>NC_048220.1:27044518-27078251 GCF_002007445.2 Ailuropoda melanoleuca
CCATTTCCTCCTCGGAGTTCGACTGGAGGGAGACAAAGCGGCGGCCGTCGGCTTCGGGCCTCGGGAGTCTTCCTGCGCTCGCCCCTCTCGCCGCAGGTAACTCTCTTCAGGCGACCGCGGGCTCGGGGCTGAGGGGCTCCTCCTGCGTGCGGGCCGGCCGCGGGCTCCTCCGCGACACCGCCCTGAATTGGGCTCCTGGCGGGCTGCGGTGCGGCGTCCGGCCCGCTTCCCGTGCGGGGCCCCTGGCCTGCGCTCTGGCCCGGCGGGCGGGGCCGGCGCTTCCTGGCTCTCGGGAAGTTGAGGGGCCGTGGAGGCTGGAGCGGAGCAAGCGGCAGGCCCCGCGCCGACGCGGCGCTTCCTCTCGGGAAAGTTTCTCTCGGTTTCTAAACTTTGTCCCAGCCGACTCGGTGCGCGCGCTGGGCCCGCGCCGAGCCCCCTCGGCCGCCTACCCTGTGGAGAGGAGCCTGCGCGCTGTTTCCGGTGCGGGAGTGGCGGGGAGTTGAGCTTTCCTGTGAAGTGATTGTGGTTTGTGGTTTCCGTGGTCTTACCCTCCTCCTCCTTCCCCGCCATCGAAACTTGGCGGTCTGGTGGACTTGAGGTTTGCTGAGCCCGCGCTCCCGCACGCCCGGGAAGGTGCGAGTGGGGTGCCGCCTTTCTCTGACCGGGTCTGGCTGGGAAGGTGCGCCACACCCGAGTGGACTTTTGGCGTGTACCGAGTTAACCTTTGCTGTGAAATTACGCAGACTTCTTGTGCTGGTTGATAGGACACGCTGCACTCTGGTTAGTCCTCGTTTTCCCGGGGGGCGTTGGACTCTTTCTTGTTGACTTTTAAAGGAGTGTGCGTGTGTGAAGCACTTGTTGGAAAAAATGTGGACTGAATGCCTGACCCTGGCTTGGCAGGAATGGCTTCCCAACAATGCAGGCGGCAGTTGGCTCAAACCAGGATTGGCAGACACTCTCTTATGTCCTCCTGCGTCTTTGGGACATTTTTTTTGGTGTTTGTTTTGAACAGAATTTACAATTTAGAAGAGTAGATGCATGAAGTCTCCCAACTAAATTAAGGGCATTTCGTATTTATGTTGAAGGAAACGGTTACATCATTGTATTGTTGCAAAGAGTTACCCTCTTTTTTGTTTAGCAGTGACTTTTGAAATGACTGTACAGGTTTACATTACTTTAGGAAAGTGTAAGTTAAATTAATGAGGATATGTTATTTTGTTTTACAAGACAAAAGAAATTATCCATAGCCTCTGCTTAATTATTTACCTTTCTTGACTTGTATTAAGTTAAATAATTTTTATCCACTATTTTTTAAGGGCCCATAGATGATTTAAGATACGGGCTATGCTCCCAAGAGCTCAGTGCAATGTAGGGCAGGCTTATACCCCAGGTGTAGTGCAAGGCAGACTGTTGTAAGTGCCATAATAGTACTGGGTGTACATGGGTTGTATCTTGTATACTACCAATGATAGGGAAAAACTTGTGGAAGCATGGAGAGGGGCCTAATACATTTTGTTTGGACAAGTCCAGAAAGTCTCTGGGAGGGGGTGGTGTTTGAACTGGATGAAAGGTGATAGGGTTTTGTCAGTGAGGAGGTATAAAAGGGAATAGGAGTTGGTGGAATTATGACATGAGTCTTCTGATTTTCCTTATATTTTTGGCGTTGCTTCTCGGTTTTGTTTTGTTTTTTTTTCTTTCCATCTACTCGTACCCAAGATTTTTTCTAACATACCTGTCTCACTTGTGCACCAGAGAGCTCTGTGTCCCAGGGGCTTCTCAAACTCACCATGCCCAAAATGAGATACCTTTCTTTTCTGGAAACCTAAACCATATGTGGAGATCAGCAATAACTGGTAGGATCCTGGAATTTTTTGAGAAAGTAATAGCCTGAGACATGACAGACCTGGTTGTTGCGGGTGGGTAGTGTGTAGTGGTGGTGAAGATCTGGACCAAAGAAACAGGGTCCTCTGCTTGTGTAAAGGTCCTGAGACAGGAATGAACTTCATGTGTTTTGAGACCTAAGACCTGTATAGCTTGAACAGTTTTGGGGTGGGGAGAAGGTCTCACATGAGATTACCAGGGAATACCAGGTCATATGTTTGGATCTTATTCTAAGATCTGTAAGAAGCCATCGTGGGGAGTTTTGTGATCTGATATTTTAAAGGAAAATGGTTGGAGTGAGGTGGTGCGGATGAAGGGAACTGTATTTTGGGGAAATGAGACAGGACTTAAATATGAATTGGATGTAAGGGGCCTAGGCTTATCTATAACTGTTGTTAACTCAGTTATGCCCCCCCCCCCCACCGGTCAGTTGTATTCTGTCCCTTTCGTGATGAGCTCTTAGTCATATCTCATGACTCGAGATAGGGCTTTACTTTCTGATAGCAAACCTCTTCTCACCAGGAGGTGTACCCCATTATACTGTACCTTAAATTATTGATGTCCCTGTTTGCCTTTTCTGCTATGAAGTGGGCCTATGAGCCTTTGATAGCCTTAGTCTTTGACCTGGTACCTGACCTGGAGGGCAAATTAGATACTGTTGAATGAAGGACGAAAGAGAGTCTTTCCCCATCTGGAGTCTAGCTTGTGGGTGGAACTGTGACGGATGAGGCATTAGTCGATTATGGAGAGCCTCAGCTTGAAAACCATCTTCATTCTATTCTTCTTCCTTTTCTACCCATATCTAATCAGAGATGAAATCCTCTCCATCCGGTGTTCATGTTACATTAATTCCTTTTTTCTGGTTTCTCTCCTTCCACTACAGTTTAGATTATCTTCTTATCTGTGTATAATTGAAACTACTTGTAGTTCTCTGGATAAATTGTTCTATTTTTGTTTTCTTTGGTGCCTTTTTCATACTTTTTCCTTTGCCTGGAGCTGCTCTCTTTTTTCATCTTTCTGACAAACTCATTTACTCTTTAAAACCTACCCTAGATGTCACTGCTTCTGGGTTTTCTCTTAGAACTCAGTGCTTCTTGGGTAGCTTGTACATATTCTGTGATTGCATCTTTTATAGTGTTTGGTAAACATTTTAATGTATGTCTTCCTCCCAGCTGGGGGTTTCTTGGAAATGGGGCCTGGGCTTTTATTTTTGACAAAACTTTTTAAAATTTAAGTATGATACACCTGTAGAAGAGTGCTCGGATCGTAACAGTACCTGCCTACTGCTGTGTTTGGGTGAAGACCATGCACACACACTGTCTAGGCCAAGAAACAGTAAATTATCAACCAGTTCTCCAGGAATCCCAGGTCACCACCTGTCCCTCTGCTCCCTTCAGTTTTTAATCTGAGATTTGGAAACACTGTGGTTGATCAGTTAGTGTTTGCCACAGTTAGTTTAATGTTTTCCTATCTTCCCCTCCACCTTTCAGTCTTTTACACTAAGCGGTGCTCATGTTCATTGGAGACACCTACTGCTATCTCCTTGCTGAACTGATCAGACTCTTAGGTTGATGTTCAAGACCTCCAAAATTCTGGCTCTAAATTAATTTGTTCAACTTCATTTTCTTTCTTTCATTCAGTTTTGTTTGTTTGTTTGTTTTAAGATTTATTTATTTGAGAGAGAGAAAATGTGCCGGGGCGGGGTGGGGGGGGAGAGCAGAGGGAGAGGGAGAGAATCCTCAAGCAGTCTCCCCACTTAGCGTAGAGCCTGATGCTAGGCATATCTCAAAACCCTGAGATCATGACCTGAGCCGAAACCAAGAGTCTCTCACAGGCACCCCTCAACTTCATTTTCTACTTTAAATTGTTGCTACATGTCCTCTGTACCTGCCAGGCATTCATACCGGAGTGCCTCATCCTTCTCGACACAAATGCCATCTATTTATGAAGGCTGCTTAATGTGATTTTTCCATTGAGACATTTATCATCATTGCTGAAAGTGATCTTTAATTTACCAGAAATTCTAAAATTTGCCTCTGACTATGACATTCTCACTCCCTATCCTGTTTTTTTTTTGTGTGTGTGTGTGTTGTGGTGGTAAAATACATGTAACAGAATTTACCATTTTAACCATTTTTATGTATACACTTCAGTGGCATTGAGTACATTCATATTTTTGTTCACTCATCACCACCACCCATATCCAGAACTTTTTTCATTTTCCAAAACCGAAACTCCATATACATTAAACATTAACTCCCCATTTTGTCTCCCTTCAGCCCCTGGCAACCACCATTGTACTTTCTCTTTGAATTTGGCTACTGTAGGCACCTCATGTAGGTGGAATAATACAGTGTTTGTTCTTTTGTGACTGGTTTATTTTATTTAGCATATTACCATCCAGGTTCACCCGTGTTGTAGCATGTGTCAGAATTTCCTCCCTTTCTTAGGCAGAATGATACTCTAGGATCTGTTCATCTGTTGGTGGGCACTGTGGTTGCTTCCACTTTCTGGCTGTTAATAATGCTGATATGAACATGGGTGTACAAGTACATGTGTATGCCCCTGCTTTCAATTCCTTTGGGTATGTACCCAGAAGTGGAATTTGTGGGTCATAAGGTAATCTATGCTTATAGTTTTTAGGAACTGCTATACTATTTTCTATAGTAGCTGTGCCATTTTATATACTTACTAGCAGTGTATGAAGGTTCCAGTTTCTCCACATCCTCACCAACACTTGTTATTTTCTTTCTTTTTTCTTTTGAATTTTTTTATTATTTATTTCTGGATTTTTAAAAAAAATTTTTAAATTTTCTTTCTTTTTTTAAAAACAGCCATCCTAATGGAAGTGAGGTGATATTTCTTTGTGGTTTTGATTTGCATTTCTCTAATTAGTGATATTGAGCATCTTTTCTTGTGATTATTGGCCATGTGTATATTTTCTTTGAGGAAATCTCTGTTCAAGTCCTCTGGCAGTTTTAATTGGGTTGTTTGCTTTTTTGTTGTTGTTCAGTTGTAGGTGTTGTTTGTATGTTCTGGATTTTTAGTTATTTTTATTTTTTCCCTTTTTTTTAAAAAAAAGATTTTATTCATTTGTGACAGAGATAGAGAGAGAGAGAGATAGAGAAAGGAAAGAGAGCAAGCATGAGCAACGGGAGAGGCAGAGTGGGAGGGAGAAGCAGACTCTGCTGAGCTGGGAGCCTGATTCCAGATCCCAGGACCCGTGAGATCATGCCCCGAGCCCAGGGCCTTGCTTAACCATCTGAGCCACCCAGGTGCCTCTGTTCTGGATTTTTAAAAATTCCAGTATAGTTAACATAAAGTGTTATAGTTTCAGCTATACAGTGTAGTGATCAACAATTCTCCACATTGCTCATCGTAATAAGTGTACCCTTAATCCCGTTTGCTGATTTCACTCATCCCCCCACCCACCTCTACTCTGGTAACAGTTTGTTTTCTATAATTAAGAGTCTGTATTTTGGTTGTCTCTTTTTTCTTTGTTTCTTAAATTGCACGTATGAGTGAAATCATATTGTATTACTTGTCTTTCTCTGACTTATTTCATTTAGCATTATGCTTTCTAGATCCATCCATGTTGCAAATGGCAAGATTTCATTCTTCATGATGACTGAGTAATATTCCATTTTTAAAAAAGATTTTATTTATTCGTTTGACAGAGCACAAGCAGGGGGAGCAGCAGGCAGAGGGAGAGGGAGAAGCAGGCTCTCTACTCGGGGCTGGATCCCAGGACCCTGGGACTGTGACCCAAGCCGAAGGCAGCTGCCTAACCGGCTGAACCACACAGGCGCCCCTGAGTAATATTGCATTGTGTGTGTGTGTGTGTGTGTGTGTATATATATATCACATCTTCTTTATCCATTCATCAGTTGATCGACACCTGGGCTGCTTCCATAATTTGGCTGTTGTAAATAATACTGCAGTGAACATAATGCTGCATGTATCTTTTTGAATTAGTGTTTTCATATTCTTTGGGTAAGTATCCAGTAGTGGATATACGTTTTGGGTATTAGTCCCTTTTCAGTATATGATTTTTAAATACTTTCTCGCAAGTTTTTGGGTTGCCTTTTCACCCTATTGATAATGTCCTTTGATGCACAAGTTTTGAATTTTGATTAAGGTCAGTTTATCTGTTTTTTTCTTTTGTTGTTTGTGCTTTTGGTGTCATATATAAGAAGTCATTGCCAAATCCAGTGCCTTGGAGCTTTTCTCCTATTTTTTTTTTTTGTAATCCCCTTGGCTAAACTGTGGATACCTTGAGGGTAGGAACTAAGTTACTATTCTAGGCACTTCACCCTCCAGCACAGTGAAGGCATGGTGAACAAGGAAGAAGTAGGGAAAATATTTTTTAAATGTAATTTTTAAAAGTTGTTAGTAAACAGTAAAGAGTTATGTTTAGTGTTTCCTGCTGTTGCTGATTTGTCGTTGATTATGTCTGTCTCACGAATTACAATGATAACTGTTTTAGAAGTTTTTAATCTTGAGTCCCAACTGGATAGAGTTTGAACTTCATCATCTGTGTAATGAATAAGAGAATTTATAAAGGATATTTATTTTAACTTCTAATGTGATAAAATGCTAATTTATTCTTTCAGTTACAGAATCCTGAACAGGAAATGTTTTTATCCATAGTAAGTCGGTTGTCTTACAAGTAAAACTAACAAACTAGTTCGTATTTAAATAGTATTAAGTTGCTGGTTTACTTCCTTTAGACTCTTCTAGACCATAAATTCTTTCGTTAGATGCTGAGCTTCTTCAGGGCAATTACTTTCTTCTGAATCTTTGACTCCTCTGATATCTGACTTATTTCTAAACCCATAGCAGATACTCTTTAATAAATATTGGATTATAGTAGGTATATATATATGGTGTATATAGGACTGTGCCGGGGGTGGAGGCATGACTTTACATCCAGTTTATTAAAGATTTTTTTGTAATAAAACTCACAGCACCTAGAGATAAATACTGCTAACATTTTGGTGTACATCTTCTGATCTTTTTTTCTAAATGTGTATTGTCTGTAACTTTTATAAAAGTTAGTTTCTACTTTATGTGCTCTTTTGTAATCTCTCCATTTGTCATAATTTGAACATTTCCCCTATTAGTAGGCTAAGATTAACCTTTATTTTATGTATCACTTAGAAAAAAGAACTGCCAAATAAACTAGGCAATCACCTCAACTGTAAGACACATCCAGATTTTAGAGACTTAAAAATGTGAAATATGATGCTTTAGAACTGATGACATATGATTAATTGCACAATACTAATACAGCATATTAATGATCCCCTACTATTCCATTCTGTAGCTCCTTTTTAAGCAGCCTTCTGTTAGACATTTAGTTTGCTTCCAGAGNCCAGAGTTTTTTTTTTTTACCTAAATTTTCTCCCCCCCCTTTTTTTTTTTTTTTTTTTTTTTTTAAGATTTAACTTATTTATCAGAGAGGGAGAGAGCAAGCACAAGCAGGGGTAGCTGCAGAGGGAGAGGAAGAGGAAGGCTCCCCAAGGGGCAGGGAGCCTGATGCGGGGCACCTCCATCCCGAGACCCGGGGATCACAACCTGAGCCACCCACGTGCCCCAATTTTGCCCATCCTTGATTATTTCTTGAGGATAACTTCTTAGAAGTGGAATTTCTGGGGAAAAGGTTTGCTGCTCTTTAAAAAAAATTTGTAGGGGCCCCTGTGGGGTGAGTGTCTGTCTGCCTTCAGCTCAGGTCATGATCCTGGGATCAAGCCCCATGTCAGGCTCCCTACTCAGCAGGGAGTCTCCTTCTCCCTCTTCCTCTGCATCCCCCCCACCCCTTGTGCACTCTCGCTCTCTCAAATAAATAAATAAAATGTTTTAAAAAATAAAAATGTATTACTCCAAACTTGAGCCACTGAAAAAGCACAAATTAAATCACAATCAAAAAGTGGGGTTGATAGATGACAGTCCAACAACAAGTAAACAAATGTGTGTTAATTTCAAGCTCCATTAGAAATGAGGTTGGGGGCATGCTTGCACGTGGAGAAAAAGTTTGACATTATGGGGGAAAATAAACTAAAGATGAAAATAATGAACATTATGCTTTATCAACGTGGCTTATATGGTACATTAATTTTTAATTTTTGAGGAACTGTCATACAGAAGGGCTCTAATTTCTCCACATCTTTGACAACACTTGTTATTTTCTTTCTTTTTTTTTTTTGATGGTAGCCATTGTAATGAGTATGAAGTGGTATTTCATTGTAGTTTTGATTTGCATTTCCTTAATGATTGGTGATGTTGAATATCTTTTCATGTGTTTATTGGACATCCCTATATTTCTACTCAAATTCTTTGCACATCTCGGGTTGTTTGTTTTCTTGTGTTTGAATTTTAGGAGTTCTCTAGATTTTCTGAGTATTAATCCCTTATCACATATATGACTTACAGATATTTTTTTCCATTCTCTGGGTTGCCTTTTCACCTTGTGGATAATGTCCTTTGATACACAAAAGTTTTTACTTTGATGAAGTCCAAACTTCTGCCTTTAGGTGCTGTATGCAGGAAATCATTTCCAAATCCAGTGTCATAAAACTTCTGTCCTGTGTTTTCTTCTAAGAGTTTATAGTTTTAATTTTTACATTTAGGTCTTTGGTCCATTTTGAGTTTGTTTTTCTGTATGATAACACGTGAGGATCCAGCTTCATTCTTTTACATGTGGATATGCAGTTTACTCTGTACCATTTGTTGAAAAGACTGTCATTTCCTCTTTGAATGGTCTTGACACCCTTGTTGAAAATCATTTGACTGTAAATGTGAGCATTGTTTCTGGACTTTCTGTTCTGTTCTGTTGGTCTGTATGTCTTTATGCCGGTGCCACACTATTTTGATTACTGTAGCTTTGTATTAAGCTGATGCCAAATTAGCTCTTGAAGCTAGTAATATTTTGTACATTTACATTCTGTGGTTCAGTTGTATTTACATGCTGTTTTGAAAATATCTAAATTCATTTAACTTTTATATATCTTGATTGTGGAGGGGATTATTCAGCTGTTCGAGTTTGTTAAAACTCATGGAATAGTACACCAGAGTGAATTTTACTGCATGTGAAAAGTGGTAAAACAGGTAAAAAAATAAATTCTTGCAGACTATGTTTTTTGTATATTTGAACTTTGACATATAGTAAACAAGTAGTGAAAATGTAAGGCCAGTTATTACTTTTGCTTTCTCAGCTCAAATAATTTTTTCCTCATGAGTGACTGTGAAGATGCACCTTTAAAGAGTATTCAAGTAATTTTGGTTATAATACACATATTGGAGGATTTAAGTGTTTAATTAGTTTCTTCTGTTTTCTTTTAAGAAAAGAAGTTNCTTGCAGACTATGTTTTTTGTATATTTGAACTTTGACATATAGTAAACAAGTAGTGAAAATGTAAGGCCAGTTATTACTTTTGCTTTCTCAGCTCAAATAATTTTTTCCTCATGAGTGACTGTGAAGATGCACCTTTAAAGAGTATTCAAGTAATTTTGGTTATAATATACATATTGGAGGATTTAAGTGTTTAATTAGTTTCTTCTGTTTTCTTTTAAGAAAAGAAGTTGAAGGGATGCCTGGGTGGCTTAGTTGGGCGTCTGCCTTTGTCTTGGCACTGGTGTCCTGGGACCAAACCCCTGCTCAGCGGGGAGCTGGCTTCTCCCTTTTCCTCTACCCCTCTCCCCTGCTTGTGCTTTCTCTCTCTTGTGCTCTCTTTCATTCTCTCTCTCAAATGAATAAGTAAAATAAAAAAAAAAAAAGAATGGAAGTTAAACACATCAAGCATCTGGGAGAGCCTCCCTGAGCAGCAGTTCCTAAAATTCACTCAGATGCCAGTGTGCTAGCTTCCAGACCTTGAGGGTGTTGCTCCTGCAGTGTGTTGCTCAGCTCAGCCCCCCCACAGTGTGGGCCTGGCTTGAATGGGCTGAACAGTGTGGGGAAGTGAACAGTCTGCCTTGACTTTCCCTGTCTCTTGCTGTTTGTTCACTTGCAAGAGCGCTATACTAAATTTATGCATTTTTGAAAGTTCATAGTGTGCAGAAATAGCCATGCTTCAGAATAAAACTTCAACGTTGCCTTTTCTCTCTTGGAACCTCTAAATGTTCATTATTTTCATATTTAGTTTTTTTCCCCCCATAATGTCAAACTTTTTGTCCATGTGCAAGCATTCCCCAACCTCATTTCTAATGGAGCTTGAAATTAACATGCATTTGTTTACTTGTTGTTGGACTGTCATCTATCAACCCCACTTTTTGATTGTGATTTAATTTGTGCTTTTTCAGTGGCTCAAGTTTGGAGTTATACATATAATGTAAATATGATTTGAAAGGCAACTTTGAGTGTTATTTTTAATGTTTGTAATACAGATTGATCATTTGGAACAAGTATTCTATGAGTAGTGTGATTTGGTTTTTAAAATTTCTTGTCATCTCTCCCATGTTCCAATTGTAGTAGAGGTAGAGCAGAACTACTACATTGTGGAAGTTGTTATAATTTTATGCTGTGAAGGGTTTTTTTGGTTTTTTTTTTTTTTTTTGGACTTCTAGGGCTTTATAGAAGAAACAAACTATCGTTTGCTTTAAAATTTTGTAATGAATAATTTAGTACAATTTAGTTTTGGTGTTAAGTAACTGGTCATACTCCTTAATTGCTAATTTAAAGGCTAGTTCTTTCCTGGATTGCTTAGTTTTGGCTATTACATTTCATTGTAGTGAGCTGTACATTTCCCTCATCTTATTCTGAGATTTCATTAGTAAATATTATCATATATAAGTGGACCATCAATTGCATTTTGAAAATGTTTTATTGCTTTGGTTTTCTGCTTAATACTTGGCATTATGAATTGAAGATGTGAGTTAGAAGCCTGTCTAATTATCAGGTTACATAATCCTGTACTGGTTTAGTAACCAGGGAGGACTGCAGACTGTTCTTGAAACTGAAAGTGCTGTCATAACTCAGGAAATGCATTCAGTGTGGCCCATTTCAAGTGACATGAAGGATAGGTGCCTTTGCTAATAGTCCATTTACCTTGTGCAGCTATGAAACATGCTTTTCTTTCCAAGCAAAGATGCATTGTTACTATTCTCCCATGGTATGTTGAATATTTCATTATGCTAAATATTTCAATGTTAATCTAGACTCTTAATCATTGTTTGTGAAAAATGATAGTGCAGTGAGTAAGGCAGAAGCTGAAAGGGTAAGTTACTTGTCAGTGTTCATGGGGTTTTCTCTTCCTGGGGATCTCTGAATTGGCAAAGCTTTCTTAAAATCATCTGTTATCATTTTCTTGCTTCTTTGGACCTGGGGTCATCATGTTCTCAGAAAGGCTGTGGTCTGGCTTTGAAGTATATCTTTAGAAACCTGTCATTTTGCGAGAAGTGGCTAAGTGAAATGTGAGCTTGATCCCTTGGGAGGAGGGGAAGAAAACGAAGGGAATGGAAGATGGCAAAACTTGAGAGAAATTAGCTTCTTTGGAGTCATTAAGACCAGTGAAAGATGTAATGTTTTCTAGGTGTCTTTATTGAGTCAGGGTCAAAGGCAACCTTTAGTTTGCTGTATCTCAGTTACAGTGGGAAAGCTTCAGTTAAATGCAGTACACACTTATTAAAAGTCTGCCTTTTAAAGCAGGTGTTGGGGGAGATAGTAAGAATTTATAAGTCACCATTGCTAACATCAAGAGTTTACAAACTAATGGGATTATTAACCTTAGTAATATCACTGGTAGGTAAGAATTATCAATCTATATCTATTCTTGCTAAATTTATAACAGACTTTTAAAAAAGATTTATTTATTTTAGAATTTGTGCAAGTGAGCAGGGGTGGGGGAGGAGGGGCAGAGGGAGGGGGGAGAGAATCTCAAGCAGACACCTCCCGCCCCCCTGTGTGGAGCCTGACATGGGGCTTGATCCCAGGACCCTGAGACCAGGACCTGAATCAAAATTAAGATGCTTAACCTACCTAGCCACCCAAGCACCCGGAGGGAGACATTTCTTACTTTTCCACAAGTGTCACTGTTGCTAGGTGAAACCTTAAACCATCAGGCCAGTTGTTGATCATTTATAGATTGTTGTTAGGTGAAAATTATCGTGCTCAAAAAAGCCATGGTCCCTGTGTTCAAAGGGGAACTCCCAGTTTCCTGGGAGACAGATGTGCTGACCTAGTGCTGTGTGGTAAGTGCTGTAATGGAGATGCTTGTAAAGTGCTGGAGGGACCCAGAAAAGAGGGAACAGCACTTTCTGTGGGATGAGAGGACATTTGTGTGAGTCCTGAAGGAACATGGAAAAGTCAGAAAGGTGCTCTGGGCAGAGAAAGGGTAAATACAGGACATTTGTGTGAGTCCTGAAGGAACATGGAAAAGTCAGAAAGGTGCTCTGGGCAGAGAAAGGGTCTGGATACATGCATGTGCATTGGAGAAGTTTCACAGAGTGGATGCAGGTGATGAGTCTGTCGGGCTAGTGCCAGTCAGGTTTGTTTATAGGAGCTTGGGCTTCATCCCATTTGTGGTGGGGAAGCAGTCCCTCATTTTTTTCAGGGGGGAGTAGACTCTGTGATAAGTGAGGCTGTCTGGATAATGATTGGAAATAAGAAGACTTGTAGATATTTTAAACCAGGAACCAGGCCAGAGCCCTGAGACAGGAGGGTTAGTAGAGTGAAGTATTTACTGAGGTACAGAAGAGGGAGAGGGAAGAGGATCCTAGAGGGGCCTGGAGTCCCCTTCTAGGGCAGCTGGTTTGGTGGAACTTTGGTCAGCAGAAATGGGGAAAGCCGAAGAGGGAATAAATTGGGAGGTAAATGCTTACCTTGTGGCCTGTGGAGTTTGAGGAACTTAACTCTTCAGTTGCTTGTGGGCAGAAGTCCTTTGGATTGGGGAAATGCTTCTCTGGCCACTTGTGGCCTTTCCTATGGTAGCTCTGAACAGGTGCGTTTTGCTGCTTTGTTTTTTTGGGTGGGTGAATGGGTGGGTGGGGTTTTAGCATTTCTCAGGTAGTATTATAAGCAGTAAGAATAGAATGGGCCCAAAGTATTTTTAAGTTAGGAAAGATAAAAAGCCAAAGATGTAATGCCTCTGAATTTCTTTGCTCATCTTGAAACCTTACTTTTTGCCATTTATTTTATTTTTTGCCATTTAAATATTTATCTTCTGTTTTTCACTCATGCTTGTTTTTAGAAGGCTTCGAAGTTCTTTGGTGCTGTTGTCCCCTCCTATAACCTGAACCAGCTGCCTTCCCCCGTCTTGTACAACAGATCCTCAGTAAGGACTCCCTCACCTTTTGGGGACTCCCTCCTGGGTGCTTCTCTTGTGCACTGATGTTTTGTAACTATTTTCTGTTGTATTGTAACTATTTTCTTGTCTAGACTGAGTTTTCCCCCAACTTTTTTTTCTTTGAAGATCTTCAAATGTACAGAAAAGTTGAAAGATTAATAGAGTAAGCACTTGATTAGTCAATTGAATTCACCAGTTGTTAACATTTTTCATATTTGCTCAGTTACTCTATATGAACTTTTTTTTTTGAGGCATTTGAAGGTAAAGTGCAGATACCAGGGTATTTCAGCATGTAACTCCTAACAATAAGGACATATCCTTTACCTAACTACAATATCACACAAGACATTTTACATTTATAAAAGTAACATAATTCCTTTTTATTTATGTATGTATTTATTTGAGAAAGAGAGTAGCAAGAGAACACAAGCAGGAGGATCAGCAGAGGGAGAGGGAGAAGCAGACTCTCCACTGAGCAGGGAGCCTGATGTGGGGCTCGATCCCAGGACCTTGGGACCATGACCTGAGACAAAGTCAGCTGCATCCAGCCGACTGCGCTACTAGGCGCCCCAACATAATTTCTTTTAAGAGTGGTCTAAGAACCCTGTCAGTTCTCTCTGGTAACTTGGGAGAAATGCCAGCTCTGATGTCCTACCCTAGACCTGATGGAAGAGACAAAAGCAAAAGAGAAATTAAATGACCTTTTTCTAACAATAGCTAGCCCCCTAAAGGTCCTGTAAACCTTGCTTCGAAAGTTCCTTGGAGGCTTATGCTATCCCTAACCCCCTCCCAACTTGAAAATATATAATCAGCCAATCCTCACAGTCCCAGTGCAGCTCTTATTGCCATGGGTCCTGTCCCCATACTTTAATAAAACCACCTTTTTGCACTGAAGAGGTCTCAAGAATTCTTTCTTGGCTGTTGGCTTCGAACCCCATCTTTCCTCATCAGACCTAACTGAGTCAGAATTTGCCTTACAGGATTCCCAGAAATAACTGATCTTATGCTATAGCGCATATTTATATTAAATTTGAGCAGTTGTCCCAGTGATGTTTTTTTTTTTTTTTTTTTAAAGATTTTATTTATTTATTCGACAGAGATGGAGACAGCCAGGGAGAGAGCGTACACAAGCAGGGGGAGTGGGAGAGGAAGAAGCAGGCTCATAGCAGAGGAGCCTGATGTGGGGCTCGGAACCCATAACGCCGGGATCACGCCCTGAGCTGAAGGCAGACGCTTAACCGCTGTGCCACCCAGGCGCCCCCCAGTGATGTTTTTTAATAGCTTTTTTTTTTTTTAAATCCAGGAATCAGGGGTTCCTGGGTGGCTCAGTTGATTAAGCATCTGCCTTCAGCTTAGGTCATGATCCCAGGGTCCTGGGTTTGAGCCCCACGTTGGGCTCCCTGCCCAGCAGGGAGTCTGCTTCTCTCTCTTCCTCTGCCCCTGCGCCCAGTGTGTGCCCTTGCACATATGCCCCCCCCCAATAAATAAAGCCTTAAAATAAATGCAATAATCAGTAAAAGATCACATACTGTGTTTAGTTGTCATATCTCTTGAGAGAGTTTTGTCTCCTCCCACCCGCTCCTACCCTTGACACTGACTGTTGGGCATAGTTTAGGCTGATTTTACTCTGTGGTTTGGATTGGTCTGATTGGTTCCATTTCTGGCAGTACGATGCATGTGATGATGTTCCTTTCTGAGGGCATTGCAACAGTTGTCACATTGTTCTACTGGTGGTGATGCCAAGTTTAAACACTTGATTAATTAGCATCTGCGACGTTTCTCTCTTGTGAAGCACCTGTTTCCTTTTGTACTGTTGGGGTAGAAAAATTTCCTCTACCCTTCAAGGTCCTTCTACCTGGACTAACAATCAAATTTACATGAGACAAATTAGTGGGAGAAAAAAAATCAAATTGTACTTAAGGGGAATCTACACAGACATGGAAATTCTGAAGATAGGCAACATAAAGCTAATATGAGTTAAGGACCAGGGGAGGGGTCTGAGGATACAAAGGGGAGAAAGGCCATTAACAGGAAGGTAAAAGGAAATATTTGGAAAGCAAAGGTTGTCTTATTAAGTAGATAAGCTTCTCAGGTAAAGAGGAATCTGTTAACAGCTCTCTTCTTTATACAAGCAGACAAATTTAGCAGGAGGTTAAGAGCTTTTCCTGTATCTGCTGGGTTTTGATTGCTTTTAATTCAAAATAATGTTCATGACAAAGTGGCCCATCTTGGGGACACTTGCGCCTGGCCCCCACGGTACTTAATTGCTGTGATGATCTGATAGGGATTTCTAATTAGTCTTTGTGTCTCTTGCACCTAGCAGGGTTCCAGGATATGGTAATTGGTCAGTCAGTGAAAGACAAAATAGGTAATCAAAAGTATATACTACAGGGGTACCTGGGTAGCTCAGTCGTTAAGCGTCTGCCTTCTGCTTGGGTCATGATCCCAGGGTCCTGGGATGGAGCCCTGCATCAGGCTTCCTGCTCAGCAGGAAGCCTGCTTCTCCCTCTTCCAGTCCCCCTGCTTGTGTTCCTGCTCTCGCTGTCTCTCTCTCTGTCAAATAAATAAATAAAATCTTAAAAAAAAAAGTATATACTACAGTATACGTTTTAGAGGCAGTTCTTTCTTATTTTGTCACTCAGTCTGGGTAATTTCCTAATCTCAATCCAAGTTCAGGCATCGTTTCTCCTCTGTCCAAGAAAAATACAGCTCTCTTCCTGTGGGCTTCTCAGCTGTATGAAGTTTCTCTGCCTTTTAGTCCCATTGTTCTAAGACAAAAACCTCTTTTCCCTTTGTCTCTGTTTTCTCTGGTGCCTTCAGTCCAGATGCTGGTTTCATCTTACTTGCTTTTTTGACCAGTGTCTTCCAGTTTCTTATGAAAACAGGGACTTCCTGTGCATTCATAATCACTTGTCTGTTATGATGGCTTCGTGCAGCTTTTCCTGGAACACACTTCCATTGTTAATGCCTCAGCCATATGGGGTGGAAGCTTAGTAAAAGAATATAGATATCCGGTTCATACTGTAAACAGTCACTCAGCAGCTCTGGAACTTTTTTTTTTTCCCCTTCCCTTGATCTCTTACCTCTTCTTGCTCTGTGCTCCAGCCACCTTGGCCTTCCATTTAAGTCCTGGGAGATGGTGCCTTGTCTATGTTAAGTTAGCCTGCAATGTTGTTCTTTCAGATACTCAGTCACTTTTCCTTAACTTTAAGATTGCAGTTCAAATGTTACAAAGATAGGCCCTTGAAAAACCCTACCTAATTCCATTACCTTTGTCCTGCTTAATTTTCTTCCTAGTCCTAGTGTAGTCCCATTTTCTTACTTTATTTTAATTAATTAAAGATTTTACTTAGAGAGGGAGAGAGCACAGGAGCAGGGGGAGGGGGAGAAGGAGAAGCAGGCTCTCTACTGAGCAGAGAGCCCCATGCGTGGCTCAATCTTAGAACCTGGAGATCATGACCTGAGCTGAAGGCTGATGCTTAACTGACTGAGCCATCCAGGTGCCTTAGTCTCATTTTCTAATTATGCCATTACTATAGTGTTGTTTCATGAAGGCAGATTTTTCTAGTTTTGTTCCATGCTGTCTGGAATAATGCTTATATGGAAAAGGCACTCAAATATTTACTGAGGGAGTGGCTAAATGGTTGACTGAATATTGTTTTTTCTGTCCTTTACTTAGTGCTTTTGGTAATCATTGTGTCTCCTGTTGCTTGTGGCATGACAGTTTTCATTCAGCTGTTCTGTGTTTTCTCATTGTCTTTGGTGCTCTTAAAACAAGAAAGGAACAAAATAAAAGTGATTGATAACTCTTTTATTGTAATTAAAAGAAATTGTGGGGGGCCTGGGTGGCTCAGTCGGTTAAGCATCTGCCTTCAGCTCAGGTCATGATCCCAGTGTCCTGGCTTGGCGGGGCTTCCTGCTTGGCGGGGAGCCTGCTTCTCCCTTTCCCTCTGCCTGCTCTTCCCCCGACTTGTGCTCGCTGTATGTCAAATAAATTAAAAAAAATTGTAATTTTTATAAAATAATAATGATCATCATCATGATCTTTAAAAAATAATAAAGTGTCCTTTTTCTTATAGATTTGTATACCTAAAAGAGTGATAGCTATTGTGTGCCATATAAGTGCCTGATACAAAACGTATTTGGGTATGATGAATTGATCCCATAGAAATTATGGTTTATGGAACCCAGTTACTTTGCAGTAGTCAGGAAACTTTTGACTCTGATTTTGGCCTTCCGTTTTGACCAAAGTTAAGCTTTGCCCCCCCCCCCCATTTTTGATGATGATATTGTACTTATGTTTAGAAAGAAACTGCATTTTGGGGGAAAAACAAGTTTTCTTTTTGTTTACATGAACCATCTGTGTTTTTATACCTCTTATTTTCTTGCCCCTCCTTCCTCCTCTGCCTCTGTCCCCAACCTGTTTACATTTTTGAAGAAAATGGCAGGCTTGGTGGGAGGGAATTTAGTAAAATAGGCATGTGTCAGAGTGAGTCTTTATACGGGTTACCTTGGTGTGTTTTTTTTTTTTTTTTGACAGCTAGTGGGAGATTTGAGAGTTGAGATTCCAACAGCTGTGTTAACTCTGTTTAATGCAGATGAAGCCTGGCATCCTTGTTACTGCACAGAGTAATCCACAATCTTGTATCTTGTGCAGTGTGACAGTTAACCGTTACTGTGGGTACTTTTAATTTTAAAATTTCCTGATTTGCATTTAAATGAACCATCTTAACATTGTATTAACTTAACCTTGCTGTTAAAAAAAAATGGCATCCAGTAGCAAGGTAAGGATATTCTAAAGCTTTGGAGCAGACAGGTTTTAAGAATGATGTGGCTATTCTGTTGTAAATGAACGTTTAATGTCTTTAGAGAAGTTATGTAAGCTCTTTGCACGAATGAGGCAGTTTGCCAACAATCAGCCTTCTCAGTTCTGATGGAACTATGCTTTTATTTTCTGCTTGTTGCTTCCCCATTTCTCTTTCTATCATAAAGATTGCTAGTCAAACGCCTACATCTCTGCCCCTTTCTGAATTTATAGCAAACTTTTGCGTAATACCCGGGATTGCTATTTATAAATAAGGTAATGAAGACTGAGTAACTGCAGTTTAAGTTTTTATTTAGTTCCACTAAGCATGATCCCTCCTGGAGAAACCTAAGGTTGCTGTAATTCATTAAGGTTGGCTGGCTCTAGTAGGTTTTGTAATAGATCTTGTGAAGGAGTGCTCTGTAAGTTAATTGGAAAACTAGAAACTGCCAAGAGTTTAAAAGTTATTTGTTTAGCTACTCTAAACAATACCATTAATTGTAGAGAAGCAGAAGATATGACTAAGATTAAGGCAGGAGCTTTGTCTTGGTAGGCGTGTAAATATTTTAAAATCAGTTTGCATAAATTCAGTTCAACTAATACTGTGTCTGCTCTGCATAAAGCAGCTTGCCAGTAACGTAAGGAATATAAAGAAGCATAAGCATAGTTACTGTCCTTAAACTTAAAATATAGCTAGGAAGACAACAGCCTAAACCTGGGAGAAATTGCACTTAATAAATTAATTCAAAAGCTATTGAGAGATAACATAAATGAAAGAACATTTATGTTCTTTCAAACATATAGAATTTCAGTCCTGGAAGGACTTGGAGCCTAGAATTCAACCCCTTTCATTTTATAGATGAGAAAACTGAGGATCCAGAAATGTGACGTGACTTGCCCAAGGTCAGAAAGTAAGTTAGTGACAAAGCTGGTACCAGAAAGGCATGTTCTTTCCAGAGAACATACTCTCATTAGATTTTAAATGCTCTACTTCTACTTTCTGAAATCTTTTTTGGGTTGGGGTCACCAAAAGCATAAATTGGCTCTGTAGTATAGTTTAATAATGTTCAGCATCACTCTTGGCAGGGCCTTTGATTAAAGGTGCAGCACAAGGCAGTCTGCTTCCATCATGGTTATTGAAAGACTTGAAAACACACTGAACGGGTTCTCAATTTTCAAGTGTCAGTATATTTCAAGTTTTTCAATGTGAGTGAGTGAGTGCTTTGCCTTAACACTTTTAGCAGCATCTGGAGTCTGGTGAATTTGTATGTGGAGATTGGAGACCTCCTCAGAGATATGACTTAACAGTACGTAGAGTTCTGGAATACAGAACTGGAAGGGACTTTAGGGGAGAACTTGTTCATTCGTTGCAGTTTTGACCAACAGGGCAAACAGTACTCAGACGTTTTTTGTTTGTGCTACGCAGCGGTAAAATGTTTTGGAGTGAATTGCTCATACTAAAGTTGTGAGGCTTCACTTAAAAATCTATGTCTCTGGGTGTCTTGAAAAAATTGTATAATCTGCCAGCCATACTCTATCTGCATGATAGAGAGTGCCTCCCTGGAGCTAATGGGCTGCTGGGTGTGTGCTTTCCCCGTTTACCTGTCCTGGCCTCTCCTAGTGGTCTCCCTGAGAGGTCAGGTGTCATTTGCAACTCATTATTGTTCTTACACTTTGCCTTTTTTCCAAGTTAAGAAGAAAGTGGAATTATTTTGTACCCCAAAGTATTAAAATAAGAAAAACAAAAGACCAAGTAGGCTTTTTTTGAAGAACGTTTTTATTATCAGCAAGTGTACAAATCTTCAGGATACTCTTGTTCTTTAAGCCCAAAAGCTAGTTTTTCTTCCAAGTTTCAGAGAAACCATTTTTTTTTCTTTTTGTGACTTGGTCTGCCCAATCTTCACAGGCTTACCTTGCGTAGAAAAAAAAAAAAAAANTGAGACTCTGTTTTCTGCTCAGGAATCTCATCTTGGGCCCCACTTTTGCTCATGAAGGAAAAGTGGGCCCGCTTTGTGGATTCTAAAGCATTAGGGAAAAGGGGCACCTAGGTGGCGCAGTTGGTTAAGAGTCTGACTTTGGATTTTAGCTCAGGTCATGATCTTAGGGTCATGAGATCGAGCCCTGCATTGGATTCTGTGCTCAGCCCAGAGTCTGCTTGTCCTCCCTCCCCCTGCTTGTGCTCGCTCTCTTTCACTCTCAAATAAATAAAATCTTAAAAATAAATAATAAATAAAAGCATTAGGAATGCATTTGTGCCATATGGACCTTGATTTGATGGTTTTCAAAAGTTGCCTAGTCCCTTTCCCCAGGCAGGGGTTGGGCTAACGTTCCTTCTCTGGGCTCCTTTTCAAGAAAACTTCTTATTTTGAGAAAAAAATGGAAGAGTTTATTTCTTTGGAAAAGTGAATTGTTACATTGTTGTACTTGTTTAATAATTAAAACACAGATGTGACCACATGTCTACTTGGACCCAGCTTCACTTAACTCTTGGCACCTTCCTCTACTACCCTTGAAAGGTTTTCTGTTTTATTTGTGTTGATGCAGTAGCTATGGAATGCTAGGGTACAGGAATGCAGGGTCCATGGGGCAGATCATTCTTTCTGAAATGTCTTATCTGTGACATTTGATGACATTTGCTTTAGCTGTTGTCAGCCCTTTAGCAGTTTAGAGTGCTCCATCTCCTAAGGCTTACTGACTTGGGCTGATCAGATTCGTGGACAAATAACCTTTAAAAACCAAAATGTAGGCCTGACATAATTTAAGTGTAGAGAGCAATTTTGCCCACTTGCATTGAAACAAATTTCTTGGAAACTGGCATTCTGTGTTACCAGATTAAGCAAATCCAGATTTCTTTTGGCATCCCATCTCCAGTGATTCTGGAATGTTTTGATGCTTAGATAAACCTGTGAAATGTTAGATGATGTCTGCACTAACGTTTTCAAAAATATCTAAAGGGCCTACATATTTGTGCCTCACGCATGCTTTTATGGGAGAAGACACAGACATTTTTATGTTGAAGTTGTCAAGAGTGGGCTAATCATAGACGTGCAGTTCTACCTTGTCCTAGTTGTCATTTTAATGTGTAGAATTCAGGTGTTGATGTTGCTGTCTGTAGAGTCTAGAACTGTGCTGTCTGATAAGGTAGTCACTAGTGACTGTTCAACATTAATTAAAAATGAAATAAAATGAAATTAATCCCTCAGCCACTCTAGCCACATTTCAAGACATCCTTCTACCTCTTCTGTCTCCTTCCTCCCCCTTCCTGCTTTTCTCCCTGTCTGCTCTTCTTTCTCCTCTTAACCTTCTTCCCCTCCCCTTTGCTTCCCTCTCTACTTCTGCGCACTTCTCCATTCTCCTTCTACCCCTCACTCTCTTTCCACCTAATCTCCCTTCATTTCCCTCTCTTCCTGTGTCTCTTCTTCCTCCTTCCCTCCCTTTCTTCTTCTCACTCTCCCACCCACTTTCCATTCCTCTCTGTATATGGAACATACTTAATGCATTATGTTTTTGAACCATATGAGAATAAGTTGCAGACACCATGTCCATTACATGCAACAGGGACATAACTACAGTATAAGGATGAAAATATGCAAATATGATGCTTAATTTAGAACCTGCTTAGATTTTGTCATTTGTCTCAATTTTTTTTCCTTCAAATACAGTTTCATTCCAGGATTACTGCATTTAGTTGTCATGTCTCTTTAGCATCCTTTAGTGTGGAAGAACTTCTCAGTCTATCTTTGGTTTTCCGACCTTGATATCTTTGAAGACTATAGCCAATTATTTTGTAGACTATGCCTCACTTTGAGTTTGAGGTTTCCTCATGACAAGATTGAGGCTATGTAGTTTTGGTAGGAAATACCAAAGTGATGTTATGTCCTTCTCAGTGTATCATATCAGGAGGTATATGATGTCAGTTTGTCCTATTGTAGGAGATGTTGATTTTGATCACTTGGTTAAGGTGTCTGCCAGGTTTTTCCACTTTAAAGTTACTGTAACCCCCCCTCCTTTGTAATCAGTAAATAATCTGTTGGGAACTACCATGAGAATATGTAAATAATCAGTTTCTTTGTAAACTTTTTTTTTTTGGTAAAACTTTATTATTATTTTTTAAGATTTTATTTATTTATTTGACAGAGCGAGAGAGCACAAGCAGAGGGGGAGCAGTAGAGGGAGAAGGAGAAGCAGGCTCCCCACTGAGCAGGGAGCCGGATGTGGGGCTTGATCCCAGGACCCTGGGATCATGACCTGAGTGGAAGGCAGACACTTAACCATCTGAGCCACCCAGGTGCCCCTCTTTGTTAACTTTCAACCACTTGGTTTAGCATTCAGGATGATTCTTCACTGAATCGGTTATTATTATGATGGTTTCTAAATGGAGATTTTTCTTTTTCTTTTTTTTTTTTTTTAAAGATTTTTTATTTTATTTATTTGACAGAGATAGAGACAGCCAGCGAGAGAGGGAACACAAGCAGGGGGAGTGGGAGAGGAAGAAGCAGGCTCATAGCGGAAGAGCCTGATGTGGGGCTCGATCCCAGAACGCCGGGATCACGCCCTGGGCCGAAGGCAGACGCTTAACCGCTGTGCCACCCAGGCGCCCCTAAATGGAGATTTTTCTAAACCCATTATTCCCCTACATTTATTAGTTTCCTATTGTATGGAAGAATTTCTCCTTTATTCTTATTAGCCTGGGTTTTCATTTTATTGACTAGATCGTAATCTGTTTAATTTAATCTTCAGGAAAGCCCTCTGAAGGTAATGATTATCTTATTTTATAAATGAGTAAGGAAGTTCAAAGTGGTTAAAAGATGATCAAACATGCCTTTTGATTGTATTGTCCTCCTGTAAAGATTATAAAATGAAGATTCTGCTCTTTTTTTTTATATATATATTTTTTATATATTTTTTATTTATTTATTCATTCGACAGAGATAGAGACAGCCAGCGAGAGAGGGAACACAAGCAGGGGGAGTGGGAGAGGAAGAAGCAGGCTCATAGCAGAGGAGCCTGATGTGGGGCTCGATCCCATAACGCCGGGATCACGCCCTGAACCGAAGGCAGACGCTTAACCGCTGTGCCACCCAGGCGCCCCTGCTCTTTTAATTACAAAAGTAACTTTTTCTAAATGCCTGTGTGATTTTTATAATATCAAAAAATACAGCAAGCAAAAAGAATGTTAAAACTATCCTTAAAACTATCCATAATCCCCACTTTAGAAATAACATTTGTTAATTTTTGGTTTATACATTTAGATATCTTTATTCCTCCCTGCGGTCATACTTTATATTGTTTTGAAATCTCTTTATCGTCTTCAGTAGTGTATTTTGAACGTTTTCTCATGAACTTCTGTAACATCCTCCCCATTTTATTAGATGAGAAATTTCAGGTATACAAAGAAGCTAAAAGAATAAATCTGAGAACATCCATTCATGTGTCCTTTACCTAGATTTAATAGTTAGGAGTATTTTTTCATGATTCCTTGATCTGTATATGTATGTTTTCTTTTTCTGAACTGTTAAGTTGCAGACATTTTTACATTTCACCCCTAAGTATTTCAGCATGCATCTCCTAGAAATTGTCGTTTTTCTACATAGCCACAATTTCATTATCACACCTATGAAATTGAGCAGTAATTCCATAATAACATTTAATATTTAGTAAGTATTAAAGACCAGTTTCCTTACAAATGTCTTAATAGCTGCTTGTCTCAAACTGTTGTCTAAACAGGGTACATGTATTGCATGAGATTTCTTATGTCTCTTCAGTCTTTCAGTCTAGGATAGTCTTCTCACTCTCTCCCCCAAAATACTGACTTTCTGAAGAATTGAGGCCATTTTATCTTATAAGGTACCCTACATTCTGGATTTGTATTTTCCCATGGTGTTGCTTACCATGTTTCTGTATCCCCTATAAGCTTGACATTCAGTCTAAGCCAGGTTTTTTAACCTGCAGTGATTTTTTTTTTTTAAAGATTTTATTTATTTATTTGACAGAGATAGAGACAGCCAGCGAGAGAGGGAACACAAGCAGGGAGTGGGAGAGGAAGAAGCAGGCTCATAGCAGAGGAGCCTGATGTGGGGCTCGATCCCATAACGCCGGGATCACGCCCTGAGCCCAAGGCAGACGCTTAACCGCTGTGCCACCCAGGCGCCCCAACCTGCAGTGATTTTTGGATTGGAAAAATTTTGTCTTGTTTTCACTATTAACAGGAATTTAGCATTTCTATTATTAGTGTCGATAACAAACTACAGTTTTCAATTGAATCTGTAACTTTGTCACCAGTAGGAATCTCAGTGCTTTTCATTTCTGCAATAATTATAACATTCCCTTGAAAAATGTGCATGTTCATTGTTACTTCGAAGTAGTTGTCAGATTTCTTGCTAAGTTTTACTTAATAAATAAGCATATATATTACTGTATCATCCATTTCTAAAGTATCTCGATAACTAAATTTCACTGTATGTGCTTCCTTTGTAATCCTTTGGATTGTGTTTTTTTTTTTTTTTTTAAGATTTTATTTATTTATCTGACAGCCAGCCAGCGAGAGAGGGAACACAAGCAGGGGGAGTGGGATAGGAAGAAGCAGGCTCCTAGCAGAGGAGCCTGATGTGGGGCTCGATCCCAGAATGCTGGGATCACACCTGAGCCAAAGGCAGACGCCTAACGACTGCACCACCCAGGCGCCCCTGGATTGTGTTTTATGCATTTGAAAAACTTGTAAGAGGGGCGCCTGGATGGCACAGCAGTTAAGCGTCTGCCTTCGGCTCAGGGCGTGATCCCAGCGTTATGGGATCAAGCCCCACGTCAGGCTCCTCTGCTATGAGTCTGCTTCTTCCTCTCCCACTCCCCCTGCTTGTGTTCCCTCTCTCGCTGGCTGTCTCTATCTCTGTCGAATAAATAAAAAAAAATCTTAAAAAAAAAAAAAGAAAAACTTGTAAGAAAGGGTCTTATAGCTGCCCTATTCAGTATGGAAGCCACTAGCTACAGGTGGCTCTTGGAACAGGTGAAAATGTGACTTCTTTGACTTTAAATGTTCCCTGAGTGTAAAGCAAATCCCAGATTTTGACACTTAGTACTTATGTAAAATGTCTCTAATAATTTAAAAAATATGTTTATATGCTAAAATAATTTTTGGATGTATTGTGTACAGTCATCCATTTCTTTTTAATGTTGCTACTAAAAAATTGAAAATTACTTAGGTGGCTTACACTGTATTTGTGTTGGACGGACATTGGTCTTTAGGCTTTACTAGACTGCCAGAAGGATCCAGGGCATTGAAAAAGGTTTTGAATCCCTACATAGAGGCTTCAGTAGACTCTAGTTAAACATTTATTTTTGCTGTTGCACAACTACTCATTTTATAGTAATACTGAGGCTCTTGAAAAACTTTTAAAGTTTTTTTTTCATCAAGAGTATTTAATAGGTAATACATTTCTTCATATTGGGAGGCATATAAAATCAGGTGTGTCATTATTAGTGATGCTAAGTTTAGTTATCTGTTTAAGAGGGTGGCTATTAGATCTCAAATTTGTAAAGGTGTGTCTTGGCCCCTGTAATTAGTAAGTAACTTGTCAAGTGATACTTTGGCACATTACAAGTATCCTTTTCCCCAGTAGCCTTTCACTTAATGGTGTTAACATCCTTTGATAATCTTTGCCTCAATCAGTTACTACACTGGGGTTTGCAAAATGGTCGTTTTCTAATTCTGTTCTACATTTATGGTAAAGAAATTCCCTTTTTCTTTTGAGAATCTCTGTGGTCATAGGATATTTTTTATGTACTTACCAACTGCCTATCAATCAGGCAGTTGCAGTTGTCATGCTTTTTGATATTTAATGTCATAAATTGGCCGGTGGAGCCTTTGGTTCCACTGTGGTTTGATAGGTTAGTCTTTGTACCCTTCTTTGCTTTCTGCAGAATAGGATAGCTCAGACCTGAAAGAAACTTCCTTTCCCCCCCACTTCTGGGAGGAGCCCTGGTTCCCTTTAATGGGCATTGGTATTTAATAGAAATAATGACCTGGACAGTGAGAACACTGTTTTTTTTGTTTTTCCTAAATTTTGTAAACGTTTTTTAAGAGCAGCACAGTATTGTGTGGTTGGTTATGTGATTTATTTATTCAGTGATCTCTGAAATTTAGGTAGTTTATAATTTTTAATGATTATATGCAGTGCTGTTGTGAGCATCATTGTATCCAAGTTTTTATGCACCTTGATTTTTCCTTTAGAATAAAATTCTAGAAGTAGAATTTCTGGGTCATAAGAACACATTCTTTTAAGGTTTTAAATATCAAGTTGGTTGTCTAGCAAGTTTATATTCAGTGTTTACTTCAGTTATATACCTCCTTTTTTTTTTTTCTTTTATCTTTTAGGCACTATTTTAGAAGCAGACACTGGTGTTTTTGTTGAAGTCTTTCCCCCTAGTCTTAAAGCCTGTCTAATGGAAGTTTACCTTGACACTGATACATTGATACTTGACTAAGTGCGACTTGAATTTTCTTCTGGCTATGAGTGATAATAGCTGTAGGTGCAGGGGGCAGCAGACTTAAGCATTATAGCTTTTTTTTTTTTTTTAATATTTTACTTATTTATTTGACAGAGAGAGATAGAGCCAGTGAGAGAGGGAACACAAGCAGGGGGAGTGGGAGCAGAAGAAGCAGGCTCCCAGCAGAGGAGGGTGATGTGTGGGGCTGGATCCCAGAACACTGAGATCACGTCCTGAGCCGAAGACAGACGCTTAACGACTGAGCCACCCAGGCGCCCCAGCATTTTGTTTTAATAGAGTAAGACAAGATATTCTCTGAGAATTCATCAAAAAATGAAGGAGTTATGCCTTTTAGGTAATACTGTACTATAAATGTTGTGGAGTAAGAAAAATCAGAATCAGGCCTTCATTCACATCAGTTTCTAAGTTGGTGTGGAAAAACAAAGTAGAAATGTCTTGGTGCCAGAGAAGCCCAAAGGGAAAGAGCGCTGTGTGTTTGGGAGTGCCTCTTGTAAGTACCTCTACTGTTCACAAGCTCAACATTTGAAAGTGTAAGAGGTTAAGAGTTACTAGGCCTCTTGTGCAGGCTAGTAAGAATTTTTTTCCCATCTGGAATTAAGCTTTGTTGATATAAAAAGTCCTTTTTAAAAGTAGGAGAAGACTTGTCATATATTTCATGTTTGTATTTGATGTTTGTCTCACTTTGACCTTCTGTTTCTTTTTTAGAAATGACTTCTGTCCACGCAGGCAACATAAACTTTAAATGGGACCCCAAAAGTTTAGAGATCAGGACTCTGGCAGTTGAAAGACTGTTGGAGCCTCTTGTTACACAGGTAAGAATCTGCAAACAAATACATAGTTTTAATATGGTTCCGTAGCAGTAGGCCTGGGAAACAAACACAGAGCAAATTTAGCTCAAAGCTTTAATTTGAGTAGTTGAGTTTAGGTTGATTGTATTTAGATGATGTGGCACCACTAGTTGTTTAAATATTATACATGCATTCATTTAACCCTTTAGGAACGTAGTTACTGCCATTTTCTTGAGTCTTACTGGCAATAAGAGGGGATAAGTGGTATGTAATACAACTTACCAGGTATTTGTATTTTGTAGATGGCTTCTTGGCATCACTTTTTTCTTGGAAGTTATAGGTTATATTCAAGAAAGATAGGCTATAAAGCCTTGACTGTTATCTCTTTACCATGCTTGACAGATTTTTCCTTGTCTAGGATCAGTTAGCTGGTAATTTGAGGGTGTAGGTTTGGTATGTTCTGTTAAAAATATCACAGTATGATGACATTTCATTAATTGTTAGCAGTGAGTATCATAAATACATACACACATGTATATGTGCATACATATGTATTTATATATTTTAATATATATAACGTAGACGTGTGTGGTAAGACTCATGAATAATTACTTCTTGAAGCTCCTTCAGTATAGCTCTAAGCAGGTCTTTTGTGTGGCAAGCTATGCTAGTAACAAATCTGTAGTCATCTTCAACCTACAGATCATCTGGTATTATATATATTAATGATTGTTAACGGTCTGGGACTTAAAGCACCATCACAGTAGGCTACTTGGGGCAGTCCTTCCTTTCTTTGTGAAGGACCTTTTCTAATGAATTGCTGACATTTGTTTGAATAAACTGTGAAACAAAATCAGAAGCAAGTTACCTTAAAATATTTTACACAGGTTGAAAACAGTGGAAAATGTGACCTCCATGAAAAGCTAACAAGTTCATTGTCAACCTCTGTCTGGGACTTCTTGATGACATGTAGAGGTGTCTAACATGTTTCTAATCAGGTTTTGATTCATAAAATGAAACTAAAACCATGCTATGTTTGAAAAAGTAAAATGTTTTTTGTCCTGCACATTGAGATAGCAAAATTATTTTGGGACTTAAATTGAGTATTGTTGTTGTATATCTTAAATATGGAGAGTGTGTTATTTGTTAATGCTTAGTGGAATTTATAAATGTGATATTTCATTTTCTTATGAATAATTTACTGTTCTTGTCTTTAAAGATGGTCATCTTTTTGTTGTTTTCATTTTAATTGACTGCAGTTTAATTTGTAAAAATGAAACTTTTAGGTCACAACTCTGGTAAACACCAATAGTAAGGGGCCCTCGAATAAGAAGAGAGGCCGTTCTAAGAAGGCCCATGTTTTGGCTGCATCTGTTGAACAAGCAACTGAGAATTTTTTGGAGAAGGGAGATAAAATTGCAAAGGAGAGTCAGTTTCTCAAAGAAGAGCTTGTGGCTGCTGTAGAAGATGTTCGAAAACAAGGTAGGTCGATATTGGTTTTTATATAGAGAGATGCAGGCTTTTCTATAAAATTAATGCTTGAAGGTGACTTTTTGTGGCCACTATTCTCATTCTTATGTCTGCAATTGCTCAGTAACTTTAAATATTTATTTATTGGAGATGGATTAAGTTGTACTGGCTTCAGTTTCAATCAGGAGAGACACTAACAAAGAAACATTGTATTTGGAGAATCTGAATCCACTTCTCTTGGGTATCCTGAGTAATAATTGAGTCTTAGAAATGTTCCAACAACAGTTTAATAGGAAATAAATGGGGCAGAAGTGTACCTTTCATCCTATGTAATACCTCTTTTGCATGATACAGAGGTGATAAAATGGAAAAATGTCCAGCCATTCTGAAAATACCCTAGAAGTTGCTTCATTCTGTCAGGCTGGTATGTTAAATTAGCCATGCATACTTGAAGTGGTTTGAGTTTGAAATAAAAAATCTGGACTTAAAGGAATCCTGTTTTTGGGAAACTCAGAATTAATAAAAAGTGGAATTGTAACCCACAGCTTGGCAATAGTGCCTCTTAGAAAAACTCGTTACTGTGACGCTGTAGGTATGATGAGAAGACTTTATATGTGGAGCATTAAATTCTTGAAACTTGCTGTTTTGTGTTAAACTTCTGGTTCAGCAGGAGGACAAAACAAAGACAGTTTTTTATGAAGCTATTGGATATCAAGTAAGGTGAACTGAGCTCCTACTCTGTACAGTTGCTTTACTGACCTTTGGGAGACCCTCCCTGGATCTCTCATGGCTGATAGTAATGTGCATAATTCATTGGAGTCTTATGTCACATTCATCCCTATGACAGTACCCAAAAAAGGGGCAGTGCATTAAATGGACATACTATCTCCAGTTGTTCTGAATTTGTGAACTAAGAACCTTGAATGGTAAACATTTTTCTTAATTTTCAGACTGAAGATAATTGTTTCTAATATTGTAAATGATGACATTTAAATTCCATATTACTAACTGTAATATGGGTGGATGTAATTGTTATATCGGGCTGTCATAACGTAAATTACTGTAAACTTGGTGGCTTAGAACAACAGGAATTTATTATTCTCTCACAGTTCTGGAGGCCAGATATCTGAAATCAAGGTGTCAGCAGGATTGATTTCTTCTTGGGGGCTCAGTGGAAGAATCTGTTGCATGTTCTCTCCTAGCTTCTTGGGTTTGCCAGCAGTCCTTGGCATTCCTTGGCTTGTTGACTTGTTACGCCAGTCTCTTCTTTCGTTGTCTTGTCACATGGCATTGTCCCTATGTGTCTCTCTGTACAAAGTTTCCTCGTACAAGGATATCAAGCTTTGAATTAGGGTTCTCCCTGAATCCAGTATGACCTCATCTTTACTTGATTGTGTCTGCAAAGACCCTATTTGCATATAAGGCCACATTCATAGGATCTGGGTGGGTATGAGTTTTGGGGGATGTTATTCAGCCCATTAGAGTGGGCTTTGAATAAATTTATTTTAAAGCAGTTAAATTGTCCAGTTCAGGACAATTTTGAGCTTCTTGTTAAGGAAATCAGAATGGCTCTTACTTCATTGTCCTCTGAGAAAGTTTGCTCCCAGGCCTTTTTGCCTCAAAATAATAGCACCTGATGAATTTCACCAATTGTTCCTTGAGTCTAGTAACTAAGACATTTATTTTGAAAATACATTAATTGTTGCAGGTAACTTTTAATTTCACTCTATATATGTTCCTTGTTTCGGAAATTTCTCTGATGCAAATCTGTAGCCATCGTGGTGTAATACATGCCCCTCCCTCCCCCCCAAAACCCCCACAGTTTTGAATGCATATCTAAATTTCTGTTTTCTTGTTTTTATCTATATCTGAGAAAATCTTTTATGTGGCTCTGAATCATAAGTACTTGTCTGTCCTAGTCCAGCTTTGCAATTATTTATGATCATGATCTATTCACCATAATTTGCCTTCTCTCCTTGCTTTTTCTCTTTGGAAAAAAAAAAAGCTGAAACAAAAATATAACTGCCTCCCATCATCATTACTGCATCAGATATGAAAATCTGAAGTGCCTTGCTTTTTTTTCTGTTGGCTTACTTTTTTTTTTTTTTTTTGGAGAATCTTAACAAGTGGTGATGAAACCTCTCTCCTCTCATAAATAGAACAAAGTACATGTTATGAAAATGGTTAAGTGCATATTCTTTAAACAGCCAAGCCTTGTTGGTTATGTTGCTGAAGCTGTTTACTCATCATTTAAAACCCTGTAGTGGCATTAATATGTTTGCAGATTCTTTGACATCCCTCCCTTAAAAAAATGGAGCCTGACTTAAAGACTGTCACTTCTGTAAAGAATAGAATATGGTAGAAGAGATTATCTACTTTCAAAGCAAAATCATAAAGAGAGTATAGCGTCTGCCTGGCTCTTCCTCGTGGATTATTCACTTCGGGGGAAGCTGTCAGTACCAGTTTGCCAAGCTTCTGAGTAAGCCACCTTAGAAGCAAATCCTCCAGTTCCAGTCAGTTTTAAAAGATGGCAGCCCTAACAGACTCCAAATTCCTGACCCACAGAACACTTGGGAGATAGTAAATGTTTATTTTAAGCTACCAAATTTTGGAGGAATTTGTTAGGCAGTAAATGATAATTAGTACAGACACCTTTCCTAGCCCTGGCTTCAGTGGTCCTGAGCACTCATGTGAAACTCCGACCTAAGTACTCTGGTATGTAAAATACAGACTAATTACGATTTACCTTGAGCTTTACCTTGAGCTCCACGGTGGATTGACTTTAAAGTAGAGTTAGAATTCTTTGCATTTCGAGTTTGTTGCTTATCCACTGGGACACTTCATTGTTAAAGGGTGTATAAGATTTCTGTTCTGAATCAATGTGAAGTATTTCTGTTTAGTACATGTTTACAATGTTTTGTTTTGTTTTGTTTTGTTTTGGTAAAGGACCAAGTAGTAAATATTTTAGACTTTACTGGTTTTCAGGTCTCTGTTTACACTATTCAGTTCTATAGTCGTGTTGGGAAAGCGGCTATAGGTTATGTATAAACAAATGGGCATGGCTGTGTTCCAATAGAACTTATTTATAAACCAGATGGTGGGCCAGATTTGACCCATAGGCTCTGGTTAGCTGACCTCAGATTAGGGTTTTCACAGAGTTAAAGATAGGAGCTTACTGTTTTCAAGAAACAATTTATGTATATATTTAAAATACTTTGAGCTGAAGGGGCGCCTGGGTGGCACAGCAGTTAAGCGTCTGCCTTCGGCTCAGGGCGTGATCCCGGCGTTATGGGATCGAGCCCCACATCAGGCTCCTCTGCTATGGGCCTGCTTCTTCCTCTCCCACTCCCCCTGCTTGTGTTCCCTCTCTCGCTGGCTGTCTCTATGTCTGTCAAATAAATAAATAAAAATCTTTAAAAAAAAAAATACTTTGAGCTGAAAGTTAAACTTTTTATATTTTTGAGTTTGTACGAGTGCTATGCTTTCGGTGCAATCGTCATTAATAAACAGAGACTTAAATGTATACAGTTTTTCAGCATAACTTAATTTTCTTTTTGTATTTGCCCCTGATTACATGAATAATAAACACAAATATTTGTGAGTACGTTAAAACCTTACCATACTAACACCGTCAGTAGGTAGAACATTCATATGCTTATACAGGGCCACTTTACCCAAGGCCAATGCAGTGGACATGTGAGCCTCCTGTGGTAGATGGGAGCCAATTACCAATTGCATGCCATCCAAATTCTTGTGATCTAGGAGTTTCATTTTACTGCCAGTCACCTCTAACTAATTGTTGAGTAACTACCTACCTTATCTGGGCTGAGGCATATGCATGCCTCTTAGGTATGCTCTTTTTGGTGGGGGACTCTTTCCACCCCTACACCCCCTACCCTGATTAGGTTATTCTTACCTTATACTTTTTCTTCCTAGCTCTTATCACAGTGGTAATTAGATAATTGGTTATCTTCCTTTCTCCAGGCTCCAGTAGGACAGGTTCTGTGCTGGTTTGTTGACCGTTCTCTCCGGCTCCTGTCATGGTGCCTGATCCGTGATAGGCACTTAATTGTTTAGAGAAGATAGTTGACTATATTCTCCAAGAAGTGTGTGAGAAAAGGCTCTTGTCTCAAAAATTACAATGAGTTTTCCTTCCCAGTGCCGAATGTAAATACAGGGTAGGGTTGGAGAGTCTTAAAAAATTGAGATACAAATCATATAACATAAAATTCACCCCTTTAAAGTGTATACATCAGTGGTTTTAGTATATTCACGGAGTGCTGCAGCTGTCACCATTCTCTCATTCCAGAATGTTTTCATCTCCCCAAAAGGAAATCGTGTGTGTGTGTGTGTGTGTGTGTGTATGAATATATATACATACATATATATACACATGTATATACACACATATATATATTTTAACAGTATGTAAAAAGTATCAGTGTATTTTATGACTCCTTGAATAGTGCTCTGATGAGAAAAAGAGGGTTCTTAGCTGGGTAGGGGACATCCAAGGGAGAGAGATGGAAAGATGTAAATGAAACTTGTTTGAAAAAGGGTAAACATTAAAAAAAGAGGACCAGTGATGGTAGGTTGGAAGTAGAGTGATGAGGAATAGTTTCTACTAGAACAGAGTTTTAAAAAAACCTATAGTTATATTTCACAGTTGGATCTCAAAGACCAAGATCAGAGACTTGCTGTTGCATCATGGACATTTCTGGGTGGTTGAAGGAGAAGACCCAAAGAAGCTGAGGTACACCTTTGTGTAGTCCTGCACTGCTTCTAATGGTAATGTGCTCAGCAAACGGGCCAAAGAGATAGATGATTGGTGTACTGGACATTAGTGTATTTCCTGGGAAAAAATCTTGTGTCAGAGAAACCACAGTGGGGAAAGGGCTGGGTGACTGTGTGGTCTCTGACGAAGAGAGACTGTCTGCTAGCAGATAGGAAGCTTTTTCCTTGTTTGTCCCAGAGCTTTTTTTTTTTTTTTTTTTTTTTAAGTTTTT
>NC_048220.1:27078351-27089476 GCF_002007445.2 Ailuropoda melanoleuca
GAGCCTGATGTGGGGCTCGAACCCATAACGCAGGGATCACGCCCTGAGCCGAAGGCAGACACCCAACCGCTGTGCCACCCAGGCGCCCCTGTCCCAGAGCTTTTAAGCAGGACAGTTGGACATGAAAAGTAAATTAATAGCATGAATGAGAGAGTAAGCATGGGATTGGAAAAGCTTCCTGAAGGTACGGTGGATCATGAAAGTTGAAGGGAGGGAGAGGGAAAGTCATCTAGTGAAGAAATTCATCTAGTTAGAAAAACAGACTATGCGTGATGTGCATGGGGGAATAGTTAGGGCCTAGCTTGGAGAGGGGTGCTGGGAGGAAGGGTTAGAAGGAAAGAGGTTGGAGCTAGATTTTAGAGGATAGTTTGGAAGGCCAGGTGAAGGAGAATTCTCAGGGAAATGATAGGGAATCAGGACTCCAGGGTTGGACTAGGTCTTGAGGTTCAGGTTCCCCTGTACTTGAATTTATCTAATGATACAGGACTTGTTAACCTCTGGAAGGCAGCTTTTCCCAGCATTGCTTCATGTTTATTTTTATTTTTATTTTTTATTTTTATTTATTTTTTTTTTTAAGATTTTTTATTTATTTACAGAGATAGAGACAGCCAGCGAGAGAGGGAACACAAGCGGGGGGAGTGGGAGAGGAAGAAGCAGGCTCATAGCAGAAGAGCCTGATGTGGGGCTCGATCCCGCAACGCCAGGATCACGCCCTGAGCCGAAGGCAGACGCTTAACCGCTGTGCCACCCAGGCGCCCCCCATGTTTATTTTTAAAGCTCTTTTTCTTCTTAAATTAAACTAAAATATGTCTTGTTAACCTTTTTCCTGTTTTAAGAAGTTCTGCCATCTGGGTGACATGAAATAGGAAGAGTGGTGTTTTGGGGAGATGTATCTCTCAGCTGTGTGCTGGAAGAGTTAAATGGGTTGGGAGAGAGCCTGGAGGCAGGACCAATTAGTCAGACCATCAGAGTGGTGAGGGGTGAGATGGAGCTGTTAAGGAGGACGACCACTGTAGTAGTGGGAAAGGAAGAATGGGCCAGTTGTTATGCAGGTTAACTGCCAGTTTGGCCTGAGCAGATGGCCGATCTTTTTTATAGATAAAAATGAGGGGCCTGGTGTGTGAAAAATTGTAATAATTTATTTTCGTGTAAGTTGATTCATTTACGGTATGTGTTAACGCTGTGTGTGCTCCTAAAAACTCCAGGGGAATTACCTAGTATTAGTATGTTCTCCTCAGTTTAGAGCCATTAAGATATTGCTGTACCAGTTTTCAGTCAAGTCAGAAAAATTGTATTACGTTGTTTGCTTTAGTGTTTGTTTACACTAATAAAAAGTCACTCAACAGATGAATTTTATTTTCTTAACTTTTAATTCTGAATCACAGGAATTTTCAAAGATAGCACAGAGTGGTTCAGTGTATCCTTCCTTTATTGAATTTCCCCCAGTGGTTTTATCTTATGGAAGTATGGTACAGTATAAACACGTGGAAATTGACATTGGCACAATATCTGTGTATAACTCTCTGGTTTTATCACTTGTGTACCCTGTGCAGCCACCCCTGCAATCAAGATACAGAACTGTTCTGTCACCATCACCATACTAAAGTTCTCCCTCATGCTTAACCCGGTACAGTCACACCCATTTAGATTAAAGTCCCCAACATCCTTGGCACTCATCTATCTCCATGTCTAAGTTTGTCATTTCAAGAACATTGTATGAATGGAATCAGACAGTATATGACCTTTTGAGATTGGCTTTTTTTAGTCAACATGATGCCCTTGAGAGCCTTTCAAGTTTGCTTATCAATAGTTAGTAACTTTTTGTTGTTAGGTAGTCTGTGAATACTCCATGGTGTGGAGATAGCTTGTCTTTTCATCCTGTTAACAGGTGTTTCGCATAGTAAAAGTCTTTAATTTGAGGAAGTCCAATTTATTGACCCCCTTCATTTATTGTGCTTTTGGTGTCGTAGGAATTCTTCACCAGGGTTTAGCTCATGAGGATTTTTCTCCTGTTTTCTTTTAAAAGTTTTTTAGTTTTATGTTTTACATTTAAATCTGTGACTTATTTTGGGTTCATTTCTGTATAACATATGAAGTTTGGGATGAGTTCATTCCCCACCCCCACCCCATGGACACCTAGTTGCCCCAGTACCATTTGTTGGAAAGACTCTATTTTCTCCATTGAATTGCCTTTGCACCCTTGTTAAAAATTGGTCAGCTGTGTTTCTGTGGGATTATTTCTGGGTTCTTTATTTTGTTCCATTGATCACTGTGTCTTTCCTTTGCCAGTACCCACATGGTCTTTATTGCTATAACTGTAGGAGTCTCAGAATTGGATAGAATGATTCCTCCCACTTAATATTTTTCTGAATTGTTAGTCTGTTTTGTTTTTCCATATAAATTTTAGATAAGCTCATCTGTATCTACAAAAAAAAATCTGTGATTTTGATAGATTATATTAAGCCTGTAATTAATTTGGGGAGAATTTATATTTTTAGTATATTGAATCATCTAATCCATGACAAAAATGGATTATGTTTAGATCTTTTTTTGATTACATATAAGTCCTCTACTTGTTATTTTAGATTTATACTATTTCATTTTTTGAATGATTATAAATAGTATTTTATATTTATGTAGCTTTGTGTTTCCTTTCAAGTCCTTGACTAAATGCATATGCATTTTACCCTAGTTTTAATTCTAGCTTTGATAGCATTTTATTGTCTTGTAAAAAATTTTACACTGATTATAGGCATTTTTAAATTTAGTATAACCTTGGAATTTATAATGTTTAAAACTATTTTTTATTGCATAATTTCCCTGTTGGACTTAAAAGTCATTTTTACGTTTTTGATATAAATAGTGCTCAAGTGTGTGAAATGTACAAACAGTGTCCCACCCCCCGTCCCCTTTTAAAAATTGTATCATTAAGATACATCTCCAGGAGTAGAAATACAGGGGCACAGATCTTTTTTTATAAATTAAAGTATAATTATATACAACAAAGTACACAAATCAGTATACAGTTTGATGAAGTTTTGCATATGCGTATACCCATGTAACTACCATTTCCTCAGGTACAAACACAGGTTGTAGGGCTTTCTCCAGTAGGGTTATTATATCTTAGGTTCCTGATGTTCATATAACCTCACTAATTACAAGTGACAAAAAATACATTCAGTTCAGGGTTGTTAAAGCAAAAAGGGAGTTTATGGGCCTTCGTAATTGGGAATTCCAGGAGTAGATTTTGAGTTCAGGGATAGTTAGCTGTGAATGACTCAAAGGATGTAAGGCTTTCTTCATCACTTGAGTCCATTTATTTCACTTTCTTTCCCTCCCTTCCTCCCTTCTTTCCTTATTTGAGTGTAGTTGACACACGATGTTATATTACTTTCAGATACACAACATAGTGATAGGACAAGTTTATACATTATGCTGTGTTGATCACAGGTATAGCTACCACCTGTCACCATGTATTGCTGTTAAAAAATTGACTGTATTCCTTACGCTGTGCCTTTTATTCCCGTGACTTTTTAAATTTCATAACTGGTAGCCTGTATCTTCCACTCCCCTTCACTTATTTTGCCTGTTGGTCCCATCTGTTTCCCCTGTGGCATCTGTCAGTTCTCTATAGGTCTGATTCTGTTTTTTGTTCATTCTTTTTTTTTTTTTTTTTTTTTTTAAAGATTCCACATATGAGTGAAATCATAAGGTATTTGTCCTTCTCAGCCTGACTTATTTCACTTAACTTAATACCCTCTAGGTCCATCCATGTTGTTGCGAATGGCACGATCTCATCCCCTTTTTTATGGCTACATAATATTTCATTGAGCTTACCTCTCTTTTCATATGTATATGTTGGACAAGATGTCCACCTGTAGTTTGAGGTGGTCATCCTGGTTTTGTTAACCTAGCAGAAAAAGAACTTATCTTCCTCCGCCTCTGTATTTTAGTCATAGAGGGGACTGGTTAGTTTTGCTTGGGTCATGCTCAGCACTGAACCAGTTTCTAGCCAGCCTGGATCAGATGTTCACCCTAGAACATGAGGAATGGGGGAGAGTTCTCCAAAGGAGTAAGGGTATAATAAAGTATTGAGTCGAAGCAAATTATCCTTTTTGACAAGTAATAGGTTAGTTTATTAACATTGTTTGCTATTTTTATAGATGTAAAATGTTACTTCCTTTTAAAAAAAAATGTGCTTTATTTTGTTCCCACGAACAACATTGATGTTGGCCATTCTTCATGGTGCTTGTGAGAGACCCTAGGGCAGTGGTAGGTATCTGTAAACCTTCATCCTACTTTTTGATTGGTTGAATCCTGGTTATTCTTCTTATCGATTGGAATTTTACCACATTCTCAACAATTGAGATATATCTTATTCGGCTGCAGGTACGCAGGGGGAAGGGCAGTGGGAGAGGGAGAGAGAGTCTTAAAAGAGACTCTGAGCTGGCCACGGACCCTGACGACCCTGAGTTCATGAGATCATGACCTGAGCAGGACCCAGGAGTCGGGTGCTTAACCGACTATGCCACCCAGGCACCCCTTGAGAAAACATTTAACAGTGAAACCAGATAACCCTTCATCTCAAATGGCTGGAAAGTGAAAAGAGGGTAAATTCTTTTAGTGAATATTCTTGTCCAGTAAATAGAAAGCAAATAAATACTTTAAAGTTTGGCCTGTAGTTTCCCTCTTTTCACATTTATTTATGTTTAGGCAGTATTTAAGATTTCTTTGGAGGCTTTTCTTTTCAAGTTCTGGCTTTTCGATTGGTATTCCATTTCAGGTAAGCTTTGATGGTAGTGCAAGTGCATTGTCCTTGAGTGGGAGTAGGACTTCATCTTATTGAGAGCAGTCAGTGTTGTTCAATACTAAGTCTCAATTGTTACAAGAACCATCTTTTCTGTAGAAAATGTCTTGTCAGTTTTAGAGCAAAAAAAACCAGTATTTATTGATCAACTAAAACAATAGAGTTAGAACTATTGAGTTTGCCAGCACCTGTGTGATCTTAGTAGCTATAGTTGATTGGTGAGCATACTTTTTAATGGTCTTGTTGCACAGATACTTTCTCTGCTTTTCTACATGTTGAAAGCACGGAATTACCCAATCAGATAAAACTGGTGGTCTCTTCGGGCATTGTCATAAAGAAGGGATAGGCAGTGAGGGTTTTTAATTGAAATTAAGAGACATTCTCTTACTTTTTTATTTTAAATTTCTTAAGAGACATTCTTTTATTTATCTCAGTAATTGTGTGGTAAAATTGAGGACATAGATGCCATTTTCCTGGGTACAGCTTGAATCATTCGTGTATAAGGAGAAAAATAAATATACACATATATGGAGAGGTATTTGTGCACATGTATATGTGTATGTGTATATATATATATCTGTGTGTGTGTGTATATATATATTTATACACACATATACGTATATTTAACATTGTAGAACATGGCAAGGCAATTTTAAGGAAAATAATGACGTATTTTATCCTTGACAAAAGGATATTGAGCACAAGATGTCAGGTTCTTGAGGCATAATTTTCTCCCTGGCAACTGTCTAGAGTCAGATTGAAGGTGGTGAAAATTGGTCTCCTGTCCAGTGCAGATGTTGAACAGCCTCAGACTGATGTACCCACATCTAATATAGGCAACTTGGAAGATAGATGTTAAAAGGCAGTTGTGATCAGGACAAAGCAACTGTCAGTGACTTTTGGGTAGGGTTTGAGAGGTAGACAGGAGACAGTGGAATCTGGGTTTGGGAAGTTCATGAAGACTTGAAACACAGCTTCGTGTGGGTATGTGAGAGATTGCATTTTAACTTGGTCTTGTTAGTGTGATTTTAATCAGTTGGAATCATGAACTTGATCTTATATATGGGCTGTCTGATTTTTCACAGGAGAAAATTGACAAACAAATATTCCTATCCTGGAACGTTGAGTATGGGTTTAAAAAATATTTAACATTTTGAAAAATATGAAAGTTAATTAGATTTTCAGATTAGTGTGATCATTTTCTTCATTAAAGCTACCAAGAAATCAGCTTATTTTTCTTATACTCTTGCTTTGACTTCTGGCTTCTTACTGTTATCCTGACTTTTCCCCTTGCCATCTTGGTATATTTTTCATCCTGTGTTCTCCTGTTATTGTTGTGGATATCTCTTTTCATGTGATCCCCCGGTGGCTGGGTCTGTTTTCGGAAGTGCTCCCATTCCAGTTCCTTCCCTTCCCATGTTCCTGTGGACTGTGATTAATTTAAAACTTGTTCATTATTGACCCCCATTCCTCTACTCCCACCATTTAATTCATTTTCTTTTGCTCTTCATTATCTTGAGCAGGAAAGGCGAAATATAAATTCCAAAAAAATCATTAACTGGTTGTCATCTGGGTGTTTTATGTCTTAAAGTTGTCTTTCTGACTTAAACTGTAAGTCTCTAGGGTGGAGGCTATATTTTCTTTGACTTGGGATGTGTCAAGCATGCTGTCTGCTTCTGGATCACTACCCTTATGTGAGCATATGCTGCTTTGCAGAGACTTGGTTTCTGGTGTAGCCAGCTTGAAAGTGAGGAAAGGAGAAAGAAGTTATTAAATTCTAATGTTTCCTTTCATTTTGAAATTGTTCCTCTTTTTTTTTTATTTAAATTCTGTCTCGTTAAACGTTTAATGAATAACACTAACCAACACAATAATTTAAGTTACAGTGGGTAATAGTATTGCCTTAATATATTTGTACAGTGTAGCTGAGGAAGTTATCTTAGGTATTAAAATTTTGACTTTGGCATGTCTTCAACCATGATGTTGCAGTAACGTGGTTTCTACTAGTTAATTTCTTAAGAAAGTGATTCCAAGTTGAAATGCATGTTATGCATTTATTTGAATGTGTAATCAGGAAGTAAGTGCCTCTCTTTGAAGTGTTTCTGAATAGCAGCAGGGCACACTTGAATTAGTAAGGAAAATGAGAACATGAATATGTGTGGTACTCTATTTTAACTTTTTTTAAAAATCCATTTTGTCGCCTGGAAAAAGTAGAAATTTCAAAGCGCCTTTCGTTATCCCCAGGGGATAAGAAAGGGCGAGTAGGTTGAGAGGTTTTTTGGACACTCTCTGAGCTGATTAAGAGGGGCTTATAGTAGTTATATAACATGATATTAAATGTTTATTTCCTGGGTTGATCCTCAAAAGATGAACAGTTTTGTAGATTAAAAATGGCCCCCCAGGAAAGTTCTATTAAAGCATCTGTTAGTAATTCTTTGAATCATTGTCAGTTTTTCTCTAATTATGGAAGCGTTATCTAGAGGTCTGTGATTTTTGCCAAATATCCCCCAGTGTTGAATGGAAGGGTGAAAGAGGATTAAGTGTCCGTCCCCATGTCACAGGGCATGTGGGTTATGTCTGATACATACTACTATTTGGTTCCTTCCCATAAGCAGTATGTAATGAAATCTGTTATTCTTTGCAACAGCATTGCCAGTTTATCTTCATTCGCAAGTGAGGAAAATATTTTATTACCAGGTCATGGAAAGTGAATTTAAAAATTTGGGGCCCCAGGGGAGTGGGGCAGGTTGAGAAATGGGTGTTAATTCTTGATTACCTTGAAGCTAGCAAATAATTTTATGAAGCCTTGGTCCTGTCAGTTTATTATTTTGTAAAAATGAAATTGGTGGGATAACAAAGAAATAAGAACAGTTACATCACTTTTTGGTGAGATCCATTAATCAGATACATTTAGGAGAATTTGGTATAAAGTAGGCCTATCAGTGGACCTAGAGTATTGAAAAAGTAACTTTTGAGAATTAGGAATCCTGTGGTAGGGAACTTTAAGCTATTCAAATTCAGGGTTGGGTGTTCTTTACTTTTCTCTGTAAAGATGCCAAGCTATCAAGTGCAGGGTGATTTATAACAGACTTACTTCTGATGTTGGTTGCTTGCTCTCCTCCCCCCACCCCCACTTCTTATGGTTACTCCTTGAGTAGAATTAAAAACTTTTTAAAAAAAAACTAATTTTCTTCAGTGAATGTTTCTGATAGTAAAAGAAAAAGGAAGAAAATAAAAATCAGCTATAATTTTGCTACCCAGAGATGAAACCAGTGGTTAAAATTTTGGTTGTAGACCCTTCAAGTTTGTTTTCTATATATATACTTATGTGGGTAGAAATATGTTGTGCTCGGTAGAGCCATTTACTTTTTTTACTTAGATCCATTAAGTACTCTCATACAACATAATATTTAATGACTGTGTTATCCTCTATAGAGTAATGTGATTTAAGGGGGTTATTTTGAATCAGAAACCTAAAGACTTCTCTTTAATATTTTTATGGCCAAAGTTTTGTTCTCTTTTCAAAAGTTTAAAAGGAATATGGTAAATAGGACAGTTTTTTTTATTTTGAAGACTGAAGGCTGCCATTGTTGACAAGTATAGTATGAGATAGTTGATTGAAAAGAAAAAAATTGAGATATTTAAAACCATTTTGAGGTAGAGATCAAAATGAGTTGAGCAAGGCCATTTGGGAAATCAGTGGAGGAGGGGGAATCAGAATTCCACATATGACCTTGAAATTGAACCTGAAATGAATAAGAATTTTGAACATATTTGAGATGGTAAATGGTTTTCAGCTCTTCTGGAAGCTTCTGTCATTTTGACACAGGGCTGTGTTTGTGGTCCTCTAAAGCATATTGAGGTGGATATCTTAAAATCTTTCTCTGTATTTGGTGGTTGATCACAGTGTGCTCTCATAAAATGTTTTATTTAAGAAATACCTACTTAAGGTCTGTATAATAGTTGAAGTCCTGCAGCAACTAAACAAAATTAATAATGAGATTGGGGCTACAGGTGGCCCTTTATTTGACCACTTGGCTTACCCATATTTTATTTTATTTTATTTTATTTTATTTATTTATTTATTTATTTATTTATTTATTTATTTTTAAAAGATTTTATTTATTTATTCGACAGAGATAGAGATCCAGCGAGAGAGGGAACACAAGCAGGGGGAGTGGGAGAGGAAGAAGCAGGCTCATAGTGGAGGAGCCTGATGTGGGGCTCGATCCCATAACGCCGTGATCACGCCCTGAGCCGAAGGCAGGCGCTTTACCGCTGTGCCACCCAGGTGCCCCACCCATATTTTAGATAAACTTCTTAAGACAGCTGATTTCACAAAGCTTTTATTTTCTACTGTATGCTAATTTTACTTTTTTTTTTTTTTTTTTGCAGTGGCACTTAGTAGCCATGGCTTTTTTATACCTTAGGAAAAGAAATGTTGTATATGGACTTTTTGAATGGTTTAGGTTATTCCTTTCTTGGAAACCTGAAGTTTTATGTATCACAGATATGAATTAAACGTAGTTTGCATTTTTTGATCATTTAAAAACTTTTTTTCTTTAAAACTACGTATGTTGAGGGACGTCTGGCTGGCTCGGTTGGAAGAGCATGCAACTCTTGATACTTGGGGTCATGAGTTCAAGTGCCACATTGGGTGTAGAGATTACTAAAAGAATAAACTTTAAAAAAAGTACGTATGTTCATTATAGAAAGTTAAAAAAAACACACAAATAGCAGATGATAATCTATAATCGTGATATACCACTTTGTGATACAAGTACCACCTCTTAATATTTTGTGTATGTTGAGGTAGTCTTGTCCCATCCCATCCTCATGTTATAAGTACACTGTGAATTCCATTTTCTTTTTTTAAAATTATTAGTTTATTTTTTTATTTTTAAAGTAATCTCTACACCCAACGTGGGGCTAAAACTCACGACCCTGAGATCGAGAATCACATGCTCTTCTGTCTGAGCCAGCTAGGTGCCCCTGTTGTTTCCATTTTCATTGTACAGTACAGATTGCTATTTATCAGCTATTTAAGGTGAAAATATAAAAATTTTTTCCATTAATAAAGGCACCTGAAGTCAGCAGTTTGTGTAATTTATAGGAGGTAAGCCATGATCCTCTGCAGGGCTGGCAAAGTTCTTGTCTTTTTCTGGACTTCAAGGTAGAAAAAGTTCTGGCTGAGGAGCACATTAGACTTAGTATATTTATTTTAGGGAGGATACAACTTTGCTCCTTATCTATTGGGTTCTTTGGAGGACTTTTGAAGGCTGTTGGGATGTTTATATACCTGGATTTCTGAGGAAAAGAGACCCTTTGCTATGGCATTGTGTTTGGGAGCTGTTCTTGTAATATGGCATGAGCTTTCTGGGATGTGAAGTTGTAAATGGGTGGGTGAGGGAGATAACCAGTTCCTAAAAACTGGAAGGAATCTCAGATTGGCTTAATTCCTTTTTTTTTTTTTAAACAGATGGAAAAACTGAGGCCCAATAAGGGGAACAAAAATCATACTTTGTAGCCATTTCCACAAAAGGACAAGTTTTTTCTACTGTCTGCACTGTGGAGATTGAAGTGAGGGAGTACCCCCCCAATACTGCTTCATATTATAAATCAAAAGTTAATTTTCTTTCATCCTGTAGGAAACTTGCTAGCATGACTTTATTTCTAAAAATGTAAAAAGTAGTTGGTGTATGAGCAGTAATCGTGTTCTGAATAGGTTTAATAATTGGAGGAAGTAGAATGGGAAAGTGGAAGGGACACAGAAGTATTTGTTGAGCTCTGCATTCATTACCTCAGTTTTCAAAACAACCCAGTGCGCTGAGATACGGTATTCTCATTTTTTTTTTAAGATTTGATTTATTTATTCGACAGAGATAGAGACAGCCAGCGAGAGAGGGAACACAAGCAGGGGGAGTGGGAGAGGAAGAAGCAGGCTCATAGCAGAGGAGCCTGATGTGGGGCTCAATCCCATAATGCCGGGATCACGCCCTGAGCCGAAGGCAGACGCTTAACCGCTGTGCCACCCAGGCGCCCCACGGTATTCTCATTTTACAGAAGACTAGACAGGTAGACATGAAGCAACTTGAATTCACATAGGTACCCAGTAGCAAAGTTGGGATTCAGGCCCAGTTCCAGCACCTTGTTTGATCTATTCCATACAGTATTTTGGGAGAATAGAGTGTATTTATTAACATCACTTTTTTTTTTTAAATTTGTTTATTTGACAGATAGAGACAGCCAGCGAGAGAGGGAACACAAGCAGGGGGAGTGGGAGAGGAAGAAGCAGGCTCATAGCAGAGGAGCCTGATG
>NC_048220.1:27093416-27149372 GCF_002007445.2 Ailuropoda melanoleuca
CCCAATGTTCATAGCAACATTGTCCACAATAGCTAAATCGTGGAAGGAGCCGAGATGCCCTTCCACAGATGACTGGATTAAGAAGCTGTGGGCCATATACAATGGAATATTACTCAGCTATCAGAAAGAATGAATTCTCAACATTTGCTGCAACATGGACGGCCCTGGAGGAGATAATGCTAAGCGAAATAAGTCAAGCAGAGAAAGACAATTATCATATGATTTCTCTCATCTGTGGAACATAAGAACTAGGAAGATCGGTAGGGGAAAGAAAGGGATAAAGAAAGGGGGGGTAATCAGAAGGGGGAATGAAGCATGAGAGACTATGGACTCTGAGAAAAAAACTGAGGGCCTCGGTGGGGGGGGAATGGGATAGACTGGTGATGGGTAGTAAGGAGGGCACGTATTGCATGGTGCACTGGGTGTTATACGCAACTAATGAAGCATTGAACTTTACATCGGGATCCGGGGATGTACTGTATGGTGACTAACATAATATAATAAAAAATCATTAAAAAAAAACCTACTTTTGGGGGCACCTGGGTGGCTCAGTTGGTTAAGCGTCTGCCTTCAGCTCAGGTCATGATCTTGGGGTCCTGGGATCGAGCCCCACATCGGGCTCCCTGCTCAGCAATGAGTCTGCTTTTCCCTCTCTCAAATAAATAAATAAAATCTTTTTTTTTAAACTACTTTTGAGTAGTTCTCTTACAAAGAAAAAAAACACTAATTCTCATTCTTCATAATGTTTTAAGTTACAGTGTATTAAATAAATATTAATTGTACTTTTTTTTTCATTTCCCTGGACATTTATAATTAGTAGTAAGGGAGCTTTTAACATTTGCCAAAAAATGTTAACGGTCACAGGATAATCATAATTTTCCCATTGGCTAAGATTACTTTGCAGTGTTACAGCTTGCATGGTTATTTTTATGGACCTGTGCTACTGTGCAAATTGAGGATTACCTGTATTATCTCTGTTTTATAGTTATAGAAATTGAGAACTGTTTAGTGGTGAAGCTACAGTTTCTGTGTGACTTCTAATTTTATGATCCTGTTCTTTGCCATTATACTACTGCCCATCTATACAAACACACATGTATACACGGAAAAAAAGTTCTTTAATAGACCCTTGACTTCTGGTTGCAGAACAGATTCTTGAAAGAGCAGTCTCGTTCTGTTACCCTTGAAATCTGCCTTCTGCACCTCCCACAAAGTTGCTCCGCCAGTTACGGTTGCTTCCTTGGCTTTGCAGGATCATTTTAGTGTGTATCTGTCCTAGGTCCTTTGAGTTGGTGTTCCCTCTGCCTGGAATGATTTCTTAAGATAGCCAGATTGTTCCTGTGCTTCCTTTTCTAAGACTCTCCTTAAGTGGTGCCATTTCATTGAGGCCTGCCTTGATTCCCCTGTTTTAAATTATATATTACATCTCCACTCTCCTTGTCCTTTCTGTCACTGCCTTTCACAAGTATTTCTGCTTCACCAACTATATAATTGACTTGATTATGTTTATCATTTTCTCCTCCTGTTCACAATATAAGCTCTTTGGAGGCAGGGATTTTTTTTCTCGTTAATTTATTATCTTTTAAAGGATTTTATCTTATTTATTTTAGAGAGAGAAGGATAATGTGCGCATCCAAGGGGGAGGAGCAGAGGGAGAGGGACAAGCAGACTCTGGGCTGAGCGCAGAGCTCCATGTGGGGCTCAGTGCAGGGCTCAGTCTCATGACCCTGTGATCATGACGTGAGCCAAAGTCAAGAGTCGGACACTCAACTCACCGAGCCAGCCAGGCACCTCTGGTTAGTTAATTTCTATCCTAAGTGATTAGAATGGTGCCTGGCTCCTAGAAGGTGTTCAGGAAACATTTGTTACAAGAAGGCATTAATGCTCTGAAAGGTGGTTGTTGAACAGATGGATGCTCATGAAGCACAATGAAGACCCATTTCTCTGTCTTCTTATCTAGTTTTACTTAATAATTTCTGCCAACCCTGTATTGTTTCCTCGTACAAGATAACAAATGAGACATATTAGATATCTTACCTTAGTTGTCCCTCACAGCAAAGCATTGTCCGTACTTTGGAGAAGAGAAAACAGGCTATGGAGTCCAGTCACATAGGTGGAAAGCCAAAACTTAGGCTTATCTCCAACTCCAAAGCCTGTGCTCTTTCAGGTCACTGCATTTGATATTCTTTATCTCTTTATTTATTGGGCCATAATTCACATTCCATAATATTCACTCTTTTAAAGTGTACAGTTCAGTGGTTTTTAGTATGTTTACAAGGTTGTGCAGCCATCACCACTATGTAATTCCAGAACATTTTCATTACTCCAGAAAGAAACCCCATACCTATTAGCAGTTAGTCCTCACTCTTTCTTTTCTGCCCCACCTGTTGGCATCCCCTAATCTGGCTTCTGTCTCTGGATTTACTTATTGTGGACATGTACACATAAATGGAATAATACAATATGTGGCCTTTTGTGACTGGCTTCTTTCACGTAGCATATGCTTAGAAAATTCATTCATGTAGCATGTATCAGTACTTCATTCCTTTTTATGGTTAAATATCTCATTGTACGGATATATCACATTTTCTTATTTTTTTTTAAAGATTTTATTTATTTGAGAGGGAGAAAATGAGTAGGGTGGAGAGAGAGAAGCAGACTCCCCGCTGAGCAGGGAGCCCAATGTGGGACTTGATCCCAGGACCCCGGGATCATGAGCTGAGATGAAGGCAGCTGCTTAACTGAGTCATCCAGGCACCCTGTACCCCATTTTTTAATCCATCCATTAGTAGATGGATGGATGTTTTGCTTGTTTCACATTTCAGCTATTATGAGTAGTGCTGCTGTGAACATTTATGTATAAGTTTTTGTATGGACAATTGTTTTCAGTTGTTTTAGGAATATACCTAGAAATAGAATTGCTGGATCATATAGTAACTCTACATTTAACCTTTTCAGGGACTGCTAGACTGTTTTCCAAAGTCACTGAATCATTTTACATTCCCACCAATGGAGTGTGACAGTGCCAGTTTCTTCACATTCGTTACCAGCATTTATTATTATCTTTTTGATTTTATCCATCCTGGTAGATAAAAAGTGATACTGTGATTTTGTTATGCATTGGCTTTATGGCTAAATAGGCTGAGCATCTTATATGCTTATTAGCTGTTTATCTTCTTTGGAGAGCTGTCTGAGTAATGCCTTTCTTTGCCTATTTTATTAAATTGGATTGTCTTTTTATTTAGTTATAAGAGTTTTTTTTATAGTGTGTCTGCCAGATCCTTATTACCTAAATGGTTTTCAGAAATTTTCTCCTGTTCTCTTGGTCTTTTTACTTTCTTGATAGTGTCCTTTGAAGCACAAAAATTTCAAATTTTGATGATGCCATTTTATCTTTTTTCTTCTGCTCTTTGTCCTTTTGGTGTCATAGCTTAGGTGTCATTGCCTAATCAGAGGCCATAAAGACGTATATTAACGTTTTCTTCTAAGTGTTAATAATTGGAGCTCTTAAATTTAGGTTTAGATCTGTCCTGAATGTGTATAGTGTGAGGTAGTGGTCCAAGTTCATTCTTTTGCATGTGAATATCCATTGTCCTAGTACTATTTGTTTGAAAGACAGTTTTTTTCCTGTTGAATGGTCTTGACAGCCTTGTTGAAAATTAATTGACTATATTTCTGAATTCTGGATTCTTTTCTGTTAGTCTGTATGTATGCATTTGATCCCCCCCCCCACCTTGGTTCTCTTTGTTTCTCTTGTCCAGTAGTCTTCATCCCCTTCCCCTAATTCCACAGTCTCAGGAGCCACCTTTTTTTTTTCTTTTCTTTTCTTTTTAAAATCTTCATACAGTGGTCTTGCCCTTTTCTCCGTCTTACTACAACCCTAGCTTGAAACCTTTAAATCACCTTTGGTGCTTTCTTTTTCCTCAAGTCTTTATAATCAAAGGTTACTATATCATTTGACCCCTGTCTTTCTAATCTATTACTATTCTTTCCTGGGCTGTCATGTGGCTTTCTGACTCATCTGTGTGGTCAGGTTTATTTTTATTTTATTTTATTTATTTTATTTTATTTATTTATTTTTTTTTAAGATTTCATTTACTTATCTCAAAGCTATCACAAGCCAGGGGGAGGGGTGGAGGGAGAAGCAGACTCCCCACTGAGCAGGGAGCCCAATGTGGGACTTGATCTCAGAACCCTGGGATCATGACCTGAGCAGAAGGCAGACCAACTGAGCCACCCACGCGCCTGGTCAGGTTTATTTTATGTGCTTCTCTTCGGTTAATCCTATGTATGTATGACTTTGACTTTCTTCGCGGCGTTAGGTCAGGAATTCTTTGTACTCTGTCCATGGCTTTTCCATCCCCACCTTCTGCTCTTTCTGTACAGGTCCTTCACTTCCCAGTTAGACTGGAGGACTCCGCCTCCAATATGCCTTCTTATTGTGTATCTCAACTTGATAGAACCACTTCTAACAGCATAAACATTGGCATTACAAATCCTGGCTCTCCCATTTACTATCAGGTAACTGTGATTAAGTTAGTTAACCGTTCTAAGCTTTAGTTGCCTCATTTGTAAAGAAGAGCCACTACCACCCACTTTCTAGGTGATTCATAGGATTAAATATGTAGAGTGCCTTAGAGTGGACATTTAATAAATGTTGGATATTATTGTGTTAATGTTCCTTTTGCTTGAGATGCTAATTCCCTTAATTCTAATGCCAAAAATTCTTCCCGTCCTTTGAGAGTAGAGTCCCTTTCAGAGTACTGTGTTTCCCATAAAACTGTTGCTGGCATTTCACGTCTTCTTCAGACCGGTTGTTAGTGCTTTCTCCTTTGAAACTCTATGTACTTTTGTGTCTTTCGTACAGCTTGTGTCTTAAAATGCCACATAACTTCTTTGTGATCACATTCCTCTTTTTCTGGGTTATAAACCACTTGAAAGCAGAGAGTCTTGTTCAGCTTTGTATCCCTAGCAGTGGATTGGTTTTAGTGTGTAGTAAGCTCTCAATGTATAGCTGAAATTCTTTTTATTGTATAAGGCCAGTATGTCTTATTTAGTATTAATGTTGTTTAAGGTACGTATCTTTTTCTACAAGGCTTTTGAGACAACTTCTTCACGAGTAAATAGCTTTTCCTACCATCTTCCCATAGCACCCTGTCCACAGGGCTGTTATAATTCTGATTGCATTGTAATACTCCCTGATTTGTGAGCCCTTTGAGTCCAGGCACTTTGTCTTAATCAGCCTATAATTGTTTACTTGTCTGTCTTCCGTCCTCTTTAGACTTCTGTGAGGACATGGGCTGTTCCCTGTGTGCTCTGTCACCGACATGTAATTCAGATTTTGATATATAGTGGGTGCTCAAATATTTGTTGAATAAATAGATGAATGAATGAGCTCAGTAAATATCATATAAAACATTTTTAATATTATGTGTCCATATAATCACTGCTATATATCTTTATCTTTCTATGTCTGTACCTTAGGTCTAGGAAATTTTTTTAATTATGAAATTCTTCATTGTGAGTTATATCTGACCTTACATATGCAGAGCTTGTCTTTACTCTTAATACTGTGGGGTGCTTCTGAGCCCAGTTAATATATGAATCTGAGACTGAATTTAACTTTTCCCCCCTAAGCTCATATGCTGTAGCTAAATTTGATAGGAGTAATTTGTTAGGACACTTCAGAAGTCACTAGGCTTCTTGAGAATGTACTTTTTTGTATTCGTGGAAGAGCTTGAGTGAATGGCTTTTTAGGCTTGGAGTGGACACATTCAGCCAAGGGAGGGAGTAATTGCTTTTCCAGGAATCCAAAGGCAGTCACTATATAGGTACTGTCCATATAACTGGTGGAACAGACACAGCCCTATCCCTCCATCTTCTTACAGCTATAAGAAAACAGGAGCAATAGGCACTTGAAATAATAATTAATAAAAATGAATGACAAAAAGTATATTATTTTGCAAGTTTCTACGTTATAAGTAAGTTCTTAGCATTGTTAAATTTAGGATTGTATAATATAACCTCAAATATTCCTAATAACTATACTAAATGTATATGTTTTGGTGCAGTTTTAAAAATTATGGATATAATATCTGTTCATTATAGAAAATGTTTTTATAAGTACAGAATAATGTAAAGAGATTACAACCTAGCATCACTGTTACTTGCCTTTGGATTCCCGTCTTTTCTCTCTCTCTCTCTCTTTTTTTTTAAACACGTTACATATTATCATTTTGTTTTCTTTATGCTTATGGTTTCATCATAAACGTTAACATTTTTTCATGTATATGTTGCATAATAGTCAATTGTAGGATATAACATAATTTACTTAACCTAGATGCTTATTGTTAAGCATTTGAGCTGTTGTCATTGTTTTACTATGAGAAAAATGAAGTCATTGACTCAACTTTGTCTTTTCATATGCCAGTAAGTCTCTTTTGAGGTGGTTAATGAAGTGTGGAGGTCCTACGTGCTGGTTCCTGTATTTCTGTATCATTCTGTGGATGTGAGGGTAGATCACATTAAATCCATTTTTTCTCCCCACTGTAATCCCCCCTCCCTCAGGATGCATGTAATATTCCTTTTGGGAAAGGAGTGTCTTTTTTTTTTTTTTTTTTTAAGATTTTATTTATTTGAGAGAGTGCACCAGGAGGACCAGAAGGAGAGGACGCAGGAGAAGCAGAATCCCCTCTGAGAGGGGGAGGCCCCAAGTGGGGCCTGATCCCAGGACCCTGAGATCATGACCTGAGCTGAAGGCAGAGACTCAACTGACTGAGCCACCCAGGCGTCCCCTGGAAAGAAGTGTTTTTAAGGGTCTTTATATATAGCACCAAATCACTTTCCAGATACTGTGTTTTCACCAGTAGTATATGAGGGTGCTTTTCTTACTGACTGCTGTAAAACAAACAAAAGAAAACAGAACAATAAATATGAGAGCCCTTAAATTAAATTCTGTGCATGAACTATACAAGGTTTGAATTATTATTATTATTTTTTTTAACGTAGACCAGTTATTTGGTTCATTCCTGATGAGTTTGTTTTCTCATGCTGTAAAACAGGTGATTTGATGAAGACTGCTGCGGGAGAGTTTGCAGATGATCCCTGCTCGTCTGTGAAGCGTGGCAACATGGTTCGGGCAGCTCGAGCTTTGCTCTCTGCTGTTACCCGGCTGCTTATTTTGGCTGACATGGCAGATGTCTACAAATTACTTGTTCAGCTGAAAGTTGTAAGTACAGGCCTGTGCCTCTAATTTGTTCCTTCCATCACAGTGAAGCTGCTGCTGGCCATAGTTAATTCAGCACTCCTTAAAGGAGTTTGTTTTGGTTTTGAACTTGGTTTACCTAAGTGCACCAGGAATGTTTTCTTTTAGTTTCCATTTTCTGCTCTTCTCTAAGTGTACCTCAGACTGGCTGTGCTATGAGCCTGTGTAGTCTTGATTTTAATGAAGAACTTGTAGCAAAGGTACTGTTTTGACTCCTTCCCTCTGCAGTAGTGATTAAGCATTTCCTTGTACCAGAGTTCAGAGTTGAGAAACCAAGAGGTATTACATTCTGTCCATTTTGGATAGCAGTCAGTATCACGCTGCCATGTAATAGGTGCTCAAATATTTGAGGGCGATGTAAACTGGAGAGAGAGTTTAGATTGCTATCTGAGTGGCTATTAAAAGGAATAAAATAGTATAGATCTTTTTTACATACCAATTTGTTTTGTTTAAAATTTTTCTTATTTAGTGTTATGTTTTATATAGGTGGAAGAAGGTATCTTGAAACTGAGGAATGCTGGCACTGAACAAGACTTAGGGATACAGTATAAAGCCCTAAAACCTGAAGTGGATAAACTGAACATTATGGCAGCCAAAAGACAACAGGTACAGTCATGATTTAGGGATATATTAAAGTTGCTTATGTTATTATCAGTGGGAAAATCAATTTTACTTAAGTTTTCTGAAGGTACCAGTACCTCCCTCTGCCAGTATAGTTCCATTAAAACATTTAACTTATGAAGTAAGTATCCTTTTAGTATGGTATTGTTAATAAACCTGTGATTAAGGTGCATTCATGTTATGCTCCTGTTTTAATTCTCCTGAAAATTTTACTTTAAATAGCTAGGCAATATGCAGTTGTGTCTGGAGAGGTGATAAGGTCTTTGTTATGTGCCTTCAAGGATTAACTTGAGTTGGTGGTAGAGTTTCATTCAGATTTTTAAAAACCTTAAACCAGTTGAGAATTATTAAAATTACTTGATTATCAGAAACTAACCCCATTCTCCCTTCATATTTGGCCACGTTTTAAAGTATTGCTTGCTAATTAATCATCCTTAGTAGTTTCCATAGTGTTACGGATCTGTGTTGTGTAGCATGTGGATCATTGTTCTTAATTTTGTAGGCTTTGCTAGCCCTTTGGAATTTTGGCACTTAGGGTGCTTTGACTGCAGTGTGTGCTGTAGGGGAGATGTACATGTCATCATCCAGTTTCTTAAAACTTCCATAGTTCTAATCAAGCTTGTGCTTTTTCACAAAGCCCTGAAAAGGTCAATTCTTGTTCCTGTTTGCCGATACCTATATCAGTTAGGATAGTTCATGCTACAGTTCATTGAAAACCCAGCTCCAAAACTGCTTGAATGGTGGGAGATTTATTTTCTAATTAGAAGTCCCAAATCAGGTGTGATTTTGAGGTGGTTAAGATTAAAGGTTTTTCAGTATCCTCAAGGATCCAGGTTTTTGACATTTTCCAGCATTGCTGTGTTCAGTGTGCCTGGCACTGGATGGCTACACAAACTCTAGGCATGATATTTGTACACATCACTATGTCCAGCAAGAAAAAAAGAAACCTGTTTCTTCCATATGTCTTTTATAGCAAATGATCTAAAAGCCCCTAACAGGTTTGCCCTAAATCTGAATTGTGTAACATACCCATTCTTCACTAATCGTTAGTGAGAGGAAAGCAGTTATATGTCTGACTCAGAGTCATGAAGATCTCCCTTCTGCTGAGATTAGGGGAGGTGTCCTTCTTGAGGACAGGGACACCAAACAAGAGCTCTGACAGGCATGAGAAAAATGGAGTCAGTACCGTAAATGTCCGATGTAGGCTATCCTCAGCTTTCGAGTCTTCTTAGTAACTTTCATTTGGTTGTATTATAATAGTATAAAAAGTTTACCCCACAGGATTGAGAAGATTAAATTAAATAATGTATGTAAAGTATTTAATAAGGTTATTGACCATATTTCAAGCTTAGGTTGCGATCAGACTGATCTGCACGTATGAGATCCTGGTTTTACATTTCCATTACTTAATATTACACATGATAATGTAGCTAGATTTGATATGTTGCCTAAGTTATTTAGTTCTTGTAGGCTCAGTGTGCAAACACCCCGTGTTGGCTTATGTCTCCATCCACATAAATCACAAGTAAGTTTTTTTCTTTTTGCTGGGCCTGATTGGTTCTAAGAATTTGTTTAATAGTATGATAATTCTGTATATATGGCATGCTGGCCCAACTAGGTTCACAGTTTATTTTGCTTAATGTTTTTGATCTAAAATCTCATTTGAATACATGAAATAAATGTTAATTATATTTAAAAAATAAAGTTTGGTTAGTAGTCTCACTGTCTTAAAACCTAGTCTGATCTTGGTTTATGAAGACTTACTATTTGAGGAAATTAAGAACATTTAGACTGACATTATATTGGCTATCTTTGCAAAATGGTAGAGTAAGTAAATTCATGATGTTCTTGAGATAGAACATAGTGATAGACCAGACTTTTATATGCATTTGGAAAAACTTACTCAGGGGCACCTGGGTGGCTCAGTCATTAAGCTCCTGCCTTCATCTCAGGGTGTGATCCCGGCGTTCTGGGATGGAGCCCCACATCAGGCTTCTCCGCTGGAAGCCTGCTTCTTCCTCTCCCACTCCCCCTGCTTGTGTTCCCTCTCTCACTGGCTGTCTCTATCTCTGTCAAATAAATAAATAAAATCTTTACCAAAAAAAAAAGAAAAACTTACTCAAAAGCAATGCTTGCCTGACTTTTTAATTCTGTGTGCCATGAATACATGAAGAGTTCTTGAGTGTAATCCCTGATGTACTTAAAAACAAAACAAAACCTAGTAAATTTCAAATATTTCTGAAATAAGATATAATTAAAATCTTGAAGTTATTAGTTGCTGGACAGGCTTATATTTGCCCCTCCATATCTTGTTTTCACCCTTGTTTATCTTGTTCTCTGCCCCAGGAACCTGACCTGTCTGGACTGTATTCAGGGCTCCTTTGTCCTCTAGGTCCTGGTTGGGTTTGGCCAGTGGGAGCATCAGTAGGAGATCAGAGGACATAGAAGGGTGAGGGTGGGGATTTATTCCCCTGACACCCACCCTGCTTGTTGATCTGGGTGGCTAAAAGTCATAGCCCCTGTCGGGTGGTATTCTCCACACACCTTGCTCCCTGGTTTCTGGTAACTGCTGCCTCTCTATCTCTTCAGGCCTAAGTGCTCTATCAGCCTTGTGGTTTCCCTGTACTTTCCCCATACCTTTTTAGCATATTCCTTGAACCATGTTTGAGTTACTGAGTTTAATTTTGTTTTCTGTTGGTGTCTTAATTGATGCATGTTCCCATTTTAAGGTTTGTCTTGGGTTTGTAGTATATCCTGGTTGTATAGTTTTCCTTGGGCCTAATTCTTTTTTTTTTTTTTTTTTTTTTTTTAAAGATTTATTTANTTGACAGAGAGACAGCCAGCGAGGGAGGGAACACAAGCAGGGGGAGTGGGAGAGGAAGAAGCAGGCTCATAGCGGAGGAGCCCGATGTGGGGCTCGATCCCAGAACGCCGGGATCACGCCCTGAGCCGAAGGCAGACGCTTAACGACTGCGCTACCCAGGCGCCCCTGGGCCTAATTCTAAGCCTTTAGCCTTAGCCTTCTGCAGTAGAATCCATTGAGAGGCCTACTGTGGGCTCCTTTGTGCCTCCAGACCATAAAGTAGTCTTTTGTAGGACATGGGTCTTGGTGTGTATTCCTATAAACTGGTGCTTTCCTTGGGAATTAAACTGCTACTCATTTTACCCTAAGGTCCCAGCCTGGTGGAAACTTCATTCTTCCTTTTGGAATTGCCCATTGGTCTCCTTCAGTAACTGGTAACATTTTTTCATAGTGTGTGTTTTCTGGCAGAATTCCTGTACTGCTGTATGCTTAGCCCCCTAGACTGTTTTCACCTTTAACTTTTTCTTCTTTCCACAGGCATGGTATATAATAATTTACCTTCTCATTCAGCCTCTTATCTTTGCAGACAGCCCCTAGTACAGAAAAGGGGTATTTCCTCAAGAGCAGTATTTGGGTATGATGTATATACTGGCTTCTTTAGCCTCCCTTGTGTCATTTAAGCAGCAACCACCCATTGAGGAAATGCTAAACCTCATAAGGTCTGCAGGCTCTTTGGAATTTATCTGTTTCTTCTTAAGGTTTTTCTAGGGCATGGTGTGGTGGGGGTGGCAAGGATGTTGCTGAAAATAATAATGAATAACTCTAAAAAGGTGTTTTCTGTGTGCTAAATACTGTTATAAAGCTTTTGTGAATACAGACTCATTTAATCTTCACAAAATAGTATAAGGTAGATACTATAATTGATCAGATACTCATTTTTTTAGATGAAAGAATTGTAGCACAGGGAGAGGTTAAATAATTTGGCAAGGTCATTCATCTAGTCAGGTGGAGCCAGGTTTTAAACCCAGGCCCCAGGGGCAGGGATTTTTTCTGTTTAAATTGCTGTTATAATCCATGGTGCCTAGAACGTTGCCCGGATGTGGTAGTGTTCACTAAATATTTAAGGAACAAGTGAATAAGCCACTTTGCTATATTGCAGATCCATCTGGGAATGGGATTCTAAGTTTGGTCTCGATCTTTTATTTTCTTGGGCTGGAGTATAATTTGCTCACTATAAGTGTTGAATTTCCATTAGGCCACAGGCTCTGTCTTCTTTGACGGTAAGGGTAAAATAGATGGCGGAGGTAAGGATGAGCTGGCACCGACCCCGGTTCCTATAAGGAGGGCTGCCTGTGCCTCCTATGGGCAACTCTGTCTCTTCAGTCTGCTAGAGATGGAGACTTTGTTTACAACCCACCCACCCAGGTACATAGAGCTTGTTGAGATATTTGCTAAAAACGTGATGAACTCTTTAATGATTTTTAAAAATTTTTTCTTTTTTCTTTTTTAAAAGATTTTATTTATGTGTCAGAGAGAGGGAGCGGGAGAGCGTGCACAAGCAGGGTGAGCAGCAGGCAGAGGGAGAAGCAGGCTCCCAGGGAGCCTGATGTGGGACTCAGTCCCAGGACCCTGGGATCAACCTGAGCTAGAGGCAGACGTTTACCCGACTGAGCTATGCAGGCATCCCTCATGATTTCTTTTTTGAAAACCTGAACAGACACAGTGGAAGTGGATAGTAATGTGTTTTAAGTGTAAATAATCTGGACCTGCTGGGTTTGCCTATGGACCTAATTTTTTTTTTCTTTTTAACATTGATTTATTTATTTGAGAGAGAGCATGATGAGCAGGAGGGGCAGAGTGAGAGGGAGAGAGAATCTCAAGCGGACTCCATGCTGAGCCTGCAGCCTCACACAGGGCTTGATCTCACAACCTTGAGATCATGACCTGAGCTGAAACCAAGAGTCAGTTGCTCAACTGACTATGCCACCAGGTGCCCCTGGACCTTTTCTTTAAATATATGTGTTTGAATCCAAGAGAAGATATTTGATCACATGGCTACGATTTTATATTTTTAAGAGGGAAATGAGAGGAAACTTTTTTTACTTGACTTTCTAGGTCTTGGGTAGAGAGAGTGCTATGGATTACTTAGAAGTTAGCTTTTATTTCTTGGTCACTGCATCTGATGGTTAGTTCAAATTATGTTGAAAGCAGTCATTTCTTCTTCATGTTCCTCAGTCTGCTTAAAACACAATTGGATTGATACATTTTGGGAATCATGAAGGCTAAGGTGGATTAAGGGACTCTCATTTCATAAGTAATCTGTTAAATTCCTCAGTGGCTCATTTTCTCACCAATCCAGATTACTTATCACCACTACATATTTGGAAAATAATACTTAGGATTATTATTCTTCTGATAGTAAATCAAATGCTGCCTTGTGACAGTGCCCATTTTCCTATCTTTACTTAACAAAATCTGATTTCTTTGTGTTATGGCAGACATAGTTCTCAAGAGAGAAAGCACAACACTTTAGCAGTTAGGACAAATGATGACATTGTGTTGTCATTTTCATCATAGGTTGAAATATATCACCCATACTTGATAAATAGGAGTCTGTCAGACATAAATTTTGGTGAGGTCAAGACATGTAGAAAATGACACACACATCGTGTGTACCAGCTGCTTAAGCATAATGGGTAGCCTTTGCCCCCTGTCATAGCTTGAGTCTTGAGATGATCATCAATTCTCCAAATCCATGAGGTCCTGTTTTTAGTGTAGTCTGTAGAAAGGTAAACGTTCTTATACCAAGCCAGGCAGTGACTTTAGGAAAGTCAAGTGTTGAATAGTAATTATGGCACCTGTTAGCCTGAGGTAACCAGAAGTTTCCTTGGTAACCTTTATAAGAGACTGTACTGATCTAGGTTATAGATACTTAGGGAAGAATCCTAAAGCTAATTGCAAAGCATTTTATAAAACAGAGGACAATATAAATACTTAGAGCCAAATGCCTCCCTAGAAGACTCTTAAGTCCCTGAGGTGGTAGTGGAGAGCAAGACATTTAGAAAATGCCACACAGAACACACGCACCATCTGTTTAAACGTAATGGTTAGCCTTAGCCCTCTGTCATAGCTTGAGTCTGGAAATGATCACTGATTCTCTAAATCCACAGGGTCCTGTTTCTGAATATTTAGTCTAATGTACTGTGCTACGGGGCATTTGGAGTGCTGTGAGCTATTACTTGCAAATTCAGATTCCAGATGAGAAAAGAATTCTAGGAGGAAAAGTAAGCTGTCATATTATACAAGGTTTGAATGAAGATGCAAACCTAAAATATATAGTGAGATGAAGTATCAGAAAAAAAGCAGCCAGTTAGGTGTCTCTAATGCTTAATTAGGAACTTGTCTAGAAAGATGAGCCATTAAATGGCTAAGTCAGACTTCAAATTGAGTTATTGACTTTGGCCTTTCTTAATTTTCTCTTACTGTTTACACATGTAATACTGTTTTTTAAGACGTTTAAATTTGTACTGTAGGATTTAGTTGGTGCAATTAACATTGAAATTCTATGTTCACACATAAAATAGAGCAGATCTGGTGGTCAGTTAGGATTATCACTTCTATTTTTCTTTGGTGGTAATCCACATTTACTAAAGACTTAAGTGTGTCCCCCACCTCCAACCAAGCACTTGCAGTAACAGTGGGATACCAGAAATATCCTCTTCCCATCTTGCTTATTTGTCACTTACTTAGTATCACTTATTTGGCGTTTAGTGCATCCATTCAGCCTACCAAGTGGATGTCGGTATTGGAAATCATGCCAGGAACCTCAAATTTTTAAAACTTTGGATTGTAATTACGGGGTAGGGGAAATTGAGAAAGGACAGTTTCACTTAAGGCCACATGTATATAGAGTATTACAGTGAAATAAAAACCTTTTGGATAAAAGTCATGGAGCACCTGAGCCTCAGCTTTATGTATTAATGACCTATGTCCCAAGACCATCTTTGGGATGGGGGAGTGGAGGGAAGGTGGGGGGCAGAATTGTATACTTAAGAGATAGAATAGCCTGCTACATTCTCACTTGGTTGGTCAGTTCATGTACACCTGTGGTATCCTATCCCAAATTTCGCAAAACTCTTATAATGAACTTTTATAACTTAATAAAAAAGAAATACTCAGGCTAAATCTTACTCTGTTTAAATGTGTCTGAATGATTTTTCTAATTTGGTTGGAGTAAGTACATACATCTTTATATAGTTGTAAAGAAGATGCTAGTCAGTTTTATGTTTTGTTTTTTAGTTAGTGCTCTGTTAGGTGCTTTACATGGATTATCCCATTTGATCCTCAGGACAGTTAGAAAGAGAAATATATTGCTCCTATTTTATAGAAGGTGAAACTGAGAATGGGGATTTTATTTTATTTTATTTTTTTTTTTAGAGATTTTTATTTTTAAGTAACCTCTACATCCACCATGGGGCTCAAACTTAAAACCCAGAGGTCAAAAGTCGCATGCTCTACACTGAGCCAGCCAGATGCCTTGAGTACAGGAATTTTAAATAAGATCACAATAGCCAGGAAAAAGTAGAGCTGGCGATTCAAACCCAGGTCTGTGTGGTTTGAAAATGTTTGAACTTTTAACTACTAACCCATGCTGCCTCCTTTGTTACAAAGCCAGACTGTTCATGAAACTATTGTGTCTAATTAGTAGAATTTCTCACTTTTCAGCATTTACTGACAACTTTTTTTATGACTAGAACCCATATAAAGACTGTTCCAATTTCTTGTTTTACAGGAACTGAAAGATGTGGGTCATCGCGATCAGATGGCTGCAGCCAGAGGAATCCTGCAGAAAAACGTTCCAATCCTCTATACTGCATCCCAGGCATGCCTGCAGCACCCTGATGTTGCAGCCTACAAGGCTAACAGAGACCTGATATATAAGCAGTTGCAGCAGGCGGTCACAGGCATTTCCAATGCAGCCCAAGCCACCGCATCAGATGATGCTTCCCAGCACCAGGGTGGAGGAGGAGGAGAACTGGCATATGCACTCAATAATTTCGATGTAAGTTATACTTGGGAGGCAACTTCAGGTTCTTGACCATCTGCCCAAAGTTAAGAGGTTTCTAGGGAAATGTGATCATGGTTTCTGACGAAAGTTCATTTTCTACTTAGATTTCCAATCTATGTCAAAAGAAATTTTAGAAATCATCAGTCTACTTGATCTTGACTTGGCCTACAAATTTTTTCTTTCTCTTTTTCTTTTCCTTTCTTTTCTTTTCTGTTAAACTCCTGAATTCTTTTATAAAACTTATGTTTCCTATGGGATCATTATCTGTTGAGGATATTAGTTTGGTTCATTTCACCCAGGATTTTAACCTTTCAGCAGATGTAAAGCTTTGGGAGATAGAGGCAAAGTGCGTGCTGACTCTTTCCTCCAGGGGCTCACAGTCTAGTGGGAAAAACAGATACATCATAAGTGATTATGACAGAAGCGTCATCACGTTAATCTTACTTGTCTGCCTAGATGCACTTCTCAGTAACTAAATTGTAATAATATATAAAATTTAATCATGTGGAAGCAAATTTGGGCTTAAAATACTGTCAGCGTAATTCCATGTAGTTATCTTTTATAGTTGATGCCCTGGATCTGTTCTGTGTATATGTTCTCTGTAAACACTCTGTCCTATATATCAACTCTTTTTGGTGGGTTTTTTTGTTTTGTTTTGTTTTGCTTTGTGTTTTTGTTTTTTTTTTTTAACTTCTACCCACAATGCCTCATGGCTTCCAGTAGAGGGCAGCAGTTTAAGATTTTTTTTTTAAGGTTTTTTTTTCTTTTAAACCCATATTCAGTTACATCATCATCATCATCATCATTATTGATTAACATAAGAGAAAATTGCCTTCCACGTGGTCAGCATCCTTTTATAAGTAGGAATGCTTTGAAGTAGAGAATCTATATAGTGGAGTGCATTTTATTTTTAACAGTTTATCCTTGCCTTTATCTTCTCTTCCTTTGTCTGACCCTTTATTTTTGCTCTTGTAACTGAACATTGCTGATACGCATGACTGATTTAAGACTTCATAAATCATAAAGATAGTGTTAATTCTGTAGACCATGGTGTTAGAACTGACTTTTTACCCTGGAGCCTTAATCATTAAATAACTTTACAGTAAACTTAGGATGCATCTTAAAATTTACTGACACTTTTTTCCGCCCCACTCAAATTTGGCAGTCTTAGGTATTGGCCTCTTTGAAGGCACTAAGGATTACATTTTACCCTAACTTGAGTAGTAACTGTCAGAGGCTACTTAACCTCTTAGGACTAGAGTGAGACTTCATAAAATGAGGGGGTTGGATGAGATGATTGCAGGTCCATTGCAGCTTAATGACTCTTAAAATTCTATAACCATTTATTTTTCATTCTTACTGGTCAGAAGGCATTGTGTAGTCCGTTTTAACCAGAGAAATCTTTTTTTTTTTTTTAACGATTTTATTTATTTGAGAGAGAGAGCATGAGATGGGGGAGGGTCATAGGGAAAAGTAGACTCCCCACTGAGCAGGGAGAGGCTGATGTAGGGCTCTGTCCCGGGACTCTAGGATCATGACCTAAGCCAAAAGCAGATGCTGAGCTGACTGAGCAGCCCAGGCACCCCAACCAGAGAAATCTTGTAATAACTTCATCTGGTTAGAAAAATGGTCAGCTAAAATGTAGCTTAATAATGAACTGGAGGCATTGCATGTTCAGTTTTGAAACTGAGGGTTCTTGGGAATGGAGAGAAGAAATGTATACTTACCGGGAAAGGGCAAGCTTTTTTGAAGAAAAAACTTGACATTTAACTTGAAATCAGTAAGAGTAGTCCCCGTAAAGAAAAATTAAAGGCACAATATTTGCACAGACATTTACCAGTGTGAGGATAAATTGTATTAAACAGAAAAGTTGGAGTGAGGCGCTGTCCTGAGGGTATTGAGGTTTGTTTGACCTTGTACCTAAATCTTGCTTGTGACCTGACCTCACTCACTGGTGGTAAAGCTGGATTTAAGTGGAATCGGGAGTGAAGAGGAGAAAGAGGAAGGTTTTATTCTTACTGGGGCAGTTACACCTCACAGAGTGGCTTTTTTGGGATGGATTGCTATCATCTCTTACAGATCACCCCGAAGTCTTTAAGCAAAGACAGTCTCTAATTTAGACATAACAGTATGAATATGAGACTGCATTGTTTATAAAATTTGCTGAGATGGGTAAGATGAGGGAAATATATTGGAATTGATTATAAATGCATTCCTTTCTGAAACTTTGAGGACAGAAGTCTGTTTTATGTTTTTTGCTGTGAAACAGTTCTGCTAATGTCATGTAGTGGTTTTATACTCTGCATATAGAAAAGGAAAAGAGCTAACTTAACTTCCCTTGCAGTTCTCATTTGGTAACTTTACTAATACAGAGGCTGACATGTAGATGTTCAGATTCAGTAGTGTGAACATGATTATTATGCTGACATATTTGTGTTTGCGTTTGTAGTATGATATTTTACTGAGGCCCCATTCAGCTGGATAGTATTGCTTCCAGTGCCTTCTTGAGAAGTGATCTACCATAGGCCAACTTGTATGGCCGTCATCTAACAAGAAGTATAACTTTCTTTCAGTCATTGGAATTTTTGTATGACATCTTGTTGTCATCCTGATCAACACTTTGCTCATCTTCATTAATAATGGGGGGGACAAAGATTAGCACTGAGATTCAGTAACACACTTTCTCTGCAGAAACAAATCATTGTGGACCCTTTGAGCTTCAGCGAGGAGCGCTTTAGACCTTCCCTGGAGGAGCGCCTAGAAAGCATCATTAGTGGGGCCGCCCTCATGGCCGACTCGTCCTGCACACGTGATGACCGGCGTGAGAGAATTGTGGCAGAGTGTAATGCTGTACGCCAGGCCCTGCAGGACCTGCTGTCAGAGTACATGGGCAATGTGAGTATCAGAACTTTTCTTTGAAGTGAGAGTTTTCTGTAACAGATATTGGATCTGATGGCAAGTATGCTCTTGGTTCCTTGACCCTTTAGGATGGGGCAGATTTTTCAAGGAATGGATAAGAAAGTGGCTTTCTATGTTCCCCTTTCCTCCGAACTTTTTATATTTAAAAAATGTTAACTTGTAAAAATTCTGCAGTGAGCACCCATCTCCCCTTTATCTAGATTCACCAGTTAATACTTAGATACATGTGCATGTTTGTGTGTACAAATGTATGATTTATTTGTATAAATATACACACGCAAAACCTTTTTTCCATATAACATTTGGATGTAAGTTGCAGACATTGTGTTGGTTCAACTCTAAATACCTTAGCATCCGTGTACTAAGGATAATGACATTCAGTATCCCTAGAATCCCATTATCACATCTAGGCTAGCATCTAATTTTGGGCAAAAGGGAATGCTGAAAGTATTTATTATAGTTGGTAGTTTTTTCATGGGCCATATAGAATGTCATAAGAAATGGTATTAATTACAGCTGTTAGGTGAACTGAGTAGTGGTTTTGAATTTTTAAGGTTTGTGTTTAAAAACCAGTGCTGTAAAAAAATTTTTTTTTCTGTAGATAATACTGTACTTGTTGATTTTTATCTCTTTTGTCATTACCTTCCTTTTTCCTTCCCTGATGCTTCTGCCATTCCAGTTATTCAATGCTTAGAGTTACTGTAATTTAGACTTCGTACCCGATATTTACTGTTGCAGAAAAGGAATAAGTTAAATTAAATTTATATAAAATCATTTTAAAGGGAAGAGAACAATATGAACTAGTTCCTACTAGTGATTTTTGGTTGTTTAATGCTTTCCGGGGGAAGATCTTGGTACTTTCTCATGTATTCATTTGCCATACATCTTATTTGTTCACTTATATGCCTATATAAGTGAACATATAATGGTGAGTCATAATGGAATTCCTAGGGTGAAGATGAATGCCTTAGTGTGTTTATCTTTTTTCTACCATATTGTGAAATTAGTGAAGCATATTGAATTTTTTTTAAGCCATTGCCATGTTTTGATCGTATGCAGTCTACCTCAGAAAAATGAGATTAGAGGCTTAGTTAAATCAAATGGAAAAAGCAGTTGATAAGTCAGTGAAAATGTGGGGCACATTTAAAAATCTGTACCTAAGCTTAAAAACAGAAAATATGTAAAAGGGGTAATTTGAAGAATGATTCACGATATTAGAGTTTTAAACAGGGACACAAAGGACTTGGTATGTGTGTGGATCAGTTATCTGCTCTCACATGTAGTACTGAAGTGGTACAAAAATATCAAACGTAGTTATGATTAGGAAAACGCTTTAAAAACAGTCTTTGTTCAGGAAGAATACGTGATAAATTTCTTTTTAATTCTCCATATGAGAGCTTCCTAACCATTCTGCATATAAGAGCTTCCTAACGATCCCTGAGTCTTGGGGTTGTTCAGATCTTGGCCTAGTCATCTCTGGTCATGAGTAACCTTCTAGTTTCTCTCCAGAGTGTCATACAAAAACTATTTTCAGTTAGTGCCACAGATATAAGTAAAGGTAGGAAATACTCCTTTATACTTGAAGACATGGAGACCATAATATCACGTAACATTTTATTATATAAGTGAAAGCTAGAACAATGATCTTTGTTTGCCTGAAATTTAAAGATTATGGCGGAAGTTTTAAAAGAAGTTATCTTGGAATTCAGATTATGTTTTAGAGGATGGTCTCTGGACATGTTTTTCTTAAAAATAAAATATTTAGTTCTCTTGTATTGACTCACGTAACATTGAGCAGGTTAGGTACTGTCAACAGTGATGGAACGAAGATAAAGCAAGGGGGAGGGCAATGAAGCATGCTTGAAAGCTTAGAACATCACAGGGTCTGCAAGAAGCAGAAACAATGGGGTGAGATTTTTACTTACTTAGGAAGCTTTCAAAAAAGCATTTAGAACCTTTAGTAACAATCAGAACTTAACCTGCAGTATGTGCCCCTTGCTAACTTCATACTCAGTATGTGTCACATGCAAAGTAGTAGAGTGCTGGGCACTGGGTGGAGGAGGAAAGAGGTACTGATCTTTCCCTTCTAATACAGGGTCTGCCATTTGTGGGGACTGCCATTGTACTGCTAAAATGCCATGGGGATTGCTAGGAGGATGAAGTTATTTCTAGCTGGGAAACCTGAGAGGTCTTTATGGAGGATTTATTTTACATTCTTTAGCTCTACCTTGAGTTTTAAAAAATGGCTCACTTTAAGTTTTGATTATTTTTCTTAAAAATATTAGACAAATAATTATGATACATGGTAAGTTAAGACAATCTGGCTTAATTAAAACTGGTTCACTATGTGAAACTTTGTAGACAGAGTGGTCAAGTACAGAGTAGCTGGTGTATTTTTATTTTTTATTTTTTTTGTTTGTTTGAGAGAGAGAGAGTGCATGCCTGCCTGTGTATGAGTTGGGGGGGGAGAGACAGAGGTAGAGGGAGACCAGGAGGGAGAGAAGCAGACTGCCTGCTGAACACAGAGCCCAACTTGGGGCTCAGTCTCATGACCCTGAGATCATGACCTGAGCCGAAACCAAGAGTTGGCCACTTAACTGACTAAGCCACTCAGGCGCCCCTGATATATTTTTATTTTTTTCATTTCCTGGCTTCTTTTTTCTCTAGGTACATACTCTTAAAATCTTGCTGTTATCTCTAGTCTTCCTTCTTCATCCTGTGTGGTCATTTACCAGATTTCCATTGGTCTTTCCTTTAAGGCAATGATTTTGAACTTTGGATGCACATTAGAATCCTTAAAAAAAAGGGGAACTTTAAAAAAATCTTGATGTCTAGGTTGTACCCCATTTAAATCAGGGTACTGAATTGAGGCCCAGACGACAGTATTTTTTTTTTTTAAGATTTTATTTATTTGGTGGAGAGCGCAGGTGAGGGACATCAATGGGGGTGGGGTGCAGAGGGAGAGGGATAAGCAGACTAACCGCCAAGCAGGAAGCCCAATGATGTGGGGCTCCGTCCCAGGACCCTGGGATCACAACGTGAGCCACCCAGGTGCTCCCAGGTGGCAGTATTTTTTAAAAGTTCCTCAAGTGATCCAAAGTGTAGTTAAGGTGGAGAAACTCTTCTCATGCTTTATTGCATTTGTCCATACTGTCTCCATTGCCTTATTCTAGACTCTACGCACCTTCTTTGTTGTCTAGTCTGTTCTGCTTGCTTAGGGGAGTGCTCACATCTTCAGTAGGACATAGTTCATTCTGTGTTTCGAATTCTCTTCCTACCTGTTGAAAACTTAACCTGCTCTTGCTTCAAGGCCCACATTTTTTTTCATCTGTTTTGCTGATGCCTCTTTCAGACTGCACCATCCTGCATTATTTTTTTGCTGCTGGAAGTTTTGTACCTAATTGTTGACTTCCTTGAATTGTCGCTTAATTGTATTTTCTTTATCCATGTGATTTCTGCAACTATGTTTAAGCTTGTAAAAGACAGGAACTGGGGCACCTGGGTGGCTGGGCTTGGAGTCTGCTTAAGATTCTCTCCCTCCCTCCTTCTCTGCCCCTCTTCCCCTCTGCATGCCCTCTCTAAAACGAATGAATGAATGAATGACAGATCTATTTTTAAAAATCCTTTCAGGGGCTGGTATAATATTAGAAGAGGTATTCAGTAAATGATTTCTTTGTAGATTAACTAATGCTGACATGGGATGAATGAAGCAGACAATTTTGCATAGTCATGGTGTTAGGGATATTAGTGAAAAAAATCAAAAGATCCTTGCCCTTATGGGCTTTACATTCTAGAAGGTTATAGGGAAAGAGGCCATGGGTGGTTTACCACTACTTCTTGTAGATCTCAGTATATGAAGACATTTGTAGAAAAAATTAAACCAAGTACTCTGAAATAAGCAGTGAGGGAAAGTGGTGTCCTAGGTCTCAGTAGAGTTAAATTTGATTCATCAGGTGAAAGCCAAACTCCCTTTTAAAGGTGTCAAGGGCCAGGAGGGCAACAGCCTTAATGCTCCTGCTTACATTGTGGTTTAAAGAGTTGGAGGTTACTCTTGGCTGTATTGCTAACTTACTGTAGTGAGGGCTAAGAGATATTGATGTTAAAAGTAATGCATTTGACCCCTACTTACTGAACATTATGGAAATGCCTCAGATGCATGACAATAAAGGTCTTTTGACATTCAGTGGATCTTTGTAATTCCACAAATGACTTCCAGGTTTCCTTGAAATGAAATGTGGTTATTGTGGTTAAGTTTAATTTGTTCCTGCTCTATCAGCTTAAGGTTACTCCTGGAAGGGTTCTAGAAAAAGAAAAACAGCTTGGATGGGTGTCCTAATCTTAAAAGGCTTAAAAGTGAATGGATTGAAATTAAAGTGAAATTAATTGAAGTTGAAAAAGAAATTGTTACCACTTTATTTTTTCATAATTGAAAGTCATACATTTGCATTAAATTAATGAACCACCACTATTAACATTTAGGAATAGGCATTCCAGTTTTTTTCCCTTTCTTGTATGTAGTATTTCTTTTTTTAATTTTAAAATAGTTTTAACCCCTTACTGTTCCCTGCATATAAACAAAATATATAATTAGGGTTCAAACCATTATGTTAATGGGTTAAAACAAACTGAGGTTAATGGGTTAAATTTTTTCTTTCTTAAATACATAACTGACTTTGGAACTCAGTTGTGTGTTTGAATGTTCTCTGAAGTTATTTCAATGCCAGTGAAAAACAACTTTCTGAAGGGCCTTGTACTTTATGCAGTTGAATTCTATATTTCTTTTTTTTTTTTTTTTTTTTTTTTTTTTTTTTTAAAGATTTTTTATTTATTTATTCGACAGAGATAGAGACAGCCAGAGAGAGAGGGAACACAAGCAGGGGGAGTGGGAGAGGAAGAAGCAGGCTCACAGCTGAAGAGCCTGATGTGGGGCTCGATCCCAGAACGCTGGGATCACGCCCTGAGCCGAAGGCAGATGCTTAACCGCTGTGCCACCCAGGCGCCCCGAATTCTATATTTCACACTCTTCATTCTGCTGAGGGATATGCTGATCGTCAGTATGTTCCTTTCTCTTATTTGAGCTTGTGCTTTGTGTTGTTTTCCCAGTAGTAGAATTTACTGTGACCATTCTTTTTTTTTTTAAAGATTTTATTTATTTATTTGACAGAGATAGAGACAGCCAGCGAGAGAGGGAACACAAGCAGGGGGAGTGGGAGAGGAAGAAGCAGGCTCATAGCAGAAGAGCCTGATGTGGGGCTCGATCCCATAACGCCGGGATCACGCCCTGAGCCGAAGGCAGACGCTTAACCACTGTGCCACCCAAGCGCCCCTACTGTGACCATTCTTGTTACCACACTCATCTTCAAGCCCCCTGACCTCTCAAAAAATAAACAAAACCCCTCCTCCCTACCTGTTACCCCCAGATCTGAAAATACTTAACACAGTATCTGAAATAGAGAAGACCCTCAGTCTTTGAAATGAATTCCGTTTGGTTTTGTCCTAAGCAGTCTTGATCAGCGGTTCATGGTCATGTGTTGACTGCTTGGAGTTAGGACTTAACAATTGATGAGAGCAAGCACAGGCTTGAGTAGCTCTAGCTCTGTGCCATCCAGTGTGGGAGCCAGTAGCCGGATGTGGCTGTCAAGTACCTGAAATGTGACTAGCTTAAACTGAGATGTGCTGTAAGTATAAACTCCTCGCCGTATTTCAAGGACTGAATACACAAAAAAGGATGTAAAATATCTCAATATGTCACAATATTTTGGGTATATTGGGTTAAATATAGTCTGTTCTTAAACTTCTTTTTTACCTGTTTCTTTTTATTTACATCTACTAGAATATTTAAAATTATATGTAGTTTTTGTTTCTTGGTCACATTATATATCTCTTGGGTGGTTCTGACTCCTGAGTAACCAGCGAGCTAAGGTGAGTAGATAAAAGAGTTTACCATCAACCTCCTTATTGAATATCCAGAATTGTACCATATCCATACATGGTAGCTATCACAGCTTGTATTTTTTATACCCAAAAGTATAGTTTCAGACAGAAGAAAATTGGTACAGCTTAGAACCTGGTGAGGATGATGTTGCTTAAAATATATTTTATGTTTGTTCTTGCCCAAAAACATTGGATGCAGTGATATTAGGATCCTAAAAGAAGAGTGCAATAACTGGGCTTTTTTTTTTTTTTTTTTTTGTATTGCACTGGGTATGTGTTTGAGGGGTTTGATTATGTTAATAGAGCAGGCATAAAATTTTTATTTTATTTGGATAATAGTTTGATATGGAATGTATGACTAGGATGCAGTTAATATTCACTTTCAAAGATATATTGTTACTTTAGTGAAGGGGAGCACTTAATTTAGATGCTAATCTTTCTCAGTTTTACAAATGCCTTCCTGGAATCACTTTAGCATAGCCAGAGCTTCCCAGCCTTTGAAGGAGTCTTCGAAGAGCTTGTTACTACATTATTTTGTAGCTGCATTTCCAGTTTTCAAAATTAGAATAGCTTACTTTTTTTCTGATTATAATTCTGAGTTCATTATATATCACGTGTAATCCTACCACCTATTCCAGTCGTATTTGTGCATATGATTGTATGCACACACATATCAATTCTTTTCTTACCATTTCTTGCCAGTGTCCTAAAAGACAAATGTTTTTACCTGTTTTACTGCCGTAATAAGCTGTATTGAGTTGTTATTTGCTCAAAAATACATACACATACAGCTGAGATCTCTGTCCTGAAAGTCTGAGCTCTTAATACCTTTATCATTGTGCATCTTTATTACAGCAAATGCAGTTTTACATCATCATCTTTAATGGCTGCAGAGCTTTCCACTGTATTGCTTTATAAATGATTGTTCTGAAATTAAATACTCCACCCTAAATAAGATAAACCCAGGTCTGGTATAGCTGCTTGAAGTGAGCCAAACAGGAAAGCTTTTTACAGTGCCCTAGACTTTCTGATGTTACTTGAGTGTCACAGATGTTTCATTTGGCTCTGTGATGTGCAGCTACGTGGCTGAGTTTTGTTATACAATATGCTTTGATGTCCATCTTTGTTTGAACCTATGGGTATCCTGTAATAAACTCTCACCTGTATTGCTAGGCCATAGTTCTGTAGCTGTTCTTGCATATGATTTTATCGATTTGTTAGTGTAAGCTTTTCTGTGAGCTGCCTAGCATATTTGGAAGAATATAGACATAAATAGATGTTGCATTGAATGCAAAATTTGAGCACATGTAGGACTTGTTTCTATTGATGGAGCAACATTTATTTAATTTGGAAATCTTATTTGTCAAAGATTGTGTGGTTTTTCTCACAGTGGGAGGCGAGAGGTTTGAAAGACCTTCTTAACTCTGAGGAGGACCTCTCCTCAAGTTATATTTTATGTTGCTTTCTGAGAGTTTCAAGGTTCTTCCTTTGTGTGCTGCTCTGGCATTACAAATTGCAGTATTTAACACGCAAGCTTTTAACCTTTTATATACAGAAAGACGCATGTTTACGTATTGAATGAAATGCTCCTGGCCTAATGGAGCAATAGTGGAATGGTCTCTTGAGATTAGGATGATGGAGTAGATATGGAAGCCTGCCCAGTGTCAGGCTGCAGATGGATCAGGTTTTAGCCTCCTTGAGATGGCTGTTAGACTATCCTTGGTATTATTTTATGCTCTTCAGAAACTGGGCAGGCTTAAAAAGATTTTATATCAAAAAATGTTTTCGGATTAAAAGGTTAAGCCTCTAAATATATCAGTGTTAGTAATTGTCGTTAGGTGGTGGGGTGATAGGCAATATAAATTTTCTTCTATATTTTGCCCCACGTTTTTTGGGCAGTGTTTCTTAGGATCATGATGACAGTTTAAAAGTAAACTTAGACCCCTTAGTTTCATGCATCTTAGATTTTGGTTTTTTTTTTTAAGATTTTCAAAAAATTTTTTTATTTATTTGTTTATTTAGATTTTATTTATTAATTTGGCAGAAGAGAGAGAGACAGAACGCAACCAGGGGGAGCAGCAGGCAGAGGCAGAGGGAGAGGCAGGCTCCCTGCTGAGCAAGGAGCCCAGTGCAGGACTTGATCCCAGGACCTGGGATCATGATCTGAGCTGAAGGCAGACACCTAACTGACTGAGCCACCCAGACACCCCTATTTATTTATTTTTTAAAAAGATTTATTTATTTATCTTAGAGAAAGAGCATGCTTGCACTAGTGGGAGGGGCAGAGAGAGGGAGAGAGAATCCCAAGGAGACTGTGAGCTGAGCATGGAGCCTAATGTGGGGCTCAATCCCGGGACCCTGAGACCATGATCATGGCATTCAACCGACTGCAACACCCAGATGCCCCTAAAGATTTTATTTTCAAGTAATCTCTACACCCAACTTGGGGCTCAAATCCATAACCCCAAGATCAAGAGTCCCAACTGGAGCCAGCCAGGCACCCCTTAGGTTTTGTTTATAATTATATACTGTGTTTATTTCCAAGGTACTATTAATATGGGAACATTGAGGATTTTTCACTTTAATACGGCCTTGATTCATCTATTTAAGGTAATGATTCATTCAAGACTAGTTTGACTGAAGTGACAAGTTGTGTGTTTTTTTTGCTTTGTTTACTATAATATACATTTCTAACAAGTATTGGTCAAAATACGGTCTCTTACCTCTGTGTGATGGATAGTGTTTGCGTCATCCTTTTCTTGAACTGTTTATCCAAGTGATTTTTGACCATGGAAGTGTAGAATTGTAAAATGTAGGATTTGAAGGTGACATTAATTGTTAGTGCAGGGGTTGACAAATTATAGTTCTCAGGTTAAGTCTGGCTTGCTTCCTATTTTTGTAAATAAAATTTTGTTGAACATAGCTCTGCCCATTTATATATCATCTGTGGCTGTTTTTCTGCTACAGTGGCAGAGTTGAGTAGTTGTGATCTAGAATGTTCATATGCGACAAACATCTAAAACTGAAAGTGGATCGCTTCTAAAGCCTAAAATATTTGCTATCTGGCCATTTCCAAAAGTCTGGTGAGATTTAATGTAGTCCAGCCCATACTTTTTTTTTTTTTTTGAAGGTTCTAAGTTACCAATTCAATTTCTTTAATGCATATAAGACTATTTAGGTTATGTGTTTCTTCTTGGATGAATTTTTGAAGTTTGTGGCTTTAAAGGAGTTGTCCATTTTATCCAGCTAGTCAAATGTTATATGCAGAGTGTTGTTTGTAGGATTCTCTTACTATCTTTTTAATGTTTGTGGGGAGTCTGTAACCATATTCTCTAATTTATTCCTAATATTGGTAATTTGTTTTTTTTTTTTTTTTTGGTCAGTCTGGCTATAGGTTTATCAATTCTGTTGATCTTTTGAAATAACCAGTTTTTAGTTTTACTGATTTTTCTCTGTTATTTTCAATTTTACTGATTTCTGCTCTTTAATCATTTTTTCCCCCCTTCTGCTTCCTTTGGGTTCATTTTGTTATTCTCGAGTTTCTTGAGGTGAGAATTCAGGTTATTGGTTTGAGACTTTTTTTTTTTTTGGGTGAAGATTTAGGGCAGATTTTCATATAAGGCCTACTTTATCTGCATCCCATAAATTTTAATATATTGTCTTTTTTGTTTAGTTCAAAGTATTTTAAAAGTTTTCCTTGAGTCTTCCTCTGACCAATGGATTATTTGACAGTATATTATTTAATTTCCAACTGGATGGAAATTTTTTTGGTTATATTTCTTTTATTTCTAGTTTAATTAAAACTTAATATCCCCAAAGAATGTACTTTGCATCATTTCATTTCTTTAAGTTGTTTATCGGAGTTTATTTTATGACCAAGTGCTACTTTTGTGAATGTTGTATCTGATTTATCAACGTCAATTAGAGCCAATTGGTTGATGGTATTGGTTGATGCAGTTGGTTCCGTTCTTCCATACATTATTTATCTTTTATCTGTATCTGTCTGTCTATTGTCAGCTTGCTGTTAATGATTTCTGAGAGAGGAGTGTTGCGTACAGCTGTAATTGTGGATTTGGCCCTTTCTTACTTCAGTTCTCAGGTTGCTACTCTACGCAGTCTGTATGTGGTTTTTAAGTGCAGTCATTGTGATAAGGTGGATTGGGTTTATTCCTTTTTATTTTTATTTATTTATTTTTTCAAAGATTTTATTTATTTATTTGTCAGAGACAGCCAGCGAGAGAGGGAACACAAGCAGGGGGAGTGGGAGAGTAAGAAGCAGGCTCCCAGCCGAAGAGCCCGATGTGGGGCTCGATCCCAGAATGCTGGGATCACGCCCTGAGCCGAAGGCAGCCACTTAACGACTGTGCCACCTAGGCGCCCCGGGTTTATTCCTTTTTAACCAGAAGCAAAACCCAGTCACCTCTTTTCAAAACAGCCTGAAAGTAGGGATAACTTGGGCCTGATAATACCCAGGTAAAGACAGGACTAGAGCTGAGGCTTCTGGGTTTTAGTCCAGGGCTACTCCTGCTGATACTTTTCACGTGTGATACCATGGACCGTGGACAATAAGCTAATGCTTCCAGAGAATAGGACGTACTAAGCTTGATCAAGTAACTTCCCTAGAGCTGCTTTCTCAGCGGTAAGACTGGATTGTTAATGGCTGCCCCCCCCCCGATTTTGTTTAAAGGCACAGAGAACCAATCAAGTAAGACCAAGTGAAATGATGAAGATGGGATAATGGGTGGTAGTATTGCAAAAATATGAAAATGCCTTGAAACAAAAGAGCAGTAAATGAAGTATAGCCTTGAACAAGGTAAACAGGAATCTGCGTAGTCAGAGACTGGGGCTGTTCCTTTCTTAAAGAGCAGCAGGTCCTTTCTGGCTTTGAGTGACAACTCTGTTCCTTGCTGCCCTCTTCCTATAAGAACTAACGTGGCACCACCCCATCCTCAGTTTGCGTGTTCTTTAGTTCAGGCATTTAATCACAGCAGACAAGAAGGGTCATTTTCCCTCCTCAACTGAGGGGGTGGAGAGGGGAATAGATAGCATATTTGATGTGGACATAAAAGTATAAAGTGCTAGGGGCGCCTGGGTGGCACAGCGGTTAAGCGTCTGCCTTCGGCTCAGGGCGTGATCCCGGCGTTGTGGGATCGAGCCCCACATCAGGCTCCTCTGCTATGAGCCTGCTTCTTCCTCTCCCACTCCCCCTGCTTGTGTTCCCTCTCTCTCTGGCTGTCTCTATCTCTGTCAAATAAATAAATAAAGTCTTAAAAAAAAAAGTATAAAGTGCTATACACTTGAAAATTGGCATTGTTCTATTTATTTTATTTTATTTTTAAAAAGATTTTATTTATTTATCTGACAGAGCACACAAGCAGGGGGAGTGGCAGGCAGAGGGAGAGGGAGAAGCAGACCTCCCCACTTAGCAGGGAGCCCAATGCGGGACTTGATCCCCTGGGATCATCACTTGAGCTGAAGGCAGACGCTTAACCGACTGAGCCACCCAGGTGCCCTGAAAATTGGCATTGTTTTAGATACATTTCTAATACAGTTCCTTTTTCCTCATTTATTCTTTTTGATCCAAAAAGTAGGGTTTATTTTTGGTAAAATCGTCATGTGTAACATGTAAGAAATTCATTTAAAATATTGTTACTGTTTAAATGTGGCAAACTAGGTATCTGGGAGGTTACCTGTTTTATCTAGAATGCTCATATGTGACAAATACGTAAAATTAAAGCTTATCAGTCATAACTTTATACCTTGATATTTTCTGTGTTTTTTTTAATGATTTTTTTTGTTACGTTAATCACCATACAGTACATCCCCGGATTCCGATGTAAAGTTCGATGCTTCATTAGTTGCGTATAACACCCAGTGCACCATGCAATACGTGCCCTCCTTACTACCCATCACCAGTCTATCCCATTCCCCCACCCCCTCCCCTCTGAAGTCTTCAGTTTGTTTCTCATAGTCCATAGTCTCTCATGTTTCATTCCCCCTTCTGATTACCCCCCTTTTCTTTATCCCTTTCTTCCCCTACCGATCATCCTAGTTCTTATGTTCCGTAGATGAGAGAAATCATATGATAATTGTCTTTCTCTGCTTGACTTATTTACCTTGATATTTTCTGTCCATTGATCTTACATTTGTTTTTAAATTACATATTTTGGAGGACTTAAGGTAGTTAATAAAACCTCTTGAGTTTCCAAACTGTCCTTGCCAGAGACAGGTATAGCCTGTTGTGCCAGGAAATTTCCTTTTCTCTCATTTCAAGCCTGCTTTCTTAAAAGTTAGTTTGGTTTTCATATTTCTTAGTCATAATATAAAATTAGAAGGGTAAAAGTCTGTAGAATGTGATGTTTTCTTCTCTGAGTGAATGTCCTTACTATTTCTGTTTATTTTGGGTTGAATCTGTGTTCACATCTGATGACTGCTAAGTAAGTGCTTGACAGTCACTAAATAGCTTATTTTTTTTTTAAAAGTGCAGTATTGGATTTTCAGAACCAAAAACTGCTTAAAACTGATTTTGTTTGGTCATTCTCTGGAAATGGCACTGGGACCTTTTTGTAATGGCATGATTTGGAGACATACTATAAGAAAGATATTTTCTTTCCATGATTTATACTAAAACAACATCTGGGCAGTAAATTGTCTTACAAGTGTTATTTTCAGATGTGTTGAAATGATTGGCCTCCTGTTTTGGTTTTACTGTAGTTACAGATTGTCTGACTTTTGGTTTTGTAAAAAATTTGCATTTTGTAATTGTCTACCAAATAGAATGCCGTGTAGCATCTTATTTCAAGGCTTCCTTGCTAATTGTCCTTTAAATTTAACGCCAGAGCACACTTCTCCTGAATTATTACTTCTTTCTACTTTGAGGGAGAATTATTGGTTTTGTAGATTCAGATATGAAACTCCTAGGAATGAAAAGATTTATGTTTTGGCTTGCCCTTATTTTGTGTCTATATGAACATTGCTTATTATTTCTTTGTATAAAGTAACCTGAAATACTGTATAAGAAAAGTCATAAATATTTGACCAGTGATACCCAGTTATAATCTTTAGAGCTCATAATAATAAATATACGTGGTCCTGGGAAGCAGAACATATTTGTTTATCTTTTTTTTAAAAGATTCTCTACTGTGAAAAATAAAGCCATTATGTATGGAAGAATTGTTTGGTTTTTAAAAATTGGTTGTTCACATATATACCCTTAGTGTCTTCTGTTGTGATAAAGGACCCCCTTGCCCCCCTTTTAAAAACAGGTTTTTCTTAGACTGTTAAAAATTTTTTTAAAAGATTTTATTTATTTATTAGAGAGTGAGAGAGCAGAAGCAGGGGGAGCGGCAGGCAGAGGGAGAGAGATAAGCAGGCTCCCCATTGTGCAAGGAGCCTGATGTGGAACTCCATGTGGAACTCCATCCCAGGACCCTAGGATCATGACCTGAGCTGGAGCAGGCTCTTAACCGACTGAGCCACCCAGGCATCCCTAGACTATTAAAATTTCTTAATTGAGGCAATGGACTCAAAGCATTAGGAGGACATTTGTTAGTTTTTCTTTTTCAAAACAGTATTAAATTTTATAGCATTCAGAAAAAAATGCGGTTTTAGGACTGAAAATTTCTAATCAGTATTTTTTAAAACTTACTCCATTGACTAGTTCTTCCTTGCTATCTACAGCTCTTTCATTTTAGCAAACTCTAGAAGTTAAAGTCAAACTAATTTTTTTGACTAGGGTTTCCCAAGCCAGCACAAGATTACCCATTTTCTTAAAACCACTCAGAATCAAGAATTATATTAGTTATAGGATATGATGATAAATGTCAGTAACTGTGTTTTTTGATTTGAGGCTTTGGTCAAGTGCTAGTTCTTTTAATGCTCAAGAGTTGACAAGATTTTAATGTCTAGATATGAACATAGGTTTATGGGGAATGGTACGTATAGGAGAATCCCTTATTAAATGACCCAGTGTTGTGGATTTGTTTTGAAATATTCCAGCAGTAAAATAACAGTATCACAGATGTTAAAGCTTGGTGATGTTGCATAAGGAAGTTCATTTACTATTCTCAGTCCTTCTGGATATGTTTGAAAAATCCCATATTAAGTTAAAAAAGAAAGACATACCATCATCATTATGGTTATTTGAGTAGGCCAGGATAATAATATCTAATTAGGTTATTAGATGTCTAAGGACACATTCCCTACCATGTGGACAGCCCTTCTAGGGCATTTGTCTGTCTTGCAAATTCTGGAAAGCCTTTGTTTTATCTCATCCAATCCCCACAACGTCCCTCAGCTTGTAGCCTGGCCTGTGTTGTCTTTTAAGTCAATTAGGTTCTCTTAAGAATTTGTGTGGGAAAATAATGAGAAAATGTGCAATTAGAAAATGGGAACTGAAGCAGGAAATTATGATATTAGGTAAGTCATGAGAGGTCATGGCAAGGTGAATTTGTGGTTGAGCAGCAGCTATGAATTAGATAGGCAGCATAGATGGTAAGAATGGGTCAGGTATTTGAGTTTGGAGTAGGGTGCAACCAGTCAAGAGGATCTGAGGCTTCTGTATGGCTACTCCTAAGGCTGTTTGCCTAGCTGTGCTTGGGTTCTTGTATGCATGTGTCCGTGGAAGTAACCCCTTTATCAGTAGATTTGATTTCTTCTTTCTCCAGGAAAACCAAAAACCAAAACCAAACCAAAACAAAAAAACCCCCAAAACTGGTGTATTTATTGGGTGATGCAGTTTTCTTGGTGAAATTCTTAGTAAGCACTTTTTATTAGAGGGTCAAAATGGTTATTGCTTAATCATGTAGGTATTTGTGATCCGGTTCCACAAGCATTCCAAGAGCCATTGCCCTCCCCTGAGTCATATCTTAAAGCTGTATTTTGTATAGTAAGAAACTTTTTTTCTTATATACTTATTATGTAATTTAGTAGTAATGTTTACATTGCTGTTACCTGATTTTGATCGAATGGAATTTAATAAATGGTAATAATCAGGACTTTCTGGAGGAAGTGGTATAATTTGTCTTCTTGAGATTTCCTATTAATTGAGAAGTTGCCCCAATATAGTTTTTGGTGGCCTAAACGCTGGTTTGTTGGTCGGCCTGATTTCAGAGTCCTTGCGTTTGCTGTTGATTATGAAGACATGGCCTATCGCTAGAGAAAGCCTTGACTGAATATAAACATCCTATCTACTATTATCTTTCTCTGTTTTTCCTTTTTTAGTACTCTTCCTGTGGGCAAAAATTAGAATGAGGAGATCTGGTTTAGAAGAGATAATACTGGTACAATGGAGTTAAAAAAACCCAAATGAAATTGTTTTATTATTATAAAGCACTGGAGCAAGTATAAAACTATTTATATTAAATAGGATATACAAAGATGGAAAGACAAGGTTGACGTTGATTGGCATTGAGGAGTAGGTGGAGGGAGAAACAACAATAGATTCAGAATGAGGAATAAATTAGTGTGCAGGGGATGGCGAAATTTCTGGGCTTGGTGGGAATGAAGAGGTATTAAAGAATCATTTTACAAGCAAGAGTGGTTAGAAACTGCCTGTTTTCCCCTATTAGTGGGTGGCTCACTGACATTGTCAGAGGTCTTGGGAAATGTTTGCCTTTTCCCCTTTAATTTGCTCCTGTGTAGAAAGTTACTGTTCAGACTCTAGGTTAGGGGCTTGTGAAGAGAGGTGTTTTGATCATATTGTTGTTATCATATTATAACATCTTCAATTGGCAGCTTTTTTATAGGGTAGATTTAGCCTTTGATAGATTTCTTCAGGCCCAAGAGAATGATCTGCTGAAGTAGAAAGGAAACTATTCCAGTTAGCCTCTAGACAGTGACACATTAAGGACTAATGACTGCCAAAAGGAAATGTCAAACGCTAAGCTAGTCTACTTTCTTTGGCAGCTGAGAATCCGGTGAATCAACAGTTTTAGGGGGTGTGTATTTAATGTGGGTGGAGGAAGAGAGTGTCTAACATTCTTTAAGGCCCTGTTAAGTTCGGCACTCTTGGACTTCGTTCCAGTTTCTACTTTTCTAAACCCAAGAAAGGCACATGCCGTAGAAAATGGGTAGTTACTTTTCATGTAGGTAATAACTGGATGGAAACATTTTGAGATGTGTTTATGGGCGTTGTTTTTATGTATTTTTATTTAATTGTTGATAGCTGGCTGAAATGTGTTGCCATTTGTATGAGGGAGAATACTTTAGAGTTTTGATTGCTTTTGTACCTTTTATCACAAACAGGAATTACCTGAAGAGTCTTTTGAAAGAGAAAGGATAAATTTGTGATTCTTGAGGTTTAAGGAGCAAATTCAGGCTGAATACTAAAAATTACTTGTAAGGAAAGGACAACACATTTGTAACTTTTATTTTATTTATTTATTTATTTTAAAAAAGATTTTATTTATTTATTCGACGGAGATAGAGACAGCCAGCGAGAGAGGGAACACAAGCAGGGGGAGTGGGAGAGGAAGAAGCAGGCTCATAGCGGAGGAGCCTGATGTGGGGCTCTATTCCAGAGCACCCAGATCACGCCCTGAGCCGAAGGCAGATGCTTAACCGCTGTGCCACCCAGGCGCCCCAACACATTTGTAACTTTTAAACTTATAACCAAACGTGGTCACCATGTCCTAGATATTTAAAATTTAACCCTTAAATATTCACATGCAGTGATGTGGAGGGGAATGATAGCTAGAGGATGTAGGTGATGAAAATGTTCTAATAGTAATGGTTGCACATATCTGAATATACTAAAAAAAACCATGGAATTGTACACTTTAATTGGGTGATTTATATATGAATTGTATTTTAGTATGCATCCTAATGTATATCTTAAAGCTATTTTAAAAATTTGCGTTTTAAATACATGTATATATGTATTTACATACATGTATCCATGCTAACGATGTGATCAGTATTTTAAATTATATTTCCTGTAGGAGAGAGGAGCCAGGGTAATTTGTGTATCCTGTATGAAGTAAAGAATGTTTTTCCCACTTTGAAATGGGGTCCGTGTCTGTTATTGCCATCAGAATGACACTGGTTACATTAAAAGCCTACACTGTGCACAAAGTTGGCCTTTTTAAATCTCCTGGCTCTGTATTGAACAGACTAATGACCTGCAGTTTTGTGTGGCTATTTCATTTAAGGGTTTTTGAATCAAAAGTAGTTCAAAAACTCAGATACCAGATTGAACATGTATCACTTCAGTTCACTATTCTTCATTTTTATTTTTTCTCTGTGAAAAGTGGTAGATCTGTGCAATATGCATATTGTTAGTCCTTAGATTATAGAACTCTAAGAACTATGAAAATGAATCACGTTTTTTATTAATGACATAATCTTCTTAGATTTTTTTGGTGGTCAGAGGAATATAATAGATCTGGGGAGGAATTTTGGTTGAAATAATGTTGCTCATAATATATAGTAGTATCTTATAGCTATAGTGTAGGTCTGCTTGACCTTGAAGGAATTGCAAAAAAAGTTGTAGCAGAGGTTGTAATTGAAGTGGACTGTTTTAACCAACATTAATTACTTTGTTTACCTATATTAGATTTTTGCTCCTACTGCTTTTCGGGATAGTGCTTGTAGGTGAACAGCATGTATTTTCGGTTCATGTCATGCAAGCTTTTCCTGACTTCTGTGATATACCTATCAAACCATAATAGCTTATCCTGTATGGTCGCTGCTGCCCAACAGAACTAAGCTTTGGTGAACCCCAGCAGTTGGCCTTTCCTATGATGAAGTATAGGCCAAAGTTAGCAGTCTCCTTATAGCTTTCAGTGATCCTGAGGCTTTATCACAGAAGTTTGTTCAGTTTTATCATAGAAGCCAGCAACAATTTTGCGATCAGAAAGAACTCACTTCACTCTGTATATGTAATACAGAATTATAGCTACTAACAAGAGGTCGTGTTACCTGTAATGAACTTTCTCCAGATTTTTTCCATTAATGTTAATTTGCTCTATGGTTCATTCCTTTTATCTACTGGTGCTTGCTACCAGACGAAACTGTACAGGCAACAAAAACAAGTTAATATGGAAAGAATTTAATTCTTCTTAAGCATTTTCTGCAACTAGGGAAAAATCTTAAAACATTCCCTTCTTAGCTGTCATAATTTATTAGTTAAAATGTTAGTTGAAAAAGTCAAATAGTACTCCCATCCCCACTTTTTATTATTGCTTTATTTGAAGGTATTTGCATTCTCTCCTCTCCTTCTTTCCTTCCTATCCTTTCCCTTTCCTTGTAAATTCTCAAAGACAACCTGATGGTGGAAATTCAGACACTGGGGCAGGAAGTGAGAAAGATGTGTTTTATGGAGATGGTCATGGTTAGGGTCATTGGGGCAGGTGTTTGTGAAGCCTATTTGGGGGGTGGTAAACTCTCTCTAAATTGATGTCCTGGGAGATAGAATGTATCTTTGCTGCCCCAAGTAAAAGTTCAGTGAATTACAGAAAGGAAATATTTGGTTACTTCCCAGTTCCGTTGCTGCTGTTTGGAGCTATACCAATATTATGAATTTGGTGTTTCTTTATCTGGGACTGAGGAGTTAAAGAGAGAAGCTGAAAAATGACAAAGATTATATAGGCTAGTATCTGGAGATAAATCTAGTGGCTCCTCTTCATGACCGTTAAACCAGCTCTACAAGAAATTTAAAAGGGAGTCTTTGGGAAGAAAAGACCGTAAGTGAGAGTAAGAAAAGTAGGAAGCATAAGAGTAGTAAACATAAGCATATCTGTAAAAATTAGTCACGGGACTCAAAAGGATGTAAAATATGGCACCATATACATGGGTAAGAGAGAGTAAAGAGCGAGTTCAAACTTAAGTGACCATCAACTCAGTACAGACTGCTATATGTGGAAGAAGTTATATACAAACCTAAGGTATTCAGAAATTAAAGAGAAAGGAATTCAAGTATATCACTAAAGAAAGCCAGCACACTATGAAAGAGAAGAAAGGATCAGAAAAGACTATAAAAAAATCACAAAACAAGTAACAAAATGGCAGTAAATACATACTTATCAGTAATTACTTGGAATGTAAATGGACTAAACACTCAAATCAAAAGACATAATCAAAAGACATGGGGTGATGGGAATGGATGAACAAACAAAAAATAAGACACATTTTTATGCTGCCTGTAAGAGACTCATTTCAGACCTTAAGACACATGCAGACTGAAAGTGATGGGATGGAGAAATACTTATCATGCAAATGAATGTCAAAAGAAAGCCAGGGTAGCAGTACTTCTGCTGGTCAAAATAGACTTTAAAATAAAGACTGGAACAAGAGACAAGGACACGGAATAATAATTAAGGGGACAGTCCAACAAGAAGACACAGCAATTTAAATATTTATGCACCCAACTTTGGGAACACTCAGATACATAAAACAGTTAATAACAAACATAATGGAACTATTTGATAGTAATACAATAATACTAGGGATCTTTAACACCCCACTTACATCATTGGACAGATCATCCAAACAGAAAATCAACAAGGAAACAGTGATTTTAAATGATACACTAGACCAGATGGATTTAACAGATAAATTCAGAACATTCCATCCTAAAACAGCAAAATACACATATTTTCGAGTGCACACGGAACACTCTTCATAAGAGATCATATATTAAGAAGTCACAAAACAAGTCTCAACAGATTCGGAAAGATCGAAGTCATATCATGCATCTTTTCTGACGACGTTATGAAACTGGAAATCAACCACCAGAAAAAATCTGGAAAGAAAACACAAATATATATAGATGAAATAACATACTACTAAACAGTGAATGGGTCAACCAAGAAATCAAAGAAGAAATAAAAAATTATACGGAGATAAATGAAAATGAAAACACAGCGGTACAAAATCTTTGGGCTATAGCAAAAACAGTTCTAAGAGGGACGTTTATAGCAATAAAGGCATACCTTAAGCGCAAGAAAAATCCCAATTACACCTAAAGGAACAGAAAAAGAAGAAATCCAAAACCAGTAGGAGGAAGGAAGTAATAAAGATTATTATTGGCAGCAGAAATAAATGATAAACAAAAGAAACCAGTAGAATAGATCCATGAAAGAAAAAGCCGTTTCTTTCAAAAGCTCAACAAAATTGTTGTCTATAGCCAGACTCAAAAAAAGGGGGGCAAAACAAAAAAAGACTCAAATAAACAAAATCACAAAAGAAAAAGGAGAAGTAACAATTGACATCACAGAAATACAAAGGATTATAAGACAATATTATGAAAAATGATATGCCAACAAATTGGACAACCAGAAGAAATGGATAAGTTCCTAGAAGTAGAGAACCTACCAAATCTGAAGCAGGAAGAAATAGAAAATTTGAACAGACTGATTACCAACAATGAAGTTGAATTAGTAATACAAAAGCTCCCAACAAACAAAAGTCCAGGACCAGACAGCTTCACAGTTGAATTCTACCAAACATTTAAAGAAGAGTTGATAATCATTCTTTTTTTTTTTTTTAAAGATTTTATTTATTTATTCGACAGAGACAGAGACAGCCAGCGAGAGAGGGAACACAAGCAAGGGGGAGTGGGAGAGGAAGAAGCAGGCTCATAGCAGAGGAGCCTGATGTGGGGCTCGATCCCATAATGCCGGGATCACGCCCTGAGCCGAAGGCAGACGCCCAACCGCTGTGCCACCCAGGCGCCCCAGAGTTGATAATCATTCTTAAACTTTTCAAAAAAAAAAAGAGTAAGAGAAAGGAAAACTTCTAAACTCATTCTACGAGACTAATATCACCCTGATACCAAAACCAGGTAAAGACACAAGAAAAGAAAACTACAAGCTAATATTGTCATGAATATGGATGGAAAAATCCTCAACAAAATACTCTCAAACTGAATCTAACAATACATTTAAAAAACTATACATCACAATTTAGTGGAATTTATTCCCAGGATGCATGGGTGGTTCAGTATTTGCAAAACAACATGATATGTCACATCAATAAGAGAAAGGATGAAAACCATATGATCATTTCAATAGATACAGGAAAAGCATTCAACGAAGTACAACATTGATTCATAATAAAAACTCTCTACAAAGTAGGTCTAGAGGGAACATAACTAATAAAGGCTTTATATGAAAAACCCACAGCCAACATCATACTTGGTGAAAAACTTAGGGGGAGAGCTTTCCCCCTAAGGTTAGGAAAAAGATAAGGGATGTCCCCTCTCACCACTTCTATTCAATATAGTACTGGAAGTCCTCACCATAGCAGTCAGATGGCGAAAAGAAATATAAGGCACCCAAATGGGGAAGAAAGAAGTGAAATTTTCACTGTTTGCAGATGACATGATACTATATGTAGAAAAGCCTAAAGACTACACCAAAAAACTAGTAGAACTGATAAATGAATTCAGTAAAGTCTCAGAATACAAAATCAATGTGCAGAAACCCATTGCATTTCTGTATAATAATAATGACGCTGCAGAAAGAGAAATTAAGGAAACAATCCTGTTTACAGTTGAACCAAAAATAATATAAAATACCCAGGAATAAACTTACAGAGGTCCAAGACCTTTATTCTATAAAACATTGATGAAAGAAATTGAAGAGGGCCCCCCAAAATGGAAAGACATCCCACGTTAATGGGTTGGAAGAACAAATATTGTTAAAAGTGCCTATATTACCCAAAGTAATCTGGATTTAATGTGTAGATACCAATAGCATTTTTCACAGACTAGAACAATCATAAATTTGTATGGAACCACAAAAGACCCCATGTAGTCAAAGAAGCCTTGAAAAAGAAAAGTGAAGCTGGAGGCATCACAGTTCCAGACTTCAGGTTACCTTACAAAGCTAAAGTAATCATAACAGTATGGTACAGGCACAAAAATAGACAACATAGATCAGTGGAACTGGATAGAAAGCCCTAGAAGTAAACCCATAATTATGTGACCAATTAATCTTTGACAGAGGAGGCAAGAATATGCAATGGGAAAAAGTCCCTTCAACAAATGGTGCTGGGAAAACTGGACAGCAACATGCAAAAGAATGAAACTGGACCACTTTCTTACATCATACACAAAAGTAAACTCAAAATGGATTAAGGGCCTAAGTGTGAGACCTGAAACCATCAAAATCCCAGAAGAGAGGACAGGCATTAATTTCTCTGACTTAGTAGCAACATCTTTCTAGATACGTCTGCTGAGGCAAGGGAAACAAAAGCAAAAATAAGCTATTAGGACTACCTCAAAATAAAAAGCTTCTTCACAGCAAAGAAAGCAACCAACAAAACTGAGTGACAGCCTTCTGAATGGGAGAAGGTATTTGCAAATGACATTATCTGATAAAGTGTTAGTATTCAAAAAACATAAAGAACTCACACAACTCAACACCCCCAAAATGATTAATCCAGTTAAAAAATGGGCAGAACACATGAGTGGACATTTCTCCAATGAAGACACACAGGTGACCAACATACACTGGAGAAAGTGTTCAGCATCACTCGTCATTAGGGGAATGCAAATCAAAACCACAATGAGATATCACCTCACACCTGTCAGAATGTTTAAAACCAACAAGACAAGAAACAACAGGTGTTAGTGAGGATGTGTATAGAAAGGAACTCTCATGCACTGTTGGTGGGGATGTAAACTGGTGCAGCCACTTTGGAAAACAGGATGGAGTTTCCTCAAAAAATTAAAAATAGAACTATCCTAGGATCCAGCAAACACTACTGGGTATTTACCCAAAGAGTACAAAAAATACTAACTCCAAGGGTACAGGTGTTTATATAGCAGCATTATTTACTGTAGCCAAATTATGGTAACAACCCCTATGTCCACTGATTAATGAATGGATAAAGAATTGATAACAGGTATGCAATAGAATATTATTCAGCCATAAAAATGAAAATTTGCCATTTGCAACAACAGGAATGGATCTAGAGATTACAGTGCTAAGCAAAATAAAAGAAAAACAATTACCTTATGATTTCACTCATGTGTAATTTAAGAAACAAATGAACAAGCAAAGTGACAAACCAAAAAACAATCTTAACTGTAAAGAACAGGTGGTTACCAGAGGGGAGGTGGTTGGGGCATGCTTGAAATAGGTGGGGGGTTTAATAGTCCGCCTGGCTTGATGAGCATGGAGTAATATACGGAACTCTTTGTATTTAAATCACTGTATTGTACACCTGGAACTAATATAGCATGTATGTTAACTACATTGGAGTTAAAATCATGTGGCTCTTCCCTATCTTTAAAATTCTCTTAGTTGAGGTTTAGTGGTCTTCCTCCTGGTTTGATGAAATCTACCTAATTTGAAGCTTTGTTTTTCCTCCAGAGATGTTTGAACTACATGTTTACTAATATGTATTAGTTATGGCACGAAGACAACTTTTTTTTATCCAAATGGTTTTCTGTGGAATGATGTTGTCATTCTTGACCGCTGCAGTGAGTATGAAAAATAGCCTAAATTCCTCCACAGCGTTTGTGGCCTAAACACAGTTGGGGATGAGGATCGTACCTATGCACACAGCGTGGTTGGGAAAGGGCGTAAATACTACCGCTACTATTACCAGTTTTATGACTAACAAATTTTAGTATTTTGAATGGTCTAAACCTTCAGGTTCTCTGTTTCTCACTTTTACCTGTTTTGCTCTACTACTTTACAGTGATTTCTTAGAGTAGTCATATTTCTTTCTTTTTTGGAGTAATTGCATTTCTCATTCTGCTGAGTGAAGGAGCTAATTCCATCCTTCCCTCTATCTACCTTCTCCCCTCTTCTCTTCCAGCAGTGGTCAGATACATTTGGAGAATTATCCCTTTTTTATGTGCATTCTGGTAATCATGTCTAAAGACTGCATTAATTTTTAGCCAAATGTGTTTCTGCTGATTGTGTTGCAGAGGTTATTCTGTTGCTCTCCGTTTGTCTTACTGTCTTGCCTGAAGTTGGTGGCCTTATTCCCAGATTCATAATATGTTCTCTGTACTATTAAAATGTATATTTTGCTTGGGTCTGGCATACTTCTTTATAGTTAATTCTGAGTTATCTGGCATGGGGAAGCGAGGCTCTGATCATCAGTGTTCATTCTCTGAATTGAGTTTTGTATAGGCATCTCTGTATGAAATCTCTTCATTATTCTTTCCCACTCATTTTGGATTTATTTGGTGATTGCATTTGAAATAGATTTTTTTATTTGAATACTATAACTATTCATATAGTTTCTTGTTCATTTTCTATAAGTTGTGTTTCTATTTCCTCCGTAGTTTATTAAACCATCTTTCTAGCACTAGAGGAAAGTGGTGTTACGAATAAGACTTTATCTGGTCTTATTAGTAAACCCGCTAGCTCACTGTTTAAGAGAATTTACATATTGTAGAGCTGGTTAAATAATTAACCACAAACAATAGTTTTAGGCCTTGCCTGTGTAGTATAAAAAGACCCTGGACCAGGTATGTGAGGTCCAGAAGGTTCCTTTCCCTTTATGTTACAATCTTTGTTTTTAGGACTCAAAAACGGCTGAACAGAAAAGTCTTATTAGGAAAAATCTTTATATTTAAACTGGGCTGACAGAAGTGAGGCATGTGGGCTGGTTGGCATCATCAGTCTTCACTTACGAGATATGAACAGTTGCCTTCAGACGTTATTTGTGAACTTGCTCATTGGATTAATGGTTAGTTGCTTTAGAAATGATGCTAAAAAACTAAGTAATGGGAAAGTGGTTCATTTGCTGGCTCTCAAAGTTTGTATTGAAAAAGGTAGATCTCTTGTAGAGCTGGTATCTTTATGGCTGCATTATTTCTTTGTACCCAATAAAAAGTGTTGTTTTTTTTTTTATCCTTAAGATAGGTAATGCATGTACATGGTTCAAATTGAAAGGGTATAGAAGAGTGTTTAGTGAGGGGCGCCTGGGTGGCTCAGTCATAAAGCATCTGCCTTCAGCTCAGGGCGTGATCCCAGGGTTCTGGGATCGAGTCCCGCATTGGGCTCCTCTACTGGGAGCCTGCTTCTTCCTCTCCCACTCCCCCTGCTTGTGTTCCCTCTCTCGCTGCCTGTTTCTCTCTCTCTTCTCTGTCAGATTAAAAAAAAAAAGTGTTTAGGGAGTGTAGATAAAGCTCCTTTTCATTGCTATTCTCTGGCCGTTCACTTTCTCTTATAGTTTCTTTTATCTCCTTCCAGAAATCTTTTACGTAGATGTGGTTCGGTACACCACAAACATGCAAACACATACATACATGACTGAAGGTTTGTATGTGTGTCTGTATTGAGAGTTCTAATACTTGATTATAAAAATAGGCTTTACTATGATAATTCGCTGATACCTGCTGTTTTTCCCCCTTAAGTATTATATACTTTGGCTTTTAATGGCCACTGAATTTCATTCCACATTCATCCCCCCCCCCCCCCCCCCCCCCCCCCCCCCCCCCCTCTNAACCTTCTGTATTCTTTTCCTTACTCCTATGTAAGCTATTTCTTTGTCTTTGCTTTCCTTCTTTCTTGGATATTTAAACTCAGAGGACTCTGTTCCTGTTCTTTATACTGTGACATCAGCTCATAGTGCCTTATTGGAGTGAAGTCTATAAACCTTACATGTCTGGAATGTATTCACTTTGTTTTGTTTCATGTCTGAATTGTTTTTCAACCAAGTCAGATTGAGTGGCTTTTGGCTATGTGCTCTGTTATTGACTATTCTGTGTAATATTATTACATAAGGTTACTTTTATTTAACAAATAATTACTGTTAATAATAGCACATTTTAGCCTATTATCTGTATAGTCAGTAGGTATTTACTGTCTTCTTTGAAATGTTTATTCCAGAATTTCAGTTCTCTTTACACTTGATAATTCATTACCTTTTCTCACCACAGATGGTTGAAAGTAGTCTTCATTCTCTATAATAACTTTGAAGGTTTTGTCATTCCACTGTAGTCTCTTTCAGTTTTGCATAGCTGACAGTTCCTTTGGTTTTTAACTGACCCTGGCTTTTGTCCAGAAAACCTTCATTTGTTCTTTCCTAACTTTGAGTAATGGTTTTGAAGTCCAAAAGGTGATACCTCTGCAGATTTAAAATTTGCCTATTACTGCTACAAAAAATTCAAAACAAAACAAAACACATTCCTGTCTAATAAGTATCTTTTGGTTGACTGATAGTAGTTTCTCTTTACTAATACTGGACCTTTAACTTGCACAGAGTTTTTACGTTTGTTTTAGGGGATATTGAATCTTACCTGAAGTTATATGGTTGGTAAAAATTGATACCCTGTGCTCTAGGATGAAAGAAGACTGTTCAGTAAATAAAGACAAAGTACTCTGCCTTGTGGCAGTAGAAAACCTGTAGTGTAATGTTCCCATTGATACATGCTTGGGAAGTTTAGGTTTAAATGATTCCACAGAATATTCTGTCTAAAGCATGTCATGGATAATCAGAAGAGGAGAGCTCATAATCCCTTCTTTGTTTTCTTTATTGGGCTTTTCTATCTCATTGAGCCTCTCTTCCTGTCCTGCTGGTCACTGTTGTACCTGATCTCTGACCCCAGGGTTTCTGGGGCCCTTGGTCTTCCATCATCCAGAGGTTGTCCAGTTGGTCATGGCAGCTGTTCATCATGGGAGGTAATGCTATGTTTCTTGGTGGTAAAGGTGGACTATGATCATGTCATTGTGGGGATGGATGATTTCTGTCTTCTCAGCAGGGAAGGTACTCAGTATATGTACTTCTGTTGAACATGGGTGCTCCAGTGCTGGAGCAGGGTTCTGGAGGCCTTTTCTGGGCCTGGCGTTAACCTTTTCAGTAATGGTGTGTGTGTGTGCATTTGTGTGTGTGTGTGTGTGTGTGTGTGTAAGTGTGTGTATGAGGGTTTGTAATATTTCAATAGTTTTAATAGTGCCTCAATATTCCCATGAATATGCACCTTGCCTGTGAGATTGTGGGCCAGTAGTCAACTCCCCTCAGCTCCTGTCAGCATTTCCTGCTCCCATGCTCAGCTCAGGGAGGTACGTTCTTTCACCTTTTTCTTGGACTGTGTTCCAAGACAGTGATTCTACCTTCTTCACTGTATATCTTTTTTTCCACTGCCTTCATTCTTCTTTCATTTCCTGCTTTTTTCCCCTTTTTAGATAGTTGTCACTTCCTTTCCAAGATGCAGTGAAACTGATGACTACTATAGTTCACTTACAGTTCTTCTTTAAGCCTGTATTGCCTTTCAGAATACTATAATCATAAGAAATTAGACTTCATTTTTAACAGTGCGACTACATGATACAAAAATGTACAAATGCAAGGATAATCCTTTTAAAATATTTATACACAGTCTCTCTCTCTCTCTCTGTCCTACACACACACACACACACACACACACACACACACACACAGCTGTTCCTTCCATTCAGCTTTCTCGCCATCCCATATCTTTCTCTCCCAAAGAACCAGTGTTAGCAGTCGGGTATGAATATCTCTGTACTTTTCTTTGCTTATGTAGTAGACTTCAATCTCCACACCCCTACCCCCAATATAGGTTTTTTGTTTTGTTTTGTTTTGTTTTCTGTTTTGCATGGTTATTTACTTGCTAAAAGTGAGATCATTATTTACAAACTGGTATCTTACTGTTCAGCAGTACCTTGTGGAAATCCTTTGACTTCTCCTGGTATACCTTTAATTCATTCTTTTAATTGCCGACTAATATTTCATGGTGTGAATATATCATAAATTATATGACAACTTCTCTCTTCTTGTGAGCATCTGGTCAATTTTTTTTTTTTTTTGGTTAAAAAAAATTTTTTTTTTTTAAAGATTTTATTTGTTTATTTGACAGAGATAGAGACAGCCAGCGAGAGAGAAAACACAAGCAGGGGGAGTGGGAGAGGAAGAAGCAGGCTCATAGTGGAGGAGCCTGATGTGGGGCTCGATCCCATAACGCCGGGATCACGCCCTGAGCCGAAGGCAGGCGCCCAACCGCTGTGCCACCCAGGCGCCCCTGGTTAAAAAAATTTTAAGCATCATGAACAATGTTGCAATGCCTAGAGTTTGCTGCTTTATTTCTATGAAATCAATTCTTGAGAATAGAAGAATAAAAGAATCGATTATTTTGTTTCTTTGAGACTGCTGGGTTTCATAGTACATGTATATCTTCATTTGAAGAAATGTTAGCAGATTATTTTCTAAAATAGCCTAAACTGTTTGTAGGTCTACCACCAATGTAAGAAAATACCCTTTCCTTTACATCCTCTAATAGAAGGTGTTGTAATTTTTCTGATTGATGGGTATGAAGTCATAGCTCATTATTACTTTAGTTTACGTTTTCCTGACCACTTTCGGATTGAAATACTTTTTAATACCCTTGTAGGTGATTAGATTTGCTCTACTGTGAGTTGCCTGTTCATATCCTATACTCATTTTTCTAATGACTTATGTGTCTTTTTCTTTACTGGAGCTCTTTATATATTATGGGTATTAACCTAATATCTGCCCATCTGCATTGCATGTATTTTTTCTAAAACTGTCATTTGCCTTTTGATATTGCGTATGACTTCTTCCTTTTTTCCCCCTTTTCACTGTATCAAAGTTTTGTTTTTATTTTTATTTATGTGTGTTAATCTTCTGTTTCATGGCTAGGGGATTTTGTAGGGTACAAATTCCTTTCCCACCTTGGATTAATTACACACACACACGTGCGCGCACATACACAAACACACACACATCTTTGTGTCACTTAGGGTTCATTCACAGAAGTAGAGCAACTATGAAAGAAATAAGGAATTTATTATAGGGATTTGACATTATGCAACCATGGGAGCAGATTAAATAGTTTGTATGACACTTTTGCTTTTGTATCTGTTGCTGGAGCCAGAGGTGAGCAGGGCATGCAGTTTGTAAGAAAAGGTAGTACATGTGAAACAGGGTCTCTCTGGAACGTGAGCTGGGCCTCATGAGGACAGTCTGGAACTCATATTGGCCTCTTACTACATCTGTGCCTCCAACTCTGATGATAGAGATTTCCTGAGGAAGATGGCTTCCTTTATTACAGATTTAGATATGCACCTGACCTAGAAGTCAGCAAAACTGAAGGAGAAAATCCTGTAGGAGTTGTGGTTTTGATTGGTGGCCTATACTAACACAATGAGCCAGCAAAGCTACAGCGTGACCTGCATTAGTACCTTGTACCTGCACCAACCTTCCCAGCATAAGAAAGATGCTTGCTGCTTCATTTCTGCCTTCCAAATCTCATGCAAGGATGTCTCAGTGGTCCATTCTGACGTGGAACTGTGTAGGAAAGGGACTTCTGGGAAATGTAGTTCCAGATTAGCTGAATTGGCACAGGACGAATAATGTCACAATCTTAAATCTGCCTGGTGTGAGGTAAGTGCTCCAACTTAATATTTCTTCCATTTGGATAGGGACTTTTTTTTTTTTTTTTAAAGATTTTTATTTATTTGAGAACACACATGTGCAAGAGAGCGTGAGCGCACAAGCAGGGGAGCAGCAGAGGGAGAGAGAGAGAAGTAGACTCCCTGCCAAGCAGGGAGCCTGATGCAATGCTGGGCTTCATCCCAGGACCCTGAGATCATGACCCAAGCCAAAGGCAGACACTTAACTGACTGAGCCACCCAGGTGCCCTGGGACTTACGTTTATATTATTTATTAAATAGACCATCTTTTCCTCTAGTGAATTGAAATATGACTTTGTCAAATATTAAGTTATACTAGCAAATATTTGCTTGAGTTTAAATTGAGCAATTGGTCCAAACTTAGTTTAACAGATTTTATTTTCCTCTTTGGTCTTTGAAATGCTTATAGGTAAATGATAGAACATTTCCTACATTTACTAAATATGTGCTCAGTTATTTTTTTTAAGTTGTTATTTATTTATTAGAGAGTGTGCACAAGCCAGGAGAGAGGGAGGGGGAGGGACAGAAGGAGAGGGAGAAGCAGACTCCTTCCCTGTCTGGGACCGGGAGATCATGACCTGAGCCAAAGGCAGATGCTTAACTGACTGCACCACCCAGGTACACCTGTGCTCAATCAGTTTTATTAGATCAGGAATTAACTTACAGTAATAGCTACTGCTTGAGACTTAAGCCTCCATTAGTGGTTACTCTTATTAAAGAAATCTTAATTCCATACCTGTGTAACATACCTGTACAGCAAAGGCGTATTTCCAATTCTTGCTTAAGAATGGAACAAAAATAAGGGCAGGATTGAGCCCGGCATTGGCCTCCCTGCTCAGCGGTGAGCCTGCTTCTCCGTCTCCCTCTCCCCCTCCCCTGTGCTCTCTCTCTTTCTCTATCTGTCTTAAATAAATTAAAATTTAAAAAAAAAAACCTTAACAAAAGAACGGAACAAAAATATTCAGAAGGAATATGCTGTGGCTGTGTGTGTGTGTGCGTGTGTAGGTATATATGAAACATAATGCAGAAATAGTACAAAAAAGGAGAAAAGACTATTGAACTCAGTGGTTCTAGGAAGGAATTTTCACATTTCAAATGAGAGTTTCATGTAAGTCGACATATTGTAAATATAGATTCCTTTGTAAAAATTTCATGGTTGAATACAAGGTAGTGATTAGTTGCCTGAGTTTGAGCTTTTAGGTTTTATAAAAATTCTTTTCACACAGGCCATTTTAATTGTTGAAGATCAAAATTGATTTGACTTGGATGGATGGAAGACAACCAGTCAGGGAACTGGTGTAGTGATGGTTTTCAGAGCCTTTCCTTCTATAGCAAAATATGATAAACCTGCCTTTCACAGTTCTCATTGACATCACATCTGCAGGATTTTTATACTTGTAAATAGTTTTAAGAATATTTATTTTGTTTTTATTTTTACCCGCATCTGCAAAATTTGTGTGGATATCTGCAGTTTATTTATAGATATGCAAGTTTCTGAATGCGAGCATTGAATGTGACGCCACACATATTCAAGTGAGTGGTTCTTTTTCTAATCAAGTAAAAATGGCCGGTACAAGACTCGAATTTAGAGGGAGGAGCCAAAGTTAAAAAAGAAAATCTTTGACAAGAAATGAGCTAAATAATGGCTTTCTCTGTGAAATAAATAGAGGCTGTTTTGTCCTGATCTCGGGTCTTTTTCCTTCCATTTTCCCTAACTGAACACATGTACTTGTGCCTATACACACACTCTTTTACATAGACTTAAGTGAAAAGTGTAAATGCTCGAGAGCTCCCAAGTAAGGAAAGACAATGAAAGGATGAATGAGTGGGCTACCAAGCATCACTGAAGAGAAACTTAAGTGGGAGAAGAGGAGAAAGAAAGAATGATTTGACAATCTCCTCCAATTGCAATAGTGTAAAATATAGACATTTTGGGGTACAGTGAAAACAATAAAGGATTTTAAGGGCAGACTTGATTTGAACCCACTAGATCCCTCTATTAGGGAAAAAATGCCTGTGGAGCCTTTTTGTAGACATTTTTCCAGTTTTCTTCTTTGTTTTTTGTTCTAATTTATTGTGATGTCATCTTATCCTTCCTTATACTGTATAGATGCTGTTCATTAAAAGAGGTAATGGCTTTTTAATAAGGTCATCCTGTATGGAAAGGGATTTCTTACCCTGTGGGATATACACTTTGATTTCTCCACAGCACTGGCAATGCATTTTCACTGATTCCTGCAGAGTTTTGAGTACCAGTTGTAATCCTTGACAGATAATTTCAGTTTCATAGAGAAAATACATTGGGATTTTTGAATGTGAAGACCAAAGCTGGTCCCTACAAAGAACAAATCTGTTACTAGCTTTTTAACCTTTATGTTTTAACCAAGGAGGATAATGAGCCAGCCCTTATATGTAGTTCCTGTATATAAATATTATTCTGGATGCAGGAAATTGCAGATTTACTAGTGAATGCCTTTGTAATAGCAGTGATAGAAAAATCCAACACATATTGGGTAAAACATTTTTTTTCTGGCTATTTCCTAAAAATCTGTATGTTGTTGAGTTTTAATATTTAAGCTTAGAATGCTGTTTACCAGTGGTACTTAGTTGTGGACAGTTCCCTGGAGGTGTGCGGAGTGTCCATATTTCCATACAGCGTTTGGTTGGTGGAGACAAGGTCTCCACTGTGTCACTCTCTTAGGGAGAATAGTGTGTCCCTTTTCTTGTAAAAAGGAAGAGGTGGGAGAAAAGCAACAAGAGTTGATTCCTGGTAGGTTCTCCCCATTTGAATTTTCCCCAACTTTTGTTAAATCAAAATTAATGTAGAATTGTTAAGTCTTGGAAAAAGTCTGAATATCTGATAATTTTCATGGTTTGCCCAACTAGAGAAATTTATTAGCTATTCTTTTTTTTTTTTAAGATTTTATTTATTTATTCGACAGAGATAGAGACAGCCAGCGAGAGAGAACACAAGCAGGGGGAGTGGGAGAGGAAGAAGCAGGCTCATAGTGGAGGAGCCTGATTGTGGGGCTCGATCCCATAACGCTGGGATCACGCCCTGAGCCGAAGGCAGACGCTTAACCGCTGTGCCATCCAGGCGCCCCTAGCTATTCTTGATTATAATATCAATATGTAGAAAAAAAAAGAAGTGTTATGTTCATATTTGAGACATATTGAAGAGCTTTTGTAATTATGATTTCTGAAAGGATATTTCTAAAGGAGAGTAAAGTATTTGATTATGGGGAGGGAACGAGAAACAGTATAGAATTAAATCCGGGTAGGGAATGAAAGGATTCTGAAATACTGAAACTTGTTGTTGATTGTGAAGTGTAACCCTTAAGATGTCATGTTTCATCTTCAATTTCTGTTATTAAGACAGGAGGTAGATAACGGTTTAGGCTTTTATTAAGATTGTATTGGCAGCCATACCACATAGTTTTTAACAAAAACAGCAATTCCACTGAGGTTTTTAACAGTGAAGCCATTAATGAACCTCTTATATATGAAAGTAACAAATTAAACCTTATAATAAGATTCTTTTGTAGCATGTGAGGGAGTAAAATTAACAGGTTGTCACTACACTGGGCTTCCTGCGTTTCTGTTTAGTATTTGCACCACATTAGGGAGTCAGAAATGATTGTTCTAAAAGTTTAAAACTTTATCTTGCAAAAATGTTAACAGTCTATGATAAAGAGTGGGAAAGGGGTAGGCTTTACTAGAATGAATGGGACCCTAGCAAGAGCTTTGCTTCTACAAAGTAGAAACCGGTCCTGCCTTTTCTGTGTCTAATTCATAAGAGGAAGCCCTTATTGACACTTGGGGGGAAAAAAGCTGCAAATTGAAAATGTGGAGAAACTATCTTTTCAGAAAATAGGTTTAGATTGGAGATTAATAGTGAAACTTTGAGATTTAATACTGGAACCCAGAGGCTCTTTTTATTTAGCACGTCTTGGTGAATAAATGATTTCTTAACATCCTTTCCCCCTCATATCCTAACCTCCTGCCTATTTCTCTTGAGCAAGGCTCTTCGAGAGAGCCATTTGTTCTTTCTCAGCTGACCATTGGTTCTTACCCTTTGCCTGTCCTTTAAATAAATCTCTTTCCCCTATCCTTTTTCCTTAGCAGCCCTTTTTGATAGTCAAAGTTCTGGGTTTTGTTTTTATCAGCAGAACAATGAAAATTGCCAGGATACATTTTTTTATTTTTTATTTTTATTTATTTATTTATTTTTTAAATCTTTTTTTTTTTTTAAGATTTTATTTATTTATTTATTTGACAGAGATAGAGACAGCCAGTGAGAGAGGGAACACAAGCAGGGGGAGTGGGAGAGGAAGAAGCAGGCTCATAGTGGAGGAGCCTGATGTGGGGCTCGATCCCATAACGCCAGGATCACGCCCTGAGTCGAAGGCAGACGCTTAACCGCTGTGCCACCCAGGCGCCCCAGGATACATTTTTTTAAATCACTGCTTTGATCACCGTATCCCACCCATCTCCAGAGATCTGGAATGGCTGCTCTTGCTGACCTTGTTAAATCTATGCACCGTTTCTGGTCCCAGAGTTCCCCTGTCATTTGGTACACATTAGCTGCACTTAACTGGTAGTATCTGTCAGATTGGGGGTTCTGGCTACCCCTGCACCCAGCCATGTTGAAATCCTGTCGGTACTTAATTGTAGCAAGGTTAAAGGCTCCTTTTCCATTACATTCTTCATTGCCCTCCCTGTTCTCTGAATATCAGTAATTTAAGTAGCACTGTCCAATTCACATTTTTGGGCTGATTCTCTTTTGTTAGCTCTTCATTGAATATTGTTTTCTCTCATAGTGGAAGTTGAAGTAGTACTTGTTGAAATATTTTAAAAATACTTAGTAATCATCATCATCCAGCTTACGCTTTAGCAATTACTGTGTGCCAGGAAATATTACAGCTTTATACACATATTCCCATTTAATCTTCAGAGCATGAGTTATGTACCATTAAGGCATAAATGACTTGCTCATGGTCTCACAGGTAGCAAGTGGTGTGTGCTTTATTTCGAAACTAGTCTGACTCCAGAGTCTAAGCTATTAACCATCACGTAACACAGTTGGTCTGATTGAGAGGAATAGTGTGTAGATTGTCAATACTATAAATTACAATTGTAAATATGTATTTTCCTTTCCTCCCAACATTTTATTAAGAAAATTTTTACACATAAAGAGAAGCTGGAAGAATTGTACAGTGATCACTCATTCATACACACACACACGCATTTCCTAGATTTTGTGATTAACATTTTGTTAGGTGCTTTATCACATATTTATCAATCCCTGTGTCCATCTTGTTTGAATGTATTTTAAAAATCAGTTTGCAGACACTTGTATACTTCACCTCTAAATACTGCAGCATGCGTGTCATTAACTGGAGTTCAGTTTTTTTATGGAAAATTTTATACACAATGAAATGTACAAATTTTAAGTGTTCTATTTGACGAGTTTTGATCGGCACACACACTTTGTAACCCACACCACTATCAGAGATAGATATGGTTATCTTTTTAGTGAATATTTGATTGTCTCATAGTTCAAGTACATGAGCTAGCTGTACCTTTGCCCCCAAATTAAAACCTGCTCTTCTGATTGTCCCATGATCTTCGATTGGTTCTTTAGTTTATCGCACTGACCTCATTGCATCTACTTGGCATGGAGTACATTCTTAATGGTTCCATGAATGATGGACTTGTTAGGTAGTAATCATTCTCACTTCTAAAACAGTGTATGTGCAGACCTTTAATTGGTAACAATTTCTTTGATAGGTAATGTTTTAAGATCATTTTCCTGAATTAAGCTGACCGTATTCCCATTCGTTTTCCAGTAGAGCATTATTTGCTCAAGTGGCTTTGATGTTGAAGGGATGCTGCCCTTGAAACGTGTTGTTTTTTTGTTGACTGCCATTTGATAGATATTGTTTAAATATGCTACAGACTGATAGAGGAGGAAGGTGTGTTTCTGTGAGTCTCTTGTCCATCTACGCTCATTCCCCTGGTAATCTCATTCCAGTCTGTGACTTTAAATACCCATGTTTACTATGATGATTTCAGAATTTATATTTCCAGGTTAGATCTCTACCCTGGACTTGTCATCTCTACTTGAATGGCTAATAAACATTTCGATTTTAGTATGTCAAAAACTGAATCTTTATCTTTCTCATCTCTCCCCTTCCCAAATAATGTTCTCAATTCCAATATACCAAGGTTTGGAGTTCAATTAGTTTAAATGTTAGTTGATAACAGAATAAAGCAGCTAGCCTTTCATGGATTTTATCTAATCCCCAGGCCACCCTGCCTTCAATTTAAACTGAGGGTAGTGGTGTGTGTGTGTTTAAAAATTGATACAAAATATTTAAAAGGCGAAGTTTTCAAAATACTATTTATGTGTTTTTGGAGGCTAGTAGGTTTGTGTTTTTTTTTTTTAAAGATTTTATTTATTTATTTGACAGAGACAGAGACAGCCAGCGAGAGAGGGAACACAAGCAGGGAGTGGGAGAGGAAGAAGCAGGCTCATAGCAGAAGAGCCTGATGTGGGGCTCGATCCCATAACGCCGGGATCACGCCCTGAGCCGAAGGCAGACGCTTAACCGCTGTGCCACCCAGGCGCCCCAGATTTGTGTTTTTTTATGGAAATTTGTTTAATAGTTTTTGTAGTAACTTAGGGTGATGCCTTTGGTGGGAATGTCAACTAGCTAGACTTCAGATAAACTATGGTTTGTTCGGTTCTTCACATTTTATCTGTAATTCATCTCACATCTAATTTTTAAGTGAGCACAAAATGGGTGATATCATTTATGCATTGTGATGTTTTTTCGACATCTCAGAAACGCTGCTTTAAAAGGGAGAGAATGCCTGACCACCTGCTGTTAGGTTTTCATGGAGAGTAATAGATAAGTGTTAGACTGGCAGTTCTAACACAATAATAAAATGGGCTCTAGTTGTTGGAAGTTGATGGCAAGTGTCAGAGAGCAGTTCTGCACACTTTGGCCTGAATGGGTTGTCAGGAGAGAAGAGGGAGATGTGGTGATACGGCACTGTTCTGGATGACTACAAGAGGGTGCTGAGAGTGGTAGATTCTTTTCCCTTGCTTTCCCACTGCTGGTATTTTTTTTTTTTTTCCTTGTGAACTTCCAGGGAAAATGAGGGAGGTTGCCAAGAGAGGAGTAGCACCGTCAGGGTCACTTGTGAACTCAGTTGTTAGTGTGTGCCACGTGGGGCAGTCCTAGCATTACCAGTGCCTCATGCTCATGTCCTTTTCCCTATGGGGAGCAAAACTGTCAGAAAGTACTTACACATGAAAGATCATTGTCCTTGTGGCCAGTTTTATGGAATCCTGAAAAAAAATGGTGTAAAATTTTGCAGCATAGATAAGGGAGGTAAGGATTATGGCCTTTCGTTACCCCAAGAATTCTACATTTCTGAAAATTCCACAACCATGTGCTGTGTACCCATGTCCTCTTTGCCCCAAGGCACCTTCCCCACCCCCAAATAAAACCGGTAAAATAACTATTCGTATTAAAGATGCGAAAGGTGTTGGGGATTTTATTTGGTCAGAGAGCTAGAGTGAATGCTAATTATTAATGCAAAAAGGGTACTTTTCTTAAATGACTGTGTCTCTGGTTTTTTGAAAGTAAAAACAAAATGAGTAAACATTTTTTGATACTTGCGTATTATACAAAGGGAAAGGTAGACTGAGAGGACAACTCAGGTGAGTGATTGTTTCTATTAGTGTCTCCCCAATTGTGGAGATCATTTTGCAGCTGATAAGCACTTAGTTTTGTGGAGTCAAGGAGTATCTTTAAAATTAGAAGTATTTCTGAGGTGCCTCAGTGGCGTTAAGTGTGTTTGACTCTTGGTTTTGGCTCAGGTTGTGATCTCAGGGTCATGAGATCAAGCCCTGCGTAGGGCTCCATGCTCAGCATGGAGTCTGCTTGATATTCCCTCCCTCCCTCCCTCCCTCCCT
>NC_048220.1:27149472-27265613 GCF_002007445.2 Ailuropoda melanoleuca
AAAAAAAAAAAAAATTATGGGTATTTTTTTAAATGAAGATTGGTGGATATACTGCAACTGAATGGTTTGTGCTAATAAGGTGCTTTTCCTTGGAATTTCCTTGGAGAATCACGTATGGGAAAAGCTTATAAATGTGCTGGTAACTGAAGATCAAAAAGCAAGCCCAGTATCAAGAGATGTAGGAAAATGGAGAAAAGTTGTGGGTGAAGGAGGAGATAAAGTGTTCTTCCTTGCTGGATAAACTGGATTATGATCTTGGAAAGACAACCTAAGAAAGAAGTTCTCGTCTTAAAAAATCTGGGCCATAAGATCTGCAGTTTCTGGTAGACTCAATGTGTGTATTCATTCAGACAGGTTAATTCTGAGCAAGCTTTATATTTAATATTTTAGTAATATGGAGGATCGTCAGCAGTCATGAAACATAACCCTCATATACGCACAATAGGTTATCTTTGTGTTTTTAAATTCTCATACCTCCCTTCATATCAATAATTCTGGCAAAACTGCCTAGAAACCAAATCTGCCACAGTTAGATGGGCTTCTTCCTAAATTCGATGTGGTAGACTTGATGTGCATTTATCTTCTGAGCAAAAAATAATAATAATAATAAACAACATAATCGTGATCTTTAATCCGCAGCCATGTATTTTGTCCTAAAATAAAATTGTCAGAAACTGAGATATCAATGAGATTATTTCTTCTTTTGAAAAACAGTATCTGTTTATGATAATGGGTAATATATGTTGTCACATATAGTTTTATCAAACAAGGGAAAAAGACATCACTGGATTTTAAGTGACTACCTTACTCTGAAGAAATTTTGGAATTAGGGATTTTATCTTTTGAAATTTAGCCTTGATTCATAGAGACAAAGTAATGTCATGTGTAATATTATAATACATTTTATAAAGCAGATTACTTGACTGAGAGATAATGTGGTTAGTTTTATATCAGTACTAGATAAAAAAATTGTATCCAGGCTGTTGGCTTATTAAAAGCTGTTGCTTATTATCAGTCTTCATTTTGGATAGTATACATTAACTTAGTGAGGAAAGTTAGCCTAGAAAGTAGAGAGTTTCATGAACTAATGCCGAGGTCTAACATGTTTTTAATATGATTATATTCTCTACTTGATGAATCTATTACATCTAGTTCTCCACATACTACAATTAAAAAAATAGCAAGCATTTATTGACCCTGTCTGGTGTTCCAGCCTGTTCTCAGTACTTTACGTGGATTAAATTCCCCTTTGGTTGTTACTACTATTAAATTCCCTGTTAGGGATGAGAAGCTTAAGGCACAGTGAGGGTGAAGGACTTGTTCACGGTTACAGGCACAAGTGTGGAATAGGTCTCTTGATCACTGTGCTCTTAAATTACTCTTGTTGAAATCTAAGTGTTCTAATAGATATAGAATGAGTTAAATTTTAAAGGGACAGTTAAATTTCTGATAGTTATCAGACCATTGAATGCTTTATTTAAATGCATTCTTTCTCAAAATTACTTATCATCTTATAGATTCTTACCCAAGGATAACACTTATGATTATCATCACCACAAATAGAGATTATGCATGGAATGTGCTGCTTTTCATTCATGATGTAGTTAGAAGATTTTTCTATTTTAAGTTGTACTCATCTAGAAGACTTGTAATGGAGCAGATATTCACTGAGTGTCTCTTAGGTGATGGAACACTGTAGTTTGGGTTCCAGGGATGTAATAAGGAGGAAACATGAATTGCTCTCCCAAGTAGGTGAACATTCAATCTTGCTGACTTTAAAGCCTTCACCTTTGGGTCACCACAAAGCATGCAACATGCTTGCATAGGCTTCTTACTCTTAACTTTTTCAAGGATTTACATGAAGAACAAGTTTGGCTGTTCTTCGTAATCTCCTTGGAGATACTGTCTGACGTTTTTTCTTATTCCTGCAACTGACTCTATTTTATACATAATTCACAGGGTTTTGCACTTAAGTTGTCTCTACCCCCAAGTAAACTAGTGTGCTTCTTTTATCAGGTGAAAGCTGTTGGTTTTGTTCTTTGCCTTGGCCACCAGGAAGATCAAGTCCAAATTAGTATATACTAGAAATAGCTATTTCATTATTCTACTATGGCTTTTTAAAAATAAGTTATCACAACCCTTTAGTATCTGGTGAAATATTTAGACATACATAATATACTTGCATTGTAATTTCAAGAGGTTCTTCATTCCATGAAACATATCCTGGACCCTTAGAGTTAAGAATCCCTGCTTCTGATCTTTTCGTATCCTTATTTGAACCATTTAGTACATATGAATGTATTATCCTATGTTTCCTTGACTTCATAGAAGTAAATTATATGAAATGATAAATAGTTTTCAAAGGTTTAAGGTGCTGAGCAGTTGCAATCTCTGTGTTTGGCACCTAGGCCATGGGAAATGTTCTAGTCTATCTCAGGAGAAACTTTTTTGCTTCTCATGATGATGAAGCAGGTGGACTAATATCAATGTCTGTATAGTTTTTGTCTAAGTTTTCAAAGAAAGCACCCTAGAGGTTTTACATATATATATATATTTAATTTATATTATACACGTGTATGTGTGTATATACGTGTATAAATATGTGTTCATGTGTATTTTTTTTTTTTGTACAAAAACCACAGCCTAAACATGTAGTTCTTGTGCTCTGAGCACAATTTTGAACGGAGAGTCAGTCAGTGAAGTTAACGACATTTTTACATCTCTCTACCATAGTTTTTGGTAAAATGTCTTGAAAGTTGTAAAACTGCTTTGGGTTTGTCTCTGGGACTGCAGTTTTAAAATCTGGTTCTCAAGTGAAGGAAGAGTAGTTTTCTGTCTTAGAGTGGTGTTAGAGTCATTGGCCCCTGCCTTCAAGCTAATTGTTCACAGATGCTCCTTCATGTTGGGTTTCTGGTGGGAGGTCCTGCGTGGGGAGGCCATGTGCTCGGCTTTGCTCTTGGGCCTCCACGTATAAAGGGAGGGTGTATGTTCATTTTGCAGACTTTGCAGGGTGGGGTGCCTCATTGTACTTGCCTTTGGAAATTTCTTCCTCTTTAATGTCCCCTGTGGATAGGGGAAGGGCAGGTCAACATGTGTCCCTAAAGAGTGTTCCCAAAACTTTCGCCAGTGAGGAGGAATTCATGCTAAGGAGGAGCAATGTTTGGAATAGCTATGATTTTTCACCTCTCTTTCTCTTCTCTCTTTGTGAAAGACAATTTGTAGTACATTTTGTCTGAGGGAGATTTGAGTACCCAGCTGGTTAGATATATTTAAAGAAAAGAAAAAAAAATCACTTGAAACAGACCTTGAAGAAATCTATTATAAATTTGAGTGGGAACCTGAGAATGCTGTGGCATACAGGCAAAACTAATTAAAATAACTGATAAAGAAATGAGATGTAGCTTTACATGGGATTTTCAAGGTTTAAATGTACGAGAATTAGGTTAATAAGCTCTTTTAACTCCATAAAGTATAGGAATTCGATTCTTTGTGCAATTTGAAACGACCATCACCTGTGCCCTCTAGTGCATACTTGATGAGTTTGACAGTAAAATTTTGTTCTATGGTTCCTGCCTCTGTCCTCGTTATTGCTGAGATTCCTGGTGTGAGAGCCCTCTTAGCCTTTCTGATCCCCTCATTCCTGGGTCAAAGGGGTGGCCTTGTTTCTTCCTGCCTGTGTGGTCTTGCTGCACTGCTCTGGGCCTAGAGAGTAGCAAGCGCATCCTGTCAAGTGTGGCAGCTCCTGGCAGTCAATTCCTTGAGACCAGGGCACTTTCTGTAACAACCCCCCTCCCATCCATGCTGCCCAGGAATAGCATCCTATCCTGGGGGTGTTTATTCCAAGCAAGGGACACTACTAAAAAAATCTTACCTTCCTTTTCCCTATCCATATTTGTTGAGCTGGTATCTCAGAGTAGGGTCAAGTAGGTCATGTAGGGAACCTAGAAATCCCAGCATGGTCAGCACCTAGGGACATCCCTCCCAGGAATGGTGTGTAAGGTGCTGCTAGCGTCTGTCCCCACCAATGGATCCCCAAGGCCAAGTCACTGTTTGCTGGGTATAGGCAATCTTTTTGAAGCTCCCCAGGATGTGGTGGCAGTCCACTTTTGGGGAAGGTGGGAAGCCAACTTTAGGCACTGTGATCCCCATGGATAGTGGTTTGTCCACTCCCTCAGGCTTGTGACAGAACAACTTCTTATGGCATAACTGCTAGTTGTTGGCATGGTAGCTTTTTGGCTAGGGCTCTGCCCACCGTACTCCCCGCCCAACCACCATCACCCCATCCTTTACTTTGTTCTTTGCTTAGTTTAACCTTTCTCTCAATGAAGAGAGTCGTTTAGCTGCCCTTTATTCAACTGGCACATTTGGCATTGTAGAGAATATGGTACAAAACAAATGTTCATTTAAGGTTGCTCTGTCACAAATGGTTTTTCAAGTTTCACATGTCAAAATTGAGAGCCTACCAAGGAAAAGCTTAAAAAAAAAAAGACATTCACTTTTTACAGTATACACAATTTTAATAACAAATCTTTCCTGTACACTGCACTTTGTTATCACCCTCCCACCAGCCCCCATTATAATAGTATTTTCTTCCCACCCCCCAACCCAGTTGCCCACCTCCCAACAAAAACAAAACAAAACCAAAAAATGGCTCTTAAGGTGATTGAACACAATATGTTTGGACTATACTTTAAGTGTCCAGTCTCAGTTTTGATAGGAAGGTTCACCAAACATTCCATATATCAGATTTTTTTTTAAAGATTACCAAGGAAGAATAGGTTAGTTGAAGGAGTAGCAGATGTTTCCAAATGTTTATAATACCTGTATGAAAGCTTGAACAGTCATTTTCTCTGTGTTTTTGGCCTTACTCAAGTACTGTGAGTTTGCCCTAGGTTGAGAATAGAAATATTACCTATAGATGATCTTATCATCTTTATCTTCATCTTTTTCTGGTTGAAGCATTTAAGCCAATAAAATACGAAGATCATGTCCCAAAACAGACTTTTGAGAAATGTCTGTTACTGTATTGCTCTTAGGAAAATGATCATGTAAGTCAGCTTCTCAAAATATTCTTTTAAAATTTCATATTGATGTCTACATTTTAGGGAGAGAATCAGGCATTTATAGCTTTTTGCCCTGATAGCATGTGTAGGAAGTATGCCTTAAGAAAATTATATGCCTGTTTTGAATTTTAGGATTTGGACCTAGCGATGCAGAGGGCTCATTTTTATTGGAAAGATGGAGTCTAGCTCTTGGTGACTAGCATTAGAATAAGCAGATGGATTTTAATAATTAGTGGAGTTGGAAAGTTCAATCGATTCCATTCATTGAATTGGTATAGAAATTAACTTAGGCACATTAAGAAATTACATGTGTTAGTGCAGATTTTTGGCTTAAAAAATTAGTATCTTTGCTATTTGATGTTGGCAGTGGGTATTCTCTGAGTTGTGTGTGGATTTGCAGATTTATCAGCCCACTCTTGTTTCAGAAAAGTGATTGAAATCCCTGGCAAGCTACAGAAATGAATATAAACGATTCCCAACAAGCTCTTGGTTACTAGGTGGGTACAGTATCATAGCCTTTTTAGCTTTTCTTTTTCCAGAGAGATTTAATTATTTTTCTGGTTCTTGATTAAGTGTCATTTTCCTCTACCCTTGAAAGTGAAAAAAGACCGGAGCTAGGAGGGGGGTAGGTGCTGAAGAGGATAAGACTACAATGATAAAACAAAAGCCCTAACATCCTGTTACCAGGATCCGCAGTGTAGCCGTGATGCTCTTACAAGCCAGTTGGTAAAGAAAGGACATTTGACTAACAGTCTCATCTTCAAACCTGTGCCGATACTGAAACACAAATAGGCCAAAATTAAATGGAATCCTGCCTTCTACAGGCATTCGAAAAGGGAAGTTTGCACTTTAAATGAAAAAGGAAAATGCTGTCTGGCACTTACTTTTCTCTGAGAGCATTACCCAAAAAAATGGAGGGCAAAACATTTTATAGTTTTTGACTGGAAAGTATTCCTTAGTGGCTTTGCTATGCTGTTCCCCAGAATTTACTGAATGGCTTGCTTTCCCAATTTAGTTTTCTACATGCATTAAGGATTTTGTCAGTTGATGGTCCATTTTACTAAAGGTAATCTTTAAGATTAATGTGGGAATTCTCAGCCCATATTTCTCATCCTTCTCTTCACAGTCTCAATTAATGTTGGTTGTGGATGAAATGATGGAAAATACTCCAGTGCTATCCTTCAGGGCTAGTGGAGTCTGTGTGTTCAGGGCACAGTTGTATTGTGACAGACTGTGCCCTGACAAATGGGCATGGTTACCCTGATAAATGGGTTGGTAAATTTTAGCTCATGGAGCTCTCATTTGTAATGGGGCCTCTGATCCAGCCCCTCCATAGGGAAGCAGTGAGCTGCGCTCTATGCTGTAAAATCAGCTTCTGTCTCTGCCCAGGCAGGCCCAGGGTCTGGTTTAATAAGAAATGAAATGCTCACCGCTCAAGATCAGCTGAACACAGCTGGGCTGAGACTTTGCCAAACTAATCTACCCACCCTAAAAAATAGAGAGAGCACATTTTAATCTTAATTTGTGATCTCATCTGCTTTTTTACTGATACACGTTTTCTTTGAAATATAGGTAGACACCCCTCTCTCGGTGTTAAAGAAGAAGAAAATTACTGTTAAATTTCATGGGTTAAACTGTAGTCTTAGCATGTTTGCAGTTCAATCCTGAGAAGAAAATATGTCTTGAATAGAAAGATAATGTATTAATGGTCATTTTAAAGGAAAGATAACCTTTTTTTTTTTAATGGTAGTGGTTTTTCTCTAAGCATATATCCCTTTTTTCACATACAGTCAATGTCAGTTGTAGAAATGCTCATTTTTCTAAAATTAAGTCAGTCTAATTTAATGGGTTTTGCTACTACGTGCATGGAACCTCATTTATGGAAAAATTCTATATGAATTGATGACTTGGATCTGAATCCCAAATATGTCATAGTTTCTTTGTAGAAATCATAATCAAAGAAACAAAATACTCGTGGCTCTTTTCTTCTTCGTGAAAAGTATGGCATCGTTATCATTTGTTAATTATGGAATGTTTCTATTAACACTCTCTCTCCCCTTTTCAGCTGCAGGCCTCAGGTCCTTGCCCTGTTTGATGCAGATTGTGTAGTTACTCTTTGCCTTACTCTTGGCTGCCTTTTAACTTAAGCTAACTGTTTCTGTGGGTCACATTTCAAAATGCTGCCTTTCCCTTTCATCCCTTCACCTCCCTGCCACCTTTGCGTTACCACTGTGTGGCTGCATAGGCATGTACAGTGTTCTCCCATGAGAAGGCTTGCCTCAGTGATATGTTGTTCCCTTCACTTAGAAGGAACTGCTCTTACAGTGTGGATAGGTATTTAAACAGTCACATTTTAGCATATAATATATAGAAAGTGATTTTTTTTTCTTGGTTCCATTAGACTATGTTCTAGTGAGAATCAGTGTTATGCCTGTTGCTAGCCAATTATTTTTAATTTGGCTTTTTGAGGTTTGAAGATCAGGAAAAGGCAGCAGAAAGAGGTTTAAACCCCTTTGTCAAGGCATCTTTGATCTTGGAGGGAGGGAGAGAATTTGTGTGTGCGCTTTCAAACTAGAGGGAGCAGGTCACAGGATTGTTAAATTGACTCAGTTTATCTCTTTCTCTCTCCAAAATAATTTCTAAATCTTTTTTTACATGTAAATGTAAATATAGGATTTAGTAAACTAATTAGTAAAATGGTGATTTAATACTAGTTTAAAAATTGTCTAAATGCCACAAAAATCAACATTTCCATTGTAAGTCAAACTAGAGATGTATCACATGAAGTCAGTGTAATTATTTACTATTGATTTCATTGTAATGAGACCTTTTCACAATCACTTGGATTCATTGTTTAAATATATTAAAGAGTCACTCAGCTTATTAGAATTACATAAAGGGTTCTGATTTCATAATGTGGACTTCGATAGTATCTACCAACCCAGGCAAAAACTCTGGAAGAAGAATGTTTAATATTTACCAGTCTTCAGCATACATAAAATTCTACTTCTCACACTGGCAGTAAATTGTAGATTTGAGTAAATACCAAATTATCATACAAGAGAATTTTGCTAAGCCTCCTTTTAAGCAGCAAGCCAGTTGTGGTACTTGGGATGGAGAGCAGTGATCTAACAAGTATTGATCCGTATCTTTTTCTGCTCAGTAGCTTCTTTCCAAACTGTTTTCAGTAGAAAAAAACAGTGTATGGAGACCTTAGTGTAAATGTTTACACATGATAGCTTATAATTACGTACATGAAATGTCTTATTTTGAAGTAAGCATTTTTAGACTTTGCAACAAGAGTGCAAATTAATAATGAGCTTTGCTTCATATAACACTTAAAATATGGTTTCATTAAAAAAAATTAAAAATACTTCAACACTCCAAAAACTTAAGTCTCCACTTGGTTTGGAAAATTAGGCTTAATGTCACCATTGGTAAAAATTAGGTATGTATTTAGCCCCTACTATGTAAAATAGGTTACTTATCTGATGTAATTTTTGATGACAGGTCGGTATTATACTTCACATTCTTTGTATGGCAGCTGCTGACACTTGCACTGTCCATAACCATTAATGATGATGAAGGGTCCTTCATGGGTGGGTTCATATTCATTATACGGTCCTTGGTCTGACATGTTTGACATATGGAGTCGTGTTTGGGATCGGAGCTGCCTGTGGTTCTGAATCATTGAGCACTGCCTAATTCTTCTTAAAGTGGGAGGGCAGCACTTCCTGGAGATGAACACTATAAAAATAATAAAAAAGAAAGAAAACAATAAAGCCATTGTTCCTGTAATTACCCGCTGAGTGAAGATGGCATTGTCTGGTTCGGGAAAGTGTTCCTCAGTAGTAACTGCTATGCCTGCAGTAGTTGGGATTTCTTTGTCTCCCACATGGTAACTTGATGAGCTTATTCTTTTTGTATATTCAGTGGTTGGATCTCTATAAGTTGTAGCCATGGCAGTGACAGTGGTTGATAAATTCCAGCAGAGCTGAAATCCGTGGACTGCATCTAATATATCCTCTCCTTGGGTGTGGTCAGGGCTATGACATAGGATAGAATGTTCCCACCGACCTTGGAAACTGCCCAGCCAGGAGGCCAATGCACATATTCGAGGGCTGCATTCCCACAGATTGCCAGAGAGGCCGACGGTTGTGAGGGATCTCAGGGAGTTTAAGATCTTGGAATCAAGGCTATTTAACTTGTTGTTATCCATGAGGAGAATTTTAAGATTAGGCATCGTTTCAAACACTGTCAGGTCGATGGCTTTGATTTCATTTCCAGTCAGGTCTAGCTTTTCTAAAGTGCCCCAGGTCCACTCCATTCCACATGTCAAGTTGCTAATTTTGTTCCATTGTAAGAAGAGTGTGTGCAGACTGCTTAGCCGTAGGAAATGAGCAAAATTAATCTTCGTCAGCTGGTTGTGCTCTAGGTGAAGCTCTCTCAGTTTGATTAATCCTGCAAATCCATTGCGAGCCAAACTCCGCAAACGGTTTGTGCTCAAATCCAGAAACTCCAGACTACGACAGTCCCAGAACAGACGTACTGGGATAGTCCGCAGGGAGTTGGACCGTAAATGCAAGGTCTGCAGCTTCCGAAGGCCGTAGAAGAGCTCCGGGTGCAGAGATGACAGCTGATTAAAAGACAGGTCCAAATTTTGCAGGTTAATCAGTTGAGTAAAAGTTGTGTTTGGCAAGTAAAATATTTTGTTGGAACTTAAGATTAATTCCTTAAGTTTATATAGTCCTTGAAAAGCATCTTCTTTTACTGTTGAAATTTGATTGTGGTCTAAGTGGAGCCAGGTAAGTTGACTGAAGCTGGCAAATTGATCCCTTTCGAGCTCTGTGATGTGATTGTGCCTCAGGGACAGGCCCAGAGAGCCCTTGTCTGTGGCGTTTGGCACTGAGCGGAAGCCCTGAGAGTCGCAGTAGAAGAGCAGCTTCTCGCAGCGGCATTTGGGTGGACACGCCATACCCAGGGCAGGCAGCATTTTTAAAACCATACTCATTGCATATATTGCTGCCAGCATAGGGGCCCCTAATGGCCACTTGAAATGTAAGCCTGCAGAATATAATTTAAGGAAAACAAGAAGATAGGATATTTTTCAGCAGAATGTATGAGCTATTAAAAAAACAACAACAACATTATGGCGAAAGATTTCACTGCATATAACTTATTTTTCATTTGCTGCAGGAAAACTAACCTTGTTAGTATGACTAGAACAAAACTTAAGCCATTAAGAGAAAAGATAGAGCATATTCTGTCATTAGCTATATATGCTTTTACCTAAACCTCAAAATCCAAAAATTTGACAGTGATTTCCCTCATAAATCATGTCCAGTGGCTTATTTTAAAAAGCATGATTCCTTGCTGACTGTACAAGACACATAAACGCATGGACTTACCCATTCTTCTGAGCACATTGGAGGCTGCATTCAGTCGCGGTTGTTAGACTCAACGCAGTGAGTCTGTAAAAGGCTCTAACATGCAGGAGCCTTTGACCAGTTTCCTGTTTTCTGTGTCCCAGGCTTTCTGAGGAAAATTGAATCCACCAGGGTGAGTTATTTTTTTCCTTAGGATATTCCTCTCGAAAGCATTGGTTTCATTTTCTCTGTCCTCTCTGCTTCTCTAAATCAGTTTTGAATGTAAGTTATTAATTTCGTCCTCCTTTAACTGCTCAGCTGGTTAATCAAAGCTTCGGTCTCTCTTTTCCGCAGCCGTTAGTTCTCTCGGTCTTAACTTGTTGATGGCAGATGGGCGGCTTGTTGCAGAGAAGAGCTCCTGGAGCAGCATGAGTGCATTTACTGAAAAGCTTTTCCGAGAAACGGCACAAGAATGGAATTGCTTATGTGCTGCGACCACACAGAACTGTATATAGGCTGACGTCACCGGGTGACGTGTCTTTTGTTTGGGTTTTCCAGAAGCTTTACTGTTATAAAGCACCGTGCTTTGTAACAGTATCGGGGTCGCTGTAAGACCCCTTGATTATAATAAAGCAAGAAAGAGAACCCCTGACTTAAAAACATGGTGTTCCTTCAGTGTAGGAAGCAGCAGTGAGGTTATAATAAAGGCTGCATTCAGGAAGACCCATCTGAACAGTGAGTTGGGATAGCAGAGTGATGATTTTTAATGCTTGGAAGAGCCAGTGTTAGACTGCCGATTCTGCAGAGAGAGATCATCTAAATGGGCAGGAGCCTGCACGATTTATGAAGTGCAGATTTAACGCCAGCCTATGCAAGGTAGTGCCTGCTGCTCCGGTAGTTTGGAAAGCTACTCAATCACCTTGTTGTTATGCTTGGTTAAAATAGAAGTATGACTGTGATTTTCTTTAGATGTGTTGGAAAACTAGCCAGGTGGGCTTGGCTTCTTTGTCATTAGGAGCTTAAAGTCATAAACCACGAGTAAAGGGGGGGGAACCTTACAATACAAAGTGTTTGGTTACTTTGCTCCTTGAGAATTGAAGGGGAACTTGAGTTAAAAAGATTTCTCCTTTTCTGTTTCATTTTATAACAATGTTTTAATCATAGTGCTGATTGAAAAATAATGCTGATTTGATCTTTAGATGTCTTACTAGGGAAAAGGTTAGGGTGATACTGTCATTTAATACTGTGTGCCCTAAATAAACATTAACAGTGGAACAGAAGTGATTTAGGACAAGTGATAGAGCATGGTTGGATTCTGGTGTAGCCCCTCGTATTTACCTCAGAGTCTCACCTGCTCCTTCAACTGAAAGGAGTTGCTCAGCTGAGCAACTGAGCATGATTTGGGGCATTGTGGCACCCATGTAACAGAACATTTGCATACTTAATAGCTCCTACCAGCACACTTAAGAACTGACTTTGAGTCTAATACTCTTGTTGGAATCTCTGGTGAATGCAGAAGGTCACTCATACTTTGGAATAGGATTTTTGCTTTGGCTATTTTTACTTGATCTAACTGTGTCTTTTCCCTGCCGAATAGTGTCATCACTTGTCAGAACTTGGTTATGAATTTACAGTTCCATGTTTTTTTTACAGATTTTATTTATTTATTTGAGAGACAGCTCACTAGAGAGAGAGCAAGCAGGAGGGGGGGGGGCAGAGGGAGAAGGAGAAGGAGAAGCAGGCTTCCTACTGATCAGGGAGCCCAACGTGAGGCTAGATCCCAGGATCCTGGGATCATGACCTGAGCCAAAGGCAGACATTTAAGCGACTGAGCCACTCAGGCGCCCCCAGTTCCATGTTTAATATAGTGTAAATGTGAAAGATTGCTCTAGCATTAGTCAGGGCCATATATTCAGGCCTGACAAATGTAAGGCCTTTTACACGTTATACCTTATATTAATTTGGCCTTCCATACCAATTTCTGTCATACCATTGGTGCTTAACCTGGAGGCAAAAATTTCAAAACTACCCATGGTGTCTGTGAAACCAGAACATCATTGGCCTCATTCCACTGGGCAAGAAGTCGTCCTTTTAAGAGGTGTAGTTCCTTTGTTGAAGGGTGATACTGGAGTGAGAATTGGAAGAATCCAAGGTCCCGTCCTCACGGCCCTGCATGAAGGTGCAATGAAAGCATCGGCAACTGCAGTTTGTATAGTCTGTCTTCTTAGAAACAGACCCGAAGATGGATTAGAAGTATTAGAGTTTTATTTGGTAAGTGCATCAGAGGTATAAAAGGAGGGAGAAGACAGTGGGAATACTCTGAGGGCCACTGGAGTCTTTAGGCCACAGGGCACGTCTGATACCTCTGAAAGGAAAGAGGAAGGAAAGATTTGACAGACAGTCATAGACTGCATTGCGTCCCCAGGCCAGAGCCAAGCTCCTGAGCCAAAACTGCCCACGAGTGGAACCCCACATTCTTAAGAATGAGCCTGCAATAGTACTCCCACCATTTCCCTCCTTGCTGGTTAAGGAACGGAGAGGTCCTGTTTTAGACCTGAAGGATGCCACTCCCCCCACTGACCGTCATCTGTTGCTTGTGCATTTTTCTGTGAATAGGTTTCAATCAGATTCTTACAGGGCCTGTGATCCTGGGCTACACAGTTTCCTGCTCTACAGGAACTTTCTCCCAAAACATCTAAGGAGTGGGAGTCTGATAAAGGTTGTCTCTTTTAATTTTTTTTTTTTTTTTTTAAGGAAAAGCAGCCCTTGGGATACTGTAAATACCCTTATTGAGTGAAGTCAGCTACTCTCTGATTTAAAAAAAAAAAAAAAAAAAAAACCTTTGCCAGGCAGGAGGAACTGGATTAAATTCTTCCCTGAAGTAACCACTTTAGTTCCATGTGGAGAAAAGCATTAGAGTCAATTGGATTAGAGCAACCACAATTAGGAATGAGTTGTATGTGAAAATTTAGAAGGAAGAGCATCTCCTTCCCCTTAGACTCTTGGTTCCTTTCTGCTCTCTAGTCTGCTTGCCTACCTCTTATATATTAACAGATAGAAAATGCTTAAATTACATTATCCCAGCACTATTAGATCAGATTTGTGGGCAAGGGAAATTGCCCAGAGAAGCGTGCTTCAGTGCAATCAAGAGTAATTATTTTTTGACGCATCTGGAGAAGTGGGCAGTAATGCACTGGAGAAGGTAGGCAGTAATACACGGTACCCAGAGTTCCTTCAAAGTCACCTGTCATCTTGCTCACTTGCCTTCTCTTTGGGTTCACAAGGTTCAGTCTGTGGAACCAAAGAAGATACGGTGTTTGTCTTAAGGTTGGTGGAATACATGGTTCCTGTTGATGGAATTTTGCATCATTTTTTGATCTTTATCTTTTTTAGCTCAAAGGACTAAACAGAGATCCATGTTCTTTCTGAATTAAACTTATTTTTGGTTTCATTTTAGGCAGCTTTATTCTCCATACATATGCCTTTGACTTAATTAAAGTGGCAGTACAACCTCTGGAAAGCACTATCCATATCATCTGTTTAAGTTTTCACTGCTTTGTTGTTGTTTGTGACAAGGCAAAGGAGAAGCAAAATCTAACTCATCACTCCTCTCTGTGAACGGTTTTAAGCAAAAGTATATGAGTCAACCGGCAGGGTTTAGGTGCTGTAGTTACGTGCATTACTCTACACGAGTAAAGTTTGCTTTTAATGTGTATTGCTGATTAGGGAGAATTACTTCCCTGCTTGGAGAGGCAGATGTACAGATACATGGAATTTTCTGTTCATTTGTGGTAGAGCCGGAGCTTGATTTTGCATTATGCTAAAAAGTCAAATGTTTCTTTAATCATTCCCAAATCCAAAAATTGTAATATCTCTAGCACCAGTGGTGTTGCACATAGGTGCTCTGGAGAAGTATGTTAAAATAAACCTTGTTGCTGCCAGTCTTGATCGCTACTGGGAAGATCTCCTCACGTTTATCAAAAAGTGATAGTCATTTTTGGGTGGAGGTCCTAGATTAGCAGGGTCTGAGTATATCCCCTGCTAAGAACCTTTTAGGGTTCTTAGTTGGCAACCTCATATTTGGGCCTAGATTAGAGTAAGAGGGTTTCTTTTGGAGGGAAGAAGGAAGGAAGATGAGAGAAGATATGGCAAATCCTAGAGTTGTTCACTGCTTTCAAACTGCATGTATTTGGGGGCAAAGATATGACTGTTCTTTTAAATTATTTGGTTTACTATTTATTTATTTATTTATTTATTTTTAAAGATTTTATTTATTTATCTGACAGACAGCCAGCGAGAGAGGGAACACAAGCAGGGGAGTGGGAGAGGAAGAAGCAGGCTCTCAGCAGAGGAGCCTGATGTGGGCCTCGATCCCAGAACGCCGGGATCACGCCCTAAGCCGAAGGCAGACGCTTAACGACTGAGCCACCCAGGCGCCCCTGGTTTGCTATTTAGGAAAAAGTAACCATTGAGGTTCATGCTGAACATTAGCTTGTTATCTTCCCAGGAAATAAAACATATATGACAAAGGCAGATAGAATACATAGGGATCGATGGCTTTACCAGTTTATCATGTTGGGATGGACTAAAGAGTGGTTGATAGTCCCAGGTGGAGCTGGAGGATCTGAGAGCATTCAGAACGCTAGGCTCCTGGAATCTGGGTGTTCACTAGACCACTGTTGCAAATAAATAAATAGGTGTGTGGTTGGGAATCTTTCTTTTAAAAGTAAGTTGTCCACATAAGGCCAAGAATCCCCATTTTTTACTAGATCTTTGTCCCTATCCCTACCATTGATTTTGATTTTTAAAAGTCCTTTTGTTCTCTTGTTAGTAAACATAACTGAGAAAGCAGAAAGAAGGAGTAATGGTTCCGCAGTGATGGTGAACTGTGTTCCTTTTGATGCTGTAACTTACAAACTTAGGGATTTCTTCTAGCTTTGGAGGCATGTGTTTTTAGTAGTTGTTGCTGGTGGGGGTGGCAGGGCTAGGATCAGGTAACAGCCTAATTCTCTTGTGCTAGTGTTTTATTCTGTGTCCAGGGCTAGGTAATTCGGTAAATCTTGGGGTGATACACTTCAGTCAGACATTAGGTGAGGGACAATCTTTCATAGAAGTTTGGGCAGAGGTACATTTCAGCCATGGAGATCTTTATTTCGCCTACCATAGACCTCAGACCAAACAGAACTATCTTAAAGTCTTGATTAATGCACAGACTGATTGAAATTTGTATTGCCAAGCCCGTTTTTTTTAACTGTTTGCACAGTGGCTTCCTCGTGTTTACCCCATCCTCTGCGTGTGGCAGGCTTCATTTTTTTATTCTGAAATTCAGCCAAGTTTGGATTTGTCCTTCCTGCTCCTCCCTCTCCATTTCCAAGTAGCTTTCCAAGTAGCTTTCTCTTTAGACGTGTTTCTTCCTGCCAACATAGGTGGCTCACAGGTATACAAAGCCATTTTCACAGAACAGAATTAAGAGTTAAGATACCCATTCATATTTTCTTTAAGAATCCCTTTCAGTGTTAGAGGCTTTGACCCAGTTGGCTAAACTTAAAGGGGTGAATTTGCATGTATATTGGCTAGATGCTAGCAGTTTTCATTGCTGAACCTTAGAAATGTCATTCCCTCAAAAATCCGGGGTAGAAGGATAGTGACATGTGCTAAGACAAACAAAAAATTTGAACATGTGATATCAGTGCAAAGAAAATCAATAACAAAAATTTGGCCCAAAGAGAAAAAGATCATTTCTTACTGTGAAAGGCTTATAACATTATAGCTGGGCTTGAGATGAACCCATATTGCTGAAAAAGTACTGCTAAGGCTTGACATCCTATGGGAGCTGATTCTGACTTGCTGCTTGTTCTGTGTATGTGTATATGGTGGGGGGGGGGTCCTGTCTGTCTAATGGCTTCATGGTTTTTCCCTTGTATGGCTGGCTCTACTGTAATTTATGGACATGTCGTTTGAGGATTTTGGCTTTTGTAGACAGTAGAAAATGAATATCCTTTTAGTATCTTCACATCCTTAGGCAAGTTTATATATAAATTCCTAACCATAGAATCACTGGGTTACAGAGTGTGTATATTTAAAATTTATAGACATTGCCACATTGCCTTCCAAAAAGTTTTAAACCATTCCGTACTTCCCCAGAAGTCCGTAAGTGTTCACTAACCATCCCACCACCTCCCTCCCCACCCCCAAACCATATTTAACAATATCTGGGACTCTAATAGGTGAAAAATGCTTTCTTTTATTTGTTTCTCTTTACTTATGAGTAACAATGAACAACATTTTGTATGCAGGCGTGTTATCATTTTTGTTCTTTTCTGTGGACTGTGTATTTCATTTTCTCATTCCCATGTGGAATTGGTAATTTTCTTAAAGATTTGTAAGCTTTTTTTTTTTTTTTATTAAATTAATTTTGGGAGGCGCTTGGGTGGCTCAGTCAGTTGAGCATCGGACTCTTCATTTCGACTCGGGTCATGATCTTATGGTCGTGGGATCAGGTTTCACATTGGGCTCGGCCCTTTTTTGTTGTTGTTAATCAGCATAGAAATCAAAGAGGTCCTGGTTTATCAGCAAATCTTAGCCTGATTTTCCTAGCCAACTGAGCAGAAAAACCTTCTGAAGTATCCTCACAGTTGAGTCATCCTAGTTCTTTTTTCCCCTGGGTTATTAGCAGTTTCAAAAATAAGGCCTTCTTTTATGACCTTCATGTACTTAACTTTGTATATCTGTTTGCTTTATTTATTCATTTATTTTTAATTTAAACTTAGTCAACATAGAGTACATCATTAGTTTCAGATGTAGAGTTTAGTTATTCATCAGTTGCTTATAAAACCCAGTGCTCATCACATCACATGCCCTCCTTAATGCCCATTACCCAGTTACTCCCATCCCCCACCCTCTCCCCTCCAGCAACCCTCTGTTTGTTTCCTATAGTTTAGAGTCTCTCATGGTTTGTCTCCCTCTCTGATTTCTTCCCATTACTTTTTCCCTCCCTTCCCGTATGATCCTCTGTGCTATTTCTTATATTCCACATATGAGTGAAACCATATGATTATTGTCTTTCTCTGATTGACTGATTTTGCTCAGCGTAATACCCTCCAGTTCCATTCACATCAGTGTAAATGGTAAGATTTCATCCTTTCTGATGGCTGAATAATACTCTGTTGTATATACACCTCATTTTCTTTATCCATTCCTCTGTTGATGGAAATTTGGGCTCTTTCCATAGTTTAGCTGTTAGGAACCCTCTTACACTGTTGGTGGGAATGCAAGCTGCTACAGCCACTCCTGAAAACAGTATGGAGGCTCCTTAAGAAGTTAAAAATAGAGCTACCCTGGGGCTCCTGGGTGGCTCAGTCCATTGGGTGTGTGCTTTCGGCTCAGGTCATGATCCCAGTGTCCTGGGATCAAGCCCCATATTGGGCTCCCTGTTCAGTGGGGAGTCTGCTTTTCCCTCTCCCTCTGCTCCTTCCCCTGCTTGTGCTTGCTCTCACTCTCTCTCTTTCTTTCAAATAAATAAATAAAATCTTAAAAAAAAAAAAAAAGAGAGAGAGAGAGCGAGAACTACCCTACGACCCAGCAATTGAGCTGTTAGGTATTTACCCCAGAGATACAAATGTAATGATCTGAAGGGGCACCTGCACCCCAGTGTTTATACCTATTTGCTTTAAATACCTGTTTATGCTTCTGATAACTTCCCAACTTACACACAGCAGCTATTTAATAAATAGCTGTTTTAAGGAAAAGAAACCTGGTGTCTCAAAAAGATACTAGAGTATCTCAGCTACATGCTTCAGTTTGTGCTGGGATCCTGTTAGTATTGACTCTCCAACTTTTCCCCATCCTGGGTTTTGTCTTATTTTCCTCCAGAAAGATAAAGGAATAGTTCACATGCTCATTCTGATCTCCCTCCCAGGTTTTGACAGAAAGATGCCACAAATTCATTCACTGGAAGTGCTGTGGAAGTTTTCACTGTGTTTTTTTTCCTAGAAGCACTGTGTTTATTTTGTACTGTTACCTTTCAGGTTGAGTAGTCTTCTTTAGGCTCACCTGGGAGCCTTTGTCATATTATTTCCAGGGATTAAAATGTACCTTGAGATGCTACCAGCTGTGCCAGGGACATATTTCCTTCCTTCCCAACTTGGAAGGGTTAGACTAGAGCCATGGAGTTGAGAGGTTGTAGGGTATAGGTGAATAATTGGTGGACATATGCACCAGTCAAAGCAGTGAGACCTGTGTCATCTATGGCAAAGGTAGGAGTGGTTTGGGGGAGTTGTGAATTTGTTATAGGAGAAATATTACTCTTTCTGAGGCAAAGGTCAGGTCTTTGCGGGGGTGGGGGGATGTTTGTTCTTTCACAGGTTACCATCAAAGTGGGTAAAATCCTCTCTCCAAGAAAGTTTAGTTTTTAACATTTTTTTTAAGTTTTAAATTAATTAATTAATTACAGAGAGAGAGAGAGAGAGTGTGTGTGTGTGTGTGAGAGTGAGAGCGAGCGAGCAGGGGGAGGCGCAGAGGGGAAGGGAGAGAGAGAGGGAATCTCAAGCAGACTTTGTACCAAACACCCAGCCCAGCACAGAGCCTGATCCCATAACGCCGAGATCAGGACCTGAGCTGAAACGAAGAGCTGGATGCCCCACTAAATGAGCCACCCACATACCCCCTAGTTTTTAATACTTTTTAAAAACCAGTGCCTAACTTAAATGTAACCTTGTGTATAACTTTGCCTTACTACTGTCATTCTTACGTCATTCAAAACTATCAGGCCCAGCACAGTAGAGTATTCTTGAGTTACGTGTTGGTCTGAATTATTTTATCTCAGAGTGTAAACCCTCTGAAAGAAGGCTTTTGGCTAGTCCTGCCTACTTCAGTGCATGCAGAGTAGGTGCTCAGTAAAGAGTATGTGTAAATAAGTAGAAGTCTGGCCACATAGGAGAGAGGAGAGAGGTAGCATGCTTCCTCATGCTTCTGTTGAAGATGGGTTTTGAAAGCCCTTTTACTGTCTCAGCTAGGACTATGTTTCTAGAGGCCATCTAGCTAATAACCTTTGCCTCCCCTCAGTTCAGCTGGTATTTACTCGCTGAGGGGAAGCTGTATGTTGAAACCCCAAATATGCTGTATCTTTTTCTTAGCCCTTTTGTCGCTGTTTAGCAGGACATACATACCAAATGTGAATGAACCTACGTGGTCTTTCTGCTTAGATGGAATAGAGTCTCTCAATTAGGTAGGAGCTGTGAGTCATTTATTTTAAAGGTTAAATGAGCAACTTCCCTTTGGCATAACTTGAAATAAAAAATCCTAACAGCTTTAATTTCATGGAGAAGTAAAATCTTGTTTTACAGATCAGCAACCTTTCCACTTTCATCAAGCTCATTGTTAAGGTTGTAAGTGTGTATATGCATGTGTACTTACCCTCTTATATTTTATTTTTTTGTCTGTCTATCTGTCTGTCTATCTATCTATCTATCTATCTATCTATCTATCTATCTATCTATCTGACAGAGAGATTGAGAAAGGAGGGGGAGAGGGAGAGGCAGGCTCCTCATTGAGCAGGGAGCCTGATGCAGGACTTGATCCCAGGACCCCAGGATCATGACCTGAACTGAAGGCAGACACGTAACCAACTGAGCCACCCAGGTGTGCGTGCATGCATGTGTGTGTCTACATATTATAAAGGGATGCTTTGATTTGATAGGTGGTCTGTCTAGTGTAACCTAAAAGCTTCATCAGATGACTGCTTCTGAACTGTCCCTTCCTGATCAGGGAGGCATACACTTTTATTTCCTAAAGTAACAAGAAAGACAAATTGTTTTTTAGGGTAGGTTCAGAAATAGAGAATTAACAGATTTGTGGTATGGGTTGCATCTTAAAGTAAATTTTGCTGTGTGGCTGTGAGTCCCTCAAAATCAAGCTTGAGGATTTGCTTTTATATAACTTGTGCAGTAAATCCTTCTACACAAATTGAGAAAATTTCTCTGCACTTGAGGTTATAAGGGGTTGGGTTCTCATGAGGTCATTGTGCTAAACCTTTGTGTTTCAGGTAGCCGATATTTTCTGGGATAAACGATCTGCTAGAAACATCCTAAAAATGTGGCTAGGAACAATGATAAATTATACTAGGTTTACTTAGAGAAATTTTCTTGAAGTGTGTGCCTGTGTGTCTAAGGAATGCACTGAGACTCCCCCCCCCCTTTTTAAAAAGATTTTATTTATTTATCTGACAAAGAGACAGCTAGTGAAAGAGGGAACACAAGCAGGGGGAGTGGGAGAGGAAGAAGCAGGCTCCCAGCAGAGCAGGGAGCCCAATGCGGGGCTCGATCCCAGGACCCTGGGATCATGCACTGAGCCGAAGGCAGATGGTCAGTGACTGAACCACCCATGTGCCTGTGCACTGAGACTTTCCTGATTAAGCCATTAGTTTGATTATTTTAAAATTCCATTTTAGTCACCTTTGCCCTAGATCCTGTTGTTTTGATCCTTGAGATGGTCAGTAACTAATTATACTTGTCAAGTTCTTTTCTCACAGATGGCCAGGAGTAAATCACCATTTATTCCTTTAGGTAGAAATTCTTATTCCTGAATCAGTTTTGTTGAGATTTTTTTTTAAACCCATTTTTTTTCAAGAATTTATTTATTTGACAGAGAGAAAGAGAAGGAAAGAGTACAAGCAGGGCGAGCGGCAGAGGGAGAGGGAAAGCAGGCTCCCCTGCTGAGCAGGGAGCCCAACGTGGGGCTTGATCCCAGGACCCTGGGATCATGACCTGAGCCAAATGCAGACACTTAACTGACTGAGCCACCCAGGCGCCCCTAAACCCATTTTTTTTTTAAATTTACTTATTTTATTTTTTTACTTTTTAAAAATTTTTATTATTATTTATGGTTTTGTTTGTTTTTTTGAGAGAGAGAAGAGTAGGGAGGGAGGGCTAGAGAGAGTCCCAAGCTGACTCTGCACTGAGCACAGAGCCCAACTCAGGGCTCAATCTCAGGACTTGGAGATCACAACCTGAACTGAAACCAAAAGTCGGACACTAAACTGACTGCACCACCCAGATTCCCCTTAACCCACTGATACTACTGGACTACTTAATTTTATTGGCAGTATGGGATTATTAGGGAGAAAGGTAATGGATGTGACCCTAAACAGATTTGAGAGTGATTGTATTAATTTAGCACTTTTATTTCAACTCTCAGTATTCCTAAAATCCCCTCTTGTCTCCTCTCAGTCCTCTGAAATAATCTATATCCCTCAATATTTTTTCTTTTCTCCTATAACAGTCCATAGAGTTGGGGGCAGAGGGACAGGTGTCATTGTTTCCATTTAACCCATGGGGGATAATAGAGAAAGTGAGTAACAAATGGACGTACAAGGCACTGAGAAAACATGAAAATACATCTCCCCACCCAACCATTCATGTACTGTGGTGGCTTGTGTACTGATGGCATATCTATACCAGAATGTCTTGAGGGCACGGAAAAGTAGAACAGTGGATTAAATTCCTTTGTCTGCTTGTATCGCTCCTGTGATAACTGCATGTTTTGTTTTACATTTGTTGGCTGGGCATTTTGTAAGGAAAAACAAAGTACTTGATAGACTAACCTACCTAATATCTTACATCTTACCAAGGTATTTCCAAGCACATGGCTAGTCCTACTTGGGTAACTAATTTAGCTTTGTGCCCTTTTCTTCCAGCTACCATTGATTTTGGTTCTGGTTAAAATGCTCCCCGATGCAAATCTTAATGCAGTGCCCATTTATATAACTCTCTCAGAGTGACTAATAATGTTCTTTTCTGTGCAATACAATCGGATTAAGCGTAGCCTAGAACTTAAAAATATATGGCCAAAGTAATCTTACAAAGCATTCTTATTGGAGCTGCATAATATACATTATTAATTTGACCCATCATGGTCCATCTTAACTTTAAAATTCTTCACATCTCAGAGTTTATCAAAATCTGGTGTAACCTGTTCTTGCTTGCAGTTCAAGGAGAGATTGGTGTATTCTGAACCTTGAAATAAAACATAAGTTTAGCGGCCTGGGTGGCTCAGTCAGTTAAGCATCTGCTCTTGGCTCTGGTCATGAGCCCTGTGTCTTGCTTCCTGCTCAGCAGGGAGTCTGCTTCTCCCTCTCTCTGGTGCTCAGGCTCGCTGGCTCGCTCAAATAAATAAATAAATAAATAAATAAATAAATAAATAAATAAATAAATAAAATCTTTTTAAAAAATAGAAGTTTAATTTTTTTTTAAAGGTTTTATTTATCTATTTGACTGAGAGACAGCCAGCGAGAGAGGGAACACAAGCAGGGGGAGTGGGAGAGGAAGAAGCAGGCTCCTAGCGGAGGAGCCTGATGTGGGGCTCGATCCCAGGACTCTGGGATCACGCCCTGAGCTGAAAGCAGATGCTTAACGACTGTGCCACTCAGGCACCCCAAGAAGTTTAATTTTTCAAACAACCTTTTAAATGAAAGTCATGTCTCGGCTTCTCTTATTTTGGTAAAACTCCATCAGTTTGCGCCATCAGATAATGTGGATCCTAAGCATTGTAAGGTTAGGTTTTTATAAACAAAGCTACATGGTTCTCTCCTACCCTGCCCCCATTTGTTTTCCAACTTTGGGCTTTAATTAAACAAACAAAAAAAAAAGACTTTTAAAAATAGTGTTGATTTGAACAAAAATAGCTATTGGCTATAATTACATTTCCTTGTGAATCACTAAAATGTGCATCTCTTCTCTTATTTTCCAGGCTGGACGTAAAGAAAGAAGTGATGCGCTCAATTCTGCAATAGATAAAATGACCAAGAAGACTAGGGACTTGCGTAGACAGGTAAACTGGAAAAAATTTTCGATTGCTTTCCCCAAGTTCTCACTTTTGTAATTTGGGTTAAAATTCCAATAAATACTGGGCCCATATTTTTTATTGGGGTAAAGGATGGATTTTTCACAGGAAACTGCCTGTCTCTGCTTGTTAGCTGGTAAGGTTCTAAATTGCTAATAAAATGGCTTGGGGGCCTGGAATAATACAGTCCCACTGGGATGGACTGAATAAATTAGCTGTAGTGTGAAAAGGATGTACAGGTAAGAAAATCAATATAAAATGACTTGGGGAACCTGTGACAAAACCCTGAAGGATCTTGTGGTACTGGTTTACATACAGGAGAAACAGAAATAGCAGTTATTTATTTGACTCGCCCCATTCTGATGCACACTTGAAGTTCACTTAGATCCTTGGTGGAGATGTTTTTCCAGTACAAATATGTGTGTATAGAGATACTTCATTTGCTCAATTTTCCAAGTTAGTAAATACACAGGAAAGAATCTCTTCATTTGTTAAATAGTCCTGTTAACATTTTAGAATCTAGTTGAGTTTTAGTATTTAAAAAATTAGGGTTGAATTTACAAAACCATGTATTAAGACTTAAAGTTGTAGTAATAGTTTCCAGACTTAGTAGAGAGATATTTTATTGATCATGTTTGATAAAAAGCAGACTTAATGATGGAATGTGTTTTTATTCATTTTCCTTCTGGTGAAGTCGTATCAGAAATGGTTATAAAGATAACCTTTTAGGTTTAAGGCTCACGGTGTGGTAACCCTCCTCAGAAAAGCCAGAAAGTACTTAATACTGTCTTTTCATTTTTAGGCAGTCAGTTAGGCTAATTACATATGTTGCAAGGCTATGTGTCAATTTAGCCCAGAGCTGCTTTCTGTTCAGTTTTGTATTATTCCTTTAAGATACAAGCTTTAGTTTTGTAATTCCCAAGAAAAAAAGGATATTATCTTGAAACCTCAGATTTTGTTGCTGAAATGCTGTGACTATAGCATAACCATTATCTTCAGGATCATGTTTCCTATGCTGCAGATTATGTAACTCCAGCTTACATGAAGGATCCTCATATAAGTGCAGCCAGGCTATCATGAGCTTCCATTAAGATTCAAAAGTATAAGAGGATAAAAGCAGTCTAGTTTCTTCGTAGAAATAAAATCATATTTTTACAATTTATTTATTAGCTCCGCAAAGCCGTCATGGACCACGTTTCAGATTCATTCCTGGAAACCAACGTTCCACTTTTAGTATTGATTGAAGCTGCAAAGAATGGAAATGAGAAAGAAGTTAAGGAATATGCCCAAGTTTTCCGTGAACATGCCAACAAATTAATTGAGGTAAGTGTGTTAGCAGTTTCATTAACTGTAGGTAACTTGGTGGAGTGTGGTGATTTTTTAATCACATTATTTAATCAGCCAAAATTTTTAGGGGCTCACCTAACATGCAGTATGTGTAAGATGAAAGTCTTTTACCATTACTTTATATCTATGCCAAACTACCATTTTGGCCAGTTTACATTAATTATGTGCATGATTAAATATAGATAGTCCTTGCCCTAGAAACTTAACATCTTCACTTAATGTTAATGCAAATAAAGATAGATTGTGACTTATCTGAACTTAAAAGATACTATAGAAGGGAGTAGTGTCTAGAAGTTGGAGAAATTGCATGGCTTACATCCTGGGTTCCATCCTGGCAAATCACTTAACCTTTCTGAATTTCCATTTCTTTTCCATAAAATGAGGATACTAATGATACCTCTTTCAGGAATATTTTAAGATCAGAAAGAGATGATCTATGTCACATGCCTAATTCTTTGCCTGAGACATAGACTCGGTCCAGTCGTCGTGTTTTAAAATTGAAGAAACATGCTGTTAATTAGATATGTTGTAACAATAGAAATCTTTATGTAAGTGATGGTTTTGTAAGATGACAAGAAAAAAGAGAAGGGAATTGCTGTTTAATTTCCAGGTAGGTCAGGCTTGCTACTTCCTTTTGATAAGTGAACTTTCATTATTATTTATTTTATTTTTAAAAATTGACATATAGAAAGCACATACTCAAATTATTTGATTTTGTAACCTTAATGTAAAGCATCAACGTTTGGAAAAGATATTCTATAGACCATTTGGTAAGGTGGTCATTATGTAAGAATAGAAAATGGGCCTTATGTAAACTGTGTGTCTTGTACATTTGGATTTATAGTGACATTAGGCCAGGTTAATGCCATAAAAATATTCCAAGGAAAACATCAGTAATCCCATTAAATGCATTACTAATTTTACATCAGGTTTTTGACCATTAAATGTTATTTTGACCTGGATTGATTATGTACAGAATACATAGGTCAGTCTTTTTTTTCTTTCTTTCTTTCTCTTTCTTTCTTTCTTTCTTTCTTTCTTTCTTTCTTTCTTTCTTTCTAACTTTTATTTAAGTTCTAGTTAGTTAACATTCAGTGCAATATTGGTTTCAGGAGTAGAATTCAGTGATTCATGACTTACATAAAATAGGCATTGCTCATCATAACAAGTACCCTCTTTAATACCAGTCACCCATTTAGCCCCATCCCCTGCCCACCGCTTTCCATCAACCCTCCGTTTGTTTTCTGTCCTTAAGAGTCTCTTTGGGTTTCTCTCCTCTACCCCCACCCCCTAATATGTTCATCTGTTTTGTTTCCTAAATTCCATGTGTGAGTGAAATCATATGGTATTTGTCTTTTTCTGATTGACTTCATTTAACATAATACACTGTAGCTCCAACCATGTTGCAAATGCAAGATTTCATTTGTTTTGATGGCTGAGTAATATTCCTGTGTGTGTGTGTGTGTGTGTGTGTGTGTGTGTGTGTGTGTGTGTGTATCACATCTTTATCCACTTCTCAGTCAGTGGACATTTGGGCTCTTTCCATACTTTGGCTATTGTTGATAATGCTGCTATAAACATCAGGGTGCATGTACCCCTTCTGTGTTTTTGTATCCTTTGGGTAAATAGCTAGTAGTGCAATTGCTGGGTCATAGGGTAGTTCTGTTTTTAACTTGCTGAGGAAGCTCCATACTGTTTTCCAGAGTAGCTGCATCAGTTTGTATTCCCACCAACATTTCAAGAGGGTTCCCCTTTCTCCGCATCCTCACCAACACCTGTTGTTTCTTCTGTTGTTAATTTTAGCCATTCTGACAGGTGTGAGGTACTATCTCATCATGGTTTGGATTTGCATTTCCCTGATGATGAGTGATGTTGAGCATCTTTTCGTGTGTCTGTTAGCCATCTGAATGTCTTTTTGTTATTATTTCAAAGATTTTATTTATTTGAGAGAGAAAGAGAGCACAAGTTGGGGGAGCGGCAGAGGGAGAAGCAGGGAGCCCGATGTAGGGCCGGATCCCAGAACCCTGGAATCATGACCTCTGAGCCAAAGGCAGCCACTTAACCGACTGAGCAACCCGGGCGCCCTTTATTTTTGTTATTTTTAAAGATTTTTTACTAATTTATTAGAGAGAGAGAGAGACCAGGGGAGTGGCAAAGGGAAAGGGAGAAGCAGATTCCTCACAGAGTGTGGAGCCTGATGTGGGGCTGATCCCAGGACCCCAAGATCATGACGTGAGCTGAAGTTAGATTCTTAGCTTACTGAACCACCCAGGCGCCCCAGCCATCTGGATGTCTTCTTTGGAAAAGTGTCTGTTCATGTCTTCTCCCCATTTCTTAACTGGATTATTTGTTTTTTTGCGTGTTGAGTTTGATAAGTTCTTTATAGATTTTGGATACTAACCCTTTATCAGATATATCATTTGCAGATATCTTCTCCCATTCCATAGGCTGCCGTTTAGTTTTGTTGATTGTTGCCTTTGCTGTGCAGAAGCTTTTTATCTTGATGAAGTACCAGTAGTTCATTTTTTCTTTTGTTTCCTTTGCCTGCGGCAACGTGTCTAATAAGAAGTTGCTGCAGCCGAGGTCAAAGAGTTTGCTCTCTGTGTACTCCTCTAGGATTCTGATGGTTTCCTGTCTCACATTTAAGTCTTTGATCCATTTTGAATTTATTTTTGTGCCTGGTGTAAGAAAGTAGTCCAGGTTCATTCTTCTTTGTGGTGTTGTCCAGTTTTCCCAACACTATTAAAGAGATTGTCTTTTTTCCATTGGATATTCTTTCCTGCTTTGTCAAAGATCAGTTGACCATATAGTTGTGGGTCCTAGGTCAGTCTTCTATTCAAGTTAATGATTCATTTGGAATTCAAATCAGAAGAATATCATTTTATGTTTCCATTAAGCATAATTTTATTCACTATAGTCACATGATAGCATGAGGTATAACCTCCAGATGTACAAAGATTGTCTTTAGGAAGCCAACCTCCTGTAAGTAGCCTACATATTAGAAAGTATGCCTGTAAGGCAGAAAGCAAGGACACTGTCAGCCCAAGGCCTAGGGTAATAGGTACCGGTAGTGGCATGAGAAAGGGCTCATTGTGGTCCCCGAACCACAGAGGGCAAGTCCTTGTCTCTAGTTCTGGAGGGCTCTCTATTCAGAACTGCTTTGTCATCCTCATCCAACACAACTGACACTTTCTGAGCATCTGCTGTGCAACCAGGTGTATGCAAGTACAATGCATTTTCCACAACAGCATTTCTTGGTAAGGAAATTGAGGCTCAGAGAGGTTAAGTAACTTGCCTAAGGTCCTCCAGCAGTGAAGGCTGTGCCTTTTGAGCTTGCTAGCATAGTGAACAGTGAGAAGCATCATATGGACCTGATGATGGCTCTGGAGGCCTTGCTTTAGGAGTATTGTCCATGCTTCTACTTTTATTTCATTTTTAACTATACTAACCAAAGGCCGCTTTGAGTTTAGAGTTTGGTATTGCCTATCACAACTCAGTTCTGACCCCTGTCTCACCCCTGTCACCCCCCCATACTTACTATATATGTATTAAATGACATCCTTTTTATTGCTTGAGGCATAACTAAAGGGTTTGTAGTACTACCCTGCAAACAGTTGAATTGCATTTATGGTAATAGAGATACTAGGATATATAATTGCGTATGTGCTTAAAAAGGAAATGTAAAGTGTTGTAGAAGCCTAATTCTTAAGGCAGAACTTTTTTCTTCAGTGACAAGACTTCTCTACTTTTGTATTATGATGAGTACTGAACTAGTCAGGGACTTGTTTTTAAACAAAGGTGAAATTCCTCATTTTGATTGTTTTGTTAATCTCTTCTTTTTGTTGCATTAGTTTCCTCTTAAGTTGAAGTAAATGTCAGCTGACTTTGGTTTTTGTGGCCTTTTGCAGTTATTCCTGGGGGTTTAGGAGAAGTAAGAGAGGGTGGGGAAATTGAGTGGGGCTAGTGGCGCTGGCAGGAAAGGAGGGGCTCAGATTCTGTAGCCCCTGAGAATTCTGCCAGATAGGTTTGACTTTTTAAAAATACTGCAGTAGAAAATAAATAAGGTAAAATAAAAGGAAATACTGAAGTAAAATTTTGTGCTAACCATCTGCAGTTAGCACAGACCCCACAGGTAAAGGGCATGATCCCCAACAAGATTGCTGTCACTGTAGATGCAAGCTGCCACATGCTCTTCTCACCCAAGTGACTTTACATTCAGGAGTTCCCATGACCCCCCTCACATGACTGCTGCACTTCAAATGCCTGCTGCAAGTTTGGAGGCTCCCCAGGCTGCCCAGACTTCTGACCAATTGGCTACAAATTTGGGGGCTTCCCATGGCCCTCTTGAGGTCTGATAATGTGCTGGAACAACAACTAGAACTCAAGAGAGTGCATACTTAAGGGCCCACCAGGAGTTACCTCATTAGCACAAACTGTCAGGCCCAATAATGAATAACAAAGATACTCTTATCATTAATGGAAGCAATCTCCGGGGTATGGAAGTTTCCTTCCAGGAAACCAGGACAGAGATGGGTCATTCTTTATTACACAGCACCTCCCCATCTTGAAGGAACTGGAATGCCTGGTTTTCAGGTAGATGGCTATGCTGCTATAAAGCCACATAGAATAGAAGAGGTAAGACGGGGCTGGTGGTTGTTTTCTGCAACTTTACTCCATCCTGTTTGTGGGCATTTACCCAGTGCCTTACCATTTTTCTTATCTGGTTCTTCTTGCATTGTTCTTCTTTTCCCAGGAGGTTCTCCCCTTTGGGAGCTAGGTTTTCTGTTCTTTGGGAATTGGGTCCATCTCTTCACACCACAGTGAGTGGTTTTCTCATTCTGGTATGTAAATCCCCCTTCTTTGTGACATCCATGTATTGTTACTTACCTTTTCTTGGACTGCTTCTGTTAGGGGTACTTTGCTGGGTTCTCTGGTTGTCAGGAAAGGGGAGCCACAATCTCCTTCTCTGGAACTGCCTCTCTCTCTCTTTTTTTTTTTTTAACTGCTGTGCACATGTGAATTGAGAGGAGCTGTCAGTGTAAACACACACCTGATTTCAAAGATATGGTATGGGAAAAGAATGTATAATATCTCATTAATTTTTTTAAATTGATTACATGTTAAAATGTAATATCTTGGGATTAAAAACAGCAAATTAGGAGCACGTAGGTGGCTCAGTCAGCTAAGCATCACCTTCACCTTAGGTCATGATCCCCGGGTCCTGGGATTGAGTCCCAGTCAGGGTTCCTGCTCAGTCTCATTTTCTCTCTCTCTCTCTCTCTCTCTCAAATAAATAAATAAAATCTTAAAAAAAAAAAAAAAGAATGAGAAAGAAAGACCCCAGCAAATTATTTTTGCTAATTTCATTGTTTTTAGTGGCTACTCAAAAAACTTTAAATTCCTAGAACCTTATAGCTTGCCACTAGAAATCATTCTTAATATATGGTTGGCCTTTCAGTCTGTTCAGAATCCCTTTATTTCTATCTTGCTCTCTAAATTATCTAGATAAAACATGTCTACGTTATTCCCTTATATCCTTTTTGGTAACTTCCATGATCACCCCATTAACTTTGGGATACCTATAGGAAGCATAGTTTATATTCTAGCAGCAGCTGTGTGGATTCCAGTTGCCTGTCTGCTTCCCACGGGAGATTCTGTTAATGTACTGTCCAGTAATTTCTTTTTTTCTTTTTCCAGTTTTCCCCGTGAATATTTGGGTGCTGCTCTATGTCAGATATCAACTCTGTGGGCTTAGACTCACTCCTCTCACATCTGATCGCTAAACTGGGTAGTTTGACTTATTGGGTGTTAGAAGATGTGCTCTTCAGCACTGAAGTGAAGCCAGACTTCTTCCCAGAACTATTTGGGGATGCTGTGAAGTTGTTGCGGTAGGGATCTAGATAGACTCAACATAAATTCTCATCGGCCAGAGTTTGTCCAGGGTTGCTCTGTGGCAACAGTGCTTAGGCTCATTTGCCCATTTGTTCATATCTCAGTATTAGAGATATTACAAGAGTTTTTGAAAGGATCCCTATGGAGCAAGATGCCTGAGGAGTAAAAAAGTGCCAGTTTAGGTAGGTGTGGTTTTGGGACACTGCTATTTAAAAATACAGTTTTAAAAAAATTATAAAAGAAATACGAATTAATTTTAGAGAATTTGGAAAATAAAAGCACAAAGAAAATAATATTTTGGAGTAGATTTATACTTAACCTTATACGTGGGTTGACTTTTTAAAAAAATATACAAAACAGATATATTGATTTATTTTTTGAGGCAAACGATATCATAATTTGTTATGATGTTATGTGTTTTCCTCCTGCTTGCCGTATCATAGCCGTTTTATTGTATTACGAAGTAGTCATTCGTAGTATTTCTATTGATTGTGTACTGGTCCATTTATTTAACTAGTCCCCTACCATTAGGCATGTAGGTTATTTAGGCTGTTTTAGTCTTCCATTATTACATGTAATGTTTTGATAAACATCCCTGTTTTTTGTTTTTTGGTTTTTTTTGCCACCATTCCACCTGGTTGTTATCAAGGAGTTACCCTTGATTCTTCTTTTCCCCCTCATGTTCCATATTTAATCTATAAGTCCCCATATCATTTTCTTTTCTTTATTCCATGGTCACTTCCCTAGTCCAAGCCATTCTACCTCACTGGACTTCTGCCACTGACTCCTCGCTGATTTTTGTGCTGCACTCTTGTCCCTCTCTAGTCTCTTTTTTGTAGAGCAGCCAACATGACCCCTTTAAATCAGATCACATCATTCCTTTGCTTCAGGACCCACTCAGCTGTGGCTTTCTAGGCACACTTGAGATAAAATCCTAAAACTCACATTCTTCTTCCCTCTTTCTTCTTCCTTCCTTCCTTCCTTCCTCCTCCTCCCTCTTCATTGTCCTCGTCATTGTCTTCTTTTAAGATTTATTTACAGAGATACAGCATGTGTACGCATGAGTGGGGGCAGCTGGGGGAGGGAGGGACAGAGGCAGGAGGAGAGAGAGAATCTTTTTTTTTTTTTTTTAAAGATTTTATTTTTTTATTTATTCGACAGAGATAGAGACAGCCAGTGAGAGAGGGAACACAAGCAGGGGGAGTGGGAGAGGAAGAAGCAGGCTCATAGCGGAGGAGCCTGATGTGGGGCTCGATCCCACAACGCCGGGATCACGCCCTGAGCTGAAGGCAGACGCTTAACCGCTGTGCCACCCAGGCGCCCCGAGAGAGAGAATCTTAAGCAGGCTCCACGCTCAGTGCAGAGCCTGACGTGGGGCTTGATCTCATAACCCTGAGACCATGACCTGAGTAGAAACCAAGAGTCAGATGCTTAACTGACTGAGCCACCCAAGCGCCCCCTGAAACCCACATTAACTGTGGTCCATAAGGTACCCTGCCTGCCTCTCCCAACTGCTTTTCAACTTTCTCTTTTTCTTTTTGTGCTCTGCCCCCACTTTTAAAAAACATTTTCCACATGAACACTTGGGTGCTGCCTTTGTACGGTAGTTGCTCCTTGGTGTTAGATGTGCTCCTCTCACATGTGATCCCTAAACTGGGTGGTCTGATTTATTGGTTGTTAGAAAATGTTCTCTTCAGCACTGAAGTGAAGCCAAACATGTCACCACCTTACATCCTCTGCACTCCCTGGGCCCTCTGCCTGGAATGTTCTGTCCACTTATCCTCCCAACCCACGGGCTTTTGCTCAGATGTTTCCTCTGCATTGAGGCTCTCCTGGATCCCTCATCCCTTCCATGCCACCTTCCACCATTTTTTTTTTAAAACCCAATCACCTGTTTTATAGCTTCCATAACATTTTTTACTTTTTGAAATTATTAGGTCTGTTTCATTTTCTTATTTTTCTGTTCCCTACCTCATACTGTAATAGAATGTAAATTCATTGAGAACATGGGCCTAGAACAGTGCCTGGAACATAGTAGGTACTCACTTAACTACTAGATGAATGAATGTACTAGTTCTCAGGTAATAAACAGTGAAGTTACTGAGGTGCTCAACCTTCAGATTCCTGATCCACTGTCCCCCTGGATTCTCATTGACTGGTCTCAGGACTGGACTTTGAGAAATGGCAGAGATATATGTTGTGACTGAACATCATTAATATTGAGCCTGAATATTTGTAATGTTTATACAAAAGAGCATCATAATGCATCATTCTGTATTATGTGTTCATGAGGGGATGAATTGTAAAATTTTTGGGGATGTGAAGATGAAGGGGAAAATTTGGAAACTTTTCAAAGATGAGGTGACATTGATTTGAGAAATATTTTTGTTTATTAGCACAGAGCTTTCAAAAACCTATAGCAAATTTTCTATGAGGGAGAAAAACAGTTGTGATAGTTTCTTAAGACAGATATTTATAGTGTTCCTGACATGTCCCAGTCACTGTTCTAAGCACCAGGGAGGTAGTAATAAGTGGAACAAAAACCCCCACACCCATTAAAATTATGTTCTACTAGAGAGAGAGGGAGACAATCAAAATAATATATAGTCTGTTTATTTTGTATAAACTGATACAAATGATGCTGAGATGATATGTGAACCAAGTTATCCATTTTATCAGCTTTCTAAATGGAAGCTGAGCTAAAACTGTTATTTAAGTAGCATTTTAATACATGACCAAAATAAAATTGGAGCAGATGTGTTGGCACTTGCTAACTTGGTTTTTGGAAGTCTTATTTATTGCTTTAATAGAAATACTTTCTTTCCAAACCAAGTAAAATAGTATAAAAAGGTTATGCTTTAATTTGGGGTATCATGTAAAGTTGCTTCAAATATAGAAATAGTTTCTGAGTAGTATTAGAGATGACACCCACTTAAAAATGGAAACCTTTTATGGTGCCTTTGTATATCACATTATGGAAATACAAGATTAATTTCAAGAATAAAAACCATATACTGACTCTTAAGGTTTTATAAACAGAAGCAGATTTCTTCAGTCCCTCTATGTGCACACAGTTAGTGTCCAGAAGTCTGTGTGGGGCTGGCTGCCGATTGGATCTTCACTCAGTTATGCTCTGTTTTATTTGAAAAAGCAAATAATGGAGTGTTTGAGGTGAAGTTGTTCTTAACTTATTTTCTCACGTTCTGGCTAGGACCTCTGCCTATTCTCATACCACATTTGTCAGTGGAATGAATCCATTACCACGAGGTATTGAAGTCCCTTGTTTTATGTGACAGATGCATAGAGGTTATGTGTCCCCAAGGTCAGTGAGTAATAGAGCAAGAGCTGAGGGTCATTACTGGTGAGCTGGGTGACACTTCTTTTCACGATTTTCTTCTGCTATGCAGTATAGCACTGAGGGCTTTTCTTTCAGGGTAAGGCTGTGCTTCTGGGTAATGATAACACCTTTTATACTTGACTCTTTCTCCCATATCCAGTTAATGATTTCTTTATGTTGCTCTTCAATTTAAAGTGTACTGAGGTAAAAATTTATTTTGTCAGAAGTATTAACCGTTTTGTCAATAATGCAACACCCATGTGTCCTTTTTAATTGCTTCATTCTTTGCCTACCTCCTTTGGCTGTGAGCAGCTTTATAGCTAAGGAGCAATCCGTTTCCCTTTTAATTTTGCTTTCTTCTGAGTTCTTTTTCAATTTCATGAATTGAGAGTGAAATAGGGAAAATGCCATTCATGAAATCTTGCCTGTAAAAATTATGTATCACTTAGTATTGCTTTCCCCTCAGCCCCAGACCTTGCTTTAAAATGGGCCTCTTATTATAATGAACTCGCTACAATAAGACAGTATCTTGTTCATTGTTTTGTGTATTAAGAACCGAAAAGTAGGGCACCTGGGTGGCTCATTCAGTTAAACGTCTGCCTTCCGCTCAGGTCATGATCCCAGAGCCCTGGGATCAGGTCCCACATCGGCCTCCCTACTCAGCTGGGAGCCTGCTTCTCCCTCTGCCCCTCCCCACACACTTGTGTGTGTGCGCACGCTTGCTCTGTCTCTTTCTTTCTCTCTCTAAAAGGAATAAATAAAATCTTGAAAAAAAAAAAAGAAGGAACCAAAAAGTAAATGTTAACTGGTATGCTTTTGAGTTGGATTATCATTACTTGTTGCATTGCCCTGTGTGCCACCCGTACCCCAAAGTATTTCCCATTATCCAGGACTTTATTGGCTTGAAAAGTGTATTTTTACTGCAGATTGAATGATCTGCATTATTACTTATGTTCTGTGGTTTGCAGCTAATGCACAGTGAAGTAGCCTTGAAGAAGGCTCTGTAAGGAGCATTTGAATTGAACACTGACCTTATATGATCCACCTGTGACATCTTCAGTATTTTCTCAGTGCTTCTGTATAATACTATAGACTGATATTCTTGTAAATAGGAAATTAAATGAAGCTTCAGTTTTCTAGGACTGAAGTATGTTTAAAGAAGTTGGTGTTCTTGGGGGGAATGCTGATTTTGGATTCCAAAAGAATTTACTAAGCCTGTTGAGCTTGGTCTTCCCACATTTTCAAAGGTCTGTAAGTGAGTCTGTAAAACAGGAGTGTATTGCGTGTACTGTTTTAATACATCGTACCCAAAACAAGCGTTTTTGGCTGAACTTAACCATTTAGTCAAATTTTGGGATGGTCTGGTGAAGGCAGTAGATGAACATTGTTCTCAAGGAACACCAGGATTCTTCTTTTCTCTTGGAATATTGGTAGGAATGACAGAGGAAGTACTGCCCAGTCTTCATTCTGCTTCAGAAGAGTGTCGGCCCTGTTGTTTGCTCCCCAGTAGAGCTGATGAACTGATGTTTAGGTAGGCACTCTTTCTATCTGTACTGATTGATAGATTATTCAGGCAGTTAGATAGAAATAGGGAACTTTTTAAGTGGTCTGTATGATAACCAAGTAAATGGAAATGATTACTGTATCATCTGGGTGGTGATTTACTGTGAAAGCCTTAAAAAAAAAAAAAAACAGATAGCCAAGCCTTTTAAAATAGCTTATGGTGTTTTAATAAAGTCACAGTTTCTAATCCTGTTACTAGAGATGCGTATATTTATATCCTGCCTCTCCCTAAATTAGATTTGATATGGCTTATTTCAAATAAAAACATAATTGATAAAATACGGTGGATGTAGAAAATCAGGACCTAGGAAAAGAATAATAGACCATTTTGAACTGTATTTACCTTGACCACATTTGGATTTGGCATGGAACTTCCTGGTAGCAAGGGGGAAAGGATGAAACAATCAGTTGTGTAGTTCTTGTCTTTAGAATGGAGGGAGGATACCCACTTATTCATGGGAAATAAGCCTAACCTAAAAATGTGAAAAGAATTCTTACATGGAGATTTTATATATTTATATATAAAGGTCATTTAATGATTAGAGTCCTCAACATTTTAATGCCTAATACAGTGACAGATTCCACATGATTATCTTTTTTAAATTCTGGTCATTTCTCTCTAAAAAGGCAAGGTCATAGCATTTGATTGCCACTGAGTTGAGATGCAAACAGCTGTGATCTCGTGAGGGGTCTAGCGTATGGCCTGCAGCCTCCCAGTGACGGTATTGGGGAGGCTGGAGGGCTGAGAGTCAGGTGCTTCCTTCTCATCATCCCAGTGTGTAGCTTTCTCCTTTCTTTTTTAAAATAGTGTACAACCTTTGTTTATGTATTAAATGTATTTTATAAAGAGCATATGTTTACTTACTGTTACTCAGTTTAGCAGGGTTTTTTTTTCCAGTTAATTAAAGTGTTTTGTACTTACACATTTCATTACCGTTATGACATGTGGATTCATTTTTACCGTTGCATTTTGTTCTCTTTCTCCTTCTTTACCCTCTGTTTCCATCCTTCCTTCTCTGTTTCTAATTATCTTTCCTCTTTTGGATTGATTGAGCCCCCTCACCTCCTATTTTTATCCCCTCTTCTTTGGAAGTGGTAAACTCTGTTTTATTAGTAGTAACTCTGAATGTTATAGCATGCATGTTTAACTCAGAGGTTGAGATTAATCAGTATCTTTCCTCTTTCTGAAACAATGTCAGAATCTTAGAATAATTTAACTTCCATCATTCTCCAACTTAAATATCACTATTGTCCAGTACTTTGGTTCTTTTAAGTTTTAGCCCCATTAGTGTTGCTGTATTCATTTTTTCATGCTTAAATTTTACCTGATACATTATTTTCATTGCTTCTCATTTCTTCTTGCATGTTGTCAAACCTTCTGTCTGGAATTACTTCCCCTTTTCCTGAAGCATTTTTGTTATAAACTTCTTTAGTCAGGGTAGGGAACATCTGTCTGGAGTAAATGCTCTCAGGTTGTTTTTGGTTTTGTTTGTCTTAATGTCTTTATTGTGCCCCAAATCTTGGGGAAAAAATTTCATTGAATGTACGTCCTAGGATGAGCTCTCCATGCCCCTCCCCCCACCAAGTGATTTGAAGATACTTTTACTCCATCTCTGGCTTCTAATCGTTGCTGTCGAGAAGTCAGCCATCAGTCTTAACTGAGCTTACTTGGTGAATAATGTGTTAACTTTCTGGCTGTTTTAAAAATCTTGTCTTTGTTGTTGTAAAGCTTCACTATTATGTCCAGGTATGGATTTCTTTTCATTCACCCTGCTTAAAATTTGTCTTCTCAAATCCGAAATTTATATTTCATCCACTCTGAAAAGTTTTTAACCAAAATCTTGTTTCACTGTTGCTACTCCCTCATTCTCTGTCTTTCCTTCTGAATCCTTCGTAGTTGAATAGTAGTCTCTTTCAGTCTAATTGCACATCTCTTAATTTCGTGTATGGTTTCCATATCATGAAAATTTCTTGGTTTTCCTGAATAATTTTTTCCGTTTAACTTCACAGGTTAGTAATTCTCTTTCCATCAGTGTTTAGTCAGTATTGCTTTAGACTTATAGAAGTTGTGGAAGTTATTAGTTTTCTCTTGAAGTTCTAATTTGGTCCTTCTCCAGTATGCCTAGTCATTTTTGAGTATATTTTTCCTCTGTAGACTTTCTCTTATTTCTGTTAACATAAGAAACATATTTTTTAATACTCCAGTTTTGGTCATTTGAGTATCTGCCATCATTATGGATCTGATTACACAGTTGTTTTGGTTACTCCTGCCCAAGATAGCTTATCTCCTTGTGTACTTCCTGCATTTTTTATTGTAAATTCACATTCCTGGCATTTTGCTTATGAGAATTCTTTGTGGCCTGGGTTTAGATTACCTTCCATCAGGGAAAATTTCCATTTATATTTGTTTTTACTAGTTGCTTAGGGATACCACTAACACATGATTAGATTAGAGGCATTTACCTTTTCAGGGCCATGGTGGTGTTGTTCTATTAAAAACCCAAATTCTAATCAGTCTCTTACCCCATTTCTCTATTCCCCACCCATGTATAAACGGTGTTTTCAGTGCTTGCTTTTTCAAACTCTTTGAATTTCTGCTTTCTCATATCTAGCCTCTGATAACTTAATTAATTACCTGGTTAGCCCTGCATTAAAAACAACAACAAGGTTTTTGAGGTATAAATTACATACTATAAAATTTACCCTCATCCCTTTTAACTCTACAGTTCAGTGACTTTTCCCTACTACATTTACAGAACTATGCAGCCATTACTTAGAATTTTTCTGTCATCCATGCATGCGTCATCTTTTGGTGGCTTATCCTCTGTTCCGTCATCATTTCCCTTGTGGATTTGGGAGTAACTGGTAGAAATTTGAGTGGTTCTGAAATTTATATGATGTGCAGTTGGGACCTCTTACTTAATGCATGACAGGTTTAGAAAGTTGAGCTACTGTTATTTTGTACTTTTTTTTGAGAGTTCAGACTCAGCCATTTTAAAGAGGAAGACTTAGGTGGTAGCTTGACCCAAAGCCTCAGCGGCAAGTAATTTAGGTTTTGAGCTTCACCCTCTTCAGCATTACGGTTGTGATATCACTACATAGACCTAAGAGCTCCCTTTTCCAAAGTTCTTCTCACTTGTTTTACTCCCACAAAACAGGCATAGGCTGTTAGGTCATTAATAAAGGATTAATTTATTACCAAGAGCGAAAAGAATCTTAACTTCCTTCAGATGCTCCAGAGTAAGGGGCAGTGGAGCAGCTCAGCCAAATATGAACGAGAAGCAGGTACACTCAGGGCAGTGGGAAACAACTTGCGTTTGATTTTAAACACATTTCAACTTCATTTAAAGTTATCAACACATGTATAATAGAGAAAAAATTGTCGTAATGGGATATTTTTCCACTACAGAACGACGTAAATTTTATTTCAGAAAAGAAAATCTAGTATAAAGGTAGAGTTTTCCTAAATGTGTGAAAAGTTGTCTTTTCTGTAATGTGCAGAGGTCATGTTTGTTGACTGACACAGCCTGGCTGTGAGGCTTTTTTGTCTTTCTCCACAGCACAGATTGTTACTGCACTACTGTGGAAACCAGCAAAAATCCAGAGCTGCCTTTTTTTTTTTTTTTTTTTTTTTTTTTTAAATCAGGGAGTTGCTGGTTTTCTGAAATGTTCTGCTCTTCTACCAGGTCTAGTTTTACACAGTGGAGGCATAAGCCATGCAAGAGGCCTTCATGATTTCAAAGGGAGTGGTCGTAGTATCAGTCTTAGCCCACATCTTGCATTAGCAGGAATGAAAGACATTTACGTTGTTAATATACAAGTTACTGTGATGGAGATACAGTCATTTATTCTCAGAACAAATCTAGAGGTTGTGTGCAGTGCTCTGCCAGGTTCTCTACAAGTTAGCTGCTCTAAGTATTTTTAATTCAAACTTCAGAATCTTCTTCAGTCTCAGTATTAATTGTTCTCCCAAATTTCTAGAGCCCCAGAAGGAGACATCTAGGAAGCCCCTCCTCTCACCCTCAGCTTTCACTGTCTTCAAGCCTGGCACTAGTGTATGAGGTTAGCCTCTCAGCCTCCCAGAGAGCTATGGTGGAGATGTTGCATTTGCACATTTGTCATTGTTAGAAGTGAGTAGCCCTGTCCCTGGAGGGTGAATAGAAGCTCATTCATCTGGAGAAGACTGTCAGTGACAGGCGCCCGCTTCCTCCTCCCCAGCCAGGCAGGGTGGCCTCCTGAAACAGGCAGTGTACTCTTGTAGAACATAACTGCTTCAGCAGTACATCAGAAACCATTTTAAGTAATGTTTTAAAATAAAGAACAAGTCTTCCATAACTTTTGTTTTGTTAGGTTTTGTATCAGGAAACAGGAAAGATGGTTTATAGAAGTTAGCCATTTCAGCCTTAGCCACACATCACTCTCAGGTATCTGATCTGCAGTGGATGTTAGTTTACATAATCTTTGCTTCTTAATTTAAGCATTTTTCTGGGTTTTACAGATTCGTAAAATTGGGAAAGTATAAATTGAAATAAAATTGTGTTAGTTGTGACTAGAGAGTAGAGGATAGAAACACAGTGACAGACCTACAGACCTTCCTGAATTTAACACTTGGCTTGCCTCCCCAATGGCAGGAGTGGAGCGGGGATGCTGGGTCTTAGTATGCTCACCTCACCAGGAACCTCTGTTAGTCCCAAACTGCTAATTCAGTGATGAACCTCAAATTTTGTATTTGTGTTTCAAAATGCCTTCTTAAGGATTGAAGCAATAGGAATTATAGATTACGAACACATCTGATTTAAGCTTTTTCCTTCACTGTAGCATCATAAAATGCACATTTGAGGGATAATGTTTTTAAAAAGTTTCATATTCTACAAAATAGGGTTTTGGTCATGTTTTGCAATGATATTTTTTTTTTAAGAGAGAGAATGGGGTAGGGGGAGAGAATCTTCAGCAGACTGTGCTGAGCATGTGGCCTGACTCGGGGCTCCATCCCACAACCCTGAGATCATGACCTGAGCCAAAACCAAGAGTCGGATGCTTAACTGGCTGAGTCACCCAGGTGCCCTTGCAGTAACTTAAACAGACAAATGGAAGTCTACAATCAGCTCTGTCTGTATCATCATGAAGACCAGTGTCTCTTTACCCAGATCCAGATGATACTAGAAAGTAGAATTGTAATCTTTAGGGGGAGTATAAATGTTACTTCTTTATGGGATTTTGTTTTTGTTTTTTAAAGATTTTATTTATTTATTTGACAGAGATAGAGACAGCCAGCAAGAGAGGGAACACAAGCAGGGGGAGTGGGAGAGGAAGAGGCAGGCTCACAGCGGAGGAGCCCGATGTGGGGCTCGATCCCACAACGCTGGGATCACGCCCTGAGCCGAAGGCAGACGCTTAACCGCTGTGCCACCCAGGTGCCCCCTTTATGGGATTTTGAAGTCCCCTAAACATTAAGGATCTGACTTAATTTTTCACTTCCTTACATGTTATGTTTAAATTGCACGTTCTTTTGTTTCTTCTTATGGTTAGGCATTGCAGGATTCTGATAGCAGTCTTAGAGAAAGCTGATAATCCCCAACCATACTACTGCAAACAACAGTCATAATAGTATGTAATTTTTCTTGTGCCTTTATGTGCTTACGTTGGGTGAGGAGTGAAAATCAAAGGTTATTGCCCTTGCCCTTGTTTACTCTGGCATTTAAGCTCCCGGAAAGTGCCTCTGATATTCAGCTGCCTACGCCTCTGTCATTCATAACTCAATTTGCAACTGGGGAAAAGATGTGTCTTAACACTGTGTATTCATTTGGTCCTTGGTATTGCTAATGGAATTGGCAAGCCTGTTCATTTAGAAACGTGGAGAAGTGATCACAGCCCTCAGACTTGCTCCAGAGCAGCCTCAGCAGAGCAAGTATGACACAGCCTGGAAAGATTGTTTCCAGCCACCTGAACAGTGTCACGGAGATACTTGGATGGGAAGGACAGGATTTGAGTTCAGATGAAGAGGTACCATTCAGGAAAGAGTTCAGCTGTCAGTGCTTTTGAGAACCCAGTCGAAGGACAGTTTTGCTTTTAACTGTGGGACATAATTCCTGTTACTTTTTACATTTCTGATGAAGATGGCCTTGGGTACATCTTGATGTTGTCTTAATACTCTTTTCCTGTGTGAAAAATAGCTTTGTGTTCAAGTAAGACTCCTCTTGGCTTAGTAAGCATCCATTCACCCATCACATGAGAATAGCAACTCAGAATTTCTATTTCTTTTCTTTAGGAACAGCTGTGTAGTATATTTTTATTTGAGGATACCAACTATTCTTTCCCGGTGCCCATGGTTCCTTAGCTTTTCTCATGTTGTTATCCGCAGCACGAGAATCTCTTTCGGAAGCTGCTGTTCAGGCAGATTAGGGTGCATGTAAAACCTTGAGTTACACTCCCTGAAATTTCTAAGGTTCTGCCACCAACTTAAAGTGTGGCCTTTGTTACAGGTCTGTACAATCTCCTTAGCACAGAAATTTTAAAAAATTTATTTGTCCTCCAAAGTAAGTAATCAGTCCGTGAGAAATAAAACACTGTTGGTGCTCTTGGCATGTGTTCTGTAGAAGATCAGGGGTAGGAGTAGGTATACATGTGTTTTCTTTAGCGATCAAAAGAAAAATCTTCAAAGATCTTTTTACGATGTTCTTCTTCTAGGTTGCCAACTTGGCCTGTTCCATCTCAAACAATGAAGAAGGTGTAAAACTTGTTCGAATGTCAGCAAGCCAGCTAGAAGCCCTTTGTCCTCAGGTAAGATATGACCGGGAATGCTTATGGTACCACCCAACTGGATTTCGGTTGGGTGGAGACGAGGTTTTTTTTGTTTTTTTGTTTTTTGTTAGTTTTGTTTTTAGGATTTTACATGGAGGTTCTGGGGGACAAAACACTGATCCAGAATTCATGTAGCTTGGAGAAATTTGTGTTTAACCAAGTGACATTTCCCTGGGGCATCACATGGTACTCTCCCCTTGCCCCTCATTAAAAAGGCATAGTGTTCTTCACTGCTGGCAAATGGAGGGGTAGTGACCACACTATTCATTCTGCACCCTCCTTGAGAGAGGGCCATTTGTAACATCTAGCAGTCCTGGATTTGGGGTAGTTGTCCCATGAGCTTGACTGTAGGAACAGCTACCCACCTATGCTCCTTCTTAATGCCTGGGATTTGGGTCTCTGTGTTGAAGGGAACAAGATTCAAGAGCTAGAACCATTACTCTGTAATTAGTACATTCTGATACAGATATTAATGATGTAATCCAGCCAGCTCCTGAAATAAAAGCTTGAGAACTTTTCTCCATTTATAATGACATATCGGAACACTAGTGATTAGGCTAGGTTAAGCATCTGGGACTCTCAAAAGACTCTGAAGCACATAAAAGAACAGTAGCTTTGTTAAATCCCCAGTGTGTTGCCTGCCTCTGTGAGAGGAACGGACTGTGTCTATGGGGCCCGATGCTCCTTGACAGTCACAGGTGTTTTTGGTTTTTTTAAATATTTCATTTATATATTTGACACAGAGAGACAGCCAGTGAGAGAGGGAACACAAGCAGAGGGAGTGGGAGAGGAAGAAGCAGGCTCCCAGCAGAACAGGGAACCCGATGCGGGGCTCGATCCCAGGACCCTGGGATCACGCCCTGAGCCAAAGGCAGACAGTTAATGACTGAGCCACCCAGGCGCCCCAGTCACAGATGTTCTTAAGCAGGACAAGCGCTGTTTTCCATGGAAGAGGCTGCCTCTCTGATTTCCCACGTAGAGACTGCCTCATTGGCGTACTCTGAGGCTTTACATTCACTGTCTCTAAATGTCCTGCCAGAGGGCAGTGGTCACAGATAGAGGGAAACGGAGAGGAACTGGAGTAACGGAAGACAGGTCCCAGGAATGAGGTTTCTATGTTATATCTGCAACCAACTTTAAGATATATTGAGGTCTCATTCGTGTAAATAATTCCTGACATTCAAGATAGGCCATCACAGTAAGTAACGCCTGGTTATTAATCTGGGATCCTAACTGGTACACAGGTTAGTTAGGGCATTTGTTCTCCTCTCATCCATGTGGTTTTAATGTGCCAGTGAGAATTGCTTTGTCTAAACACGAGTGTGATGGGCCATTTTGTGAAACCATACTATGTGATGGATATCTTTGCAGCTTTACTCCAGTCATAAAATCTGGTAGGAATCAGTAGCTGTAAAGATAGAAGCACAGTGGACTGAGTCACCTGTAGAGAGTTCATGGATAACCACATTATATGAAGTGAATTTAGAATAGATTTCTAAGATTTGGCCTTCTTTCCTCGAGTTTGCCATTTTACCCTATAAGCACTTTGTTATTTTAACGTCTTTAGTTCTCCATTTGGGTTTGAAATGCTTGAAAAGTGACAATGCTTTCACATATCGGCTGAAACAGATGGTAACATACGCTGATCACACCTACCAAGAGTATTTATATAAATGATCTTAAAGCCTAGGAGAAAAATCGCATGGAGAGTCTAATAGATCCTAATGAAACGATGGTGTGCATAAATCATGTGTGGCTGGGCCGTGTGGGGCAGGTTTGAGTTTGCCCTCAGAGAGCATTGCTTCTCTCTCTCAGGTAGTTTCATTTCTCCTACTAGGACACACCCTCAAGGGAAGTAGGCCTAGACAGTGCCGAGACCACACTTGATATTGGGTGTATGTTCTGGATAAAAAGGCGTTTTTCTAGGTGTGTTGCTTGTCTCCCAGACCCTGGCCTAGGCTCATTTCTACTCCTGCTTACAAGTGGGCCTGGGGAGGCTCCTTGAAGGCAAATAGAGCCTGTGTTTGCAGGCATGGGAGTGACAAACTGAGTATTATGTGGTGTTTCTGCATGGGGCAGCTGCAACTCCACTCCAGCCCATTGTTGCCGAGTCCTTTCATTATTTTTTTTTAATTTTAAAAAAAGATTTTATTGATTTATTTGTCAGAGTGAGAGAGCACAAGCAGGGGGAGTGGCAGGCAGAAGGAGAGGGAGAAGCAGGCTCCCCACTGAGCAGGGAGCCTAACGTGGGGCTCGATCCCAGGACCCCATGATCACGACCTTAGCTGAAGGCAGATGCCCAACTGACTGAGCCACCAGGTACCCCTCCTTTCGTTATTTTTAAAGAGAAGTCAGCAATTCAGATTTTTCTGTAAAGTCTCCATTTTAAACGATTGGTAACTAATGAAAAGTTTTGAAAATCTTTGAGTGTGATAAACTCCTCTGGGACTGCATCTGACTTACTCTGGCCCACGTGTTGCATACTCAAAGGGCCTCTTCTTCAAAAGTGCTGGTGGCCATCCCTCTGAGGAAGAGGGCTTTCAGTTGAGCCTTGTCCTTACTCTTCATTCTGACATGGGCAGCGACCTCCAGCACCAGCGCCCTGGCCGTGAGGTGTTCCCTTCCACAGTCACTGGTTTGTTGGATAAACAGTCTAGGCAAGTTAATCAACTAGGCGAGCTAGTTCACTGGGAGTTTAGGATGGGGTTTACTATGCTGTAGCATGTAGACAGTTATCAGAGTATATCTTTCTTTATTGTGAGGCTGCTGTCAGTATCTGTCCGCAGGATGGAGTACGTGTGAGGCGTTTCCAGGCTTTTTTTTTGTGCCCTAAATGCGAGAGCCTTTAGGAAGCAGGTCCCTGTGCTGGGGGTACCCTCCTTGTGTAACTTCCCTGAGGGTCTGCTTTTCTGTGGCCCCACCTGCAGTTGGGAGTTGGCTCCTAGACCTTACTGTTCCTTCCGAAAGGGGAGAGATGATAGATGGAACCTCTAGAGGAGGTTTTTTGTTTTTGTTTTTTTTTTTTTAAACCCACTTTTCGGTCTACCCAATAGCAAATTAACTTTTGGAAAGGGGAACTGTTCTAAAGTACTCACTTTTTAGCAGTTAAACAACATTAGCTTCATATACTTGAGATTAATTAAAGTTGAGGAGGATATAACCTGAAAGTGGCTTTATTTTGTTGCTCGGGATAAAAAATCATTCTTTGGTGATTTGCTATTGTCAGAAAGGAAGTAGGTCAGCTGTCTCTGCCTACATTGCCTTCTACTCTGGCTGCACTCTCTCACTCTTCATCAGGAGGGAGACCTGCTTCCGTCTGAGCAGAGAACCCTAATCTCACATGCTTTTTTAAGGAAAAAAACCCAGCTGTTTTGAGGCAAGATCTGAATCTATACCCCACACATCCCTGACACATCTTGTTTGTGAATGCTCCCAAGTCTTAGTCCATGATAGCTGCTTAAGATATTTCACTTGTTCAGTTCATTTGGTGCTGGCCAGGAGGGAAAAAAGGAAAAAGAAAAAGAAGAATGTTTCTGACAATTGAGTCTTTAAAATTGTAGGAGGGCATTTTGGAGATGATCTCACTTAATATTTTATTTTTCTTAGTTCATTTGTGAGAATGAGCATTGTACATTTAGGTTAACACAGATCTGGTCCTTTAATAATTCATAGAGCCTGGTTTAATACGTGGCCTTTCTTGGGAATCTACACAAGGTTGAATTAAGTATTTGAAGCCATTGCTTATCTGCATCTCTTTTTCTTTTGTATTTCTCACTAACTAGAGAAATAACTTATAAAATTGCCCTTTCTTTCTTGTGCCTCCTTAGATTTATCTTCCATATTGCTGCTTTTCCCTTTGTGCTTCTGGGAACGCTGATCATTTTTGTGGCTGACAGGCTTAACAAGCATCAAATAAGCACAAACCCACACAGGACTGGCCTATCAGTGGTGAGAAGATATATAGCTCTTAAAGGAGCATCCAAGGCATACAGGCCACGGTACCCTGTGACCTCAGCTCTCACTCATCTATTATTTCACAATGAGAGGACCGTCTGGCTTTGAACCAACTCACTTTTCCACTTTTGATACTGTCTGATCTTTTCTTTCAAAGCAGTTTCACAGAAGAGCTCGAAGGAGATGCTTCTGACTAAAAGTTTCTGTGCCTTGCCCGCCCCCACCCCACTTTCACTCCCTCTGATAGCGCGGTGCAGGTGACGGGCCGCCGGAGATGCTGCAGTCTCCTTGTAGGGCTTGCGTTTTGATACTGGTCTCTTATTTTGTTTTCTCATAAAGTCTGATTTCCATATCCTAACATTTGGAAAGCATTTCCTTCTCTTCTGTTTTCTTGAGAAGTCCATATAATGGGTATTAGTCCTTTACGTGTTTGGGATCATTTACCAATGAAGTCGTTTGGTCTGTAGTTTTCTTTGTGGGAAGGTTTTTAACAATTCAGTTTCTGTAACAGGTACAAGGATATTCACACTGGCTGTTTCTTCTTGAGTGAGGTTTGGTAATTTTATATTGCATCAGTTACTACTTTATTGTTCCTTCTGCTTGCTTTGTGTTTGACTTTTTTTTCTCTAAGCGTTCAGATCATTGATTGGAGAGCTTCTTTTCTAATGTCGCACTTAAACATTTAATGCTATAAATTTCTCTTAAAGCACTGCTTTAGCTTCATCCCACAAACTCTGATGTGAGTGTTAGGTAGTATGGGAAGGTCAGGAAAGACATCATTGAGAACGTGCTTTAGAAGCATAGACCTGGAGGAGATGACCCAGCCAGCCGTGGAGGGTACCCGAGCAGAGAGCACTCCAGGTAGAGCAAACAGCAGACGCAGAGACTTGGAGGGAGGAGGTCAGATATCTAAGAGGAGTTTGTGTGGTTTTGGGGCCTTTTAGAGCCATGGGAAGGCCTTTGGCTCTTTACTCTGAGTGACATGGGAAGCCATTGAAGGATTTTGAATAGAGGATTGACATGATCTAACTTAGGTTTAAACACAGTTTCCATGACTTTTGACAGGAGGGATAGAAGCAGAGATACTCCTCAAGAGGCTGTGCGAAGCAGAATAGTCCTGCCCTGCCTCCCCCCAAAGGTGTTCATTTCCTAATTCCTAAAACCTATGAATGTGTTACCTTTTACGGCAGAAGGGACTTTGCAAAGGTAAAAAAACAAAACCCTAAGAATTTTTACCTGGTTAGATTATCCGGGTGGCCCCCCAGTATAATCACAAGTGTCCTAATATGAGAGAGGCAAGGGTGTCAGCATCTGAGAAGACACTGTGATCGTGGAAGAAGGAGTTGGAGTGATGTGGCCGCAAGCAGATGAATGTGGGCATCCTCTAGGAGTAGGACTGGATTCCCCCCCCTCGAGCCTCTAAAATGAATAGTTCTGCTGACACTTTGATTTTAGCTAAGATCCATTTTGGACTTCTGACATCCAGAATCTTACACATTTGTGGTATTTTAAGCTAAACTACTTTGATAGCAATATGTTACAGTAGCAATAGGAAACCACACAGTGACTATGGTACTAATCCAAGAAAGAGGACAGTGGACATGGTGAGCACTGGTTAGAGTCTGGATATATTTTGATGATAGAATTTACTGAAGGATTAGATGTGAGGTGGAGAGGAAGGAGAAGAGCCAGGGAGAAATCAGGGTTTTCAGTCTAAGTAGCTGGAAGGATGGAACTGTCATTTATTTTGATAGGGAAAAGTGGTTTGAGGGAAGAGTTAGGGAGCTCAGTTTTGGACATGGTAATTAGATATGCAAGATGTTAAGTGAAATTCAGGGAACAGATCTTGATAGGATGTATGAATTGAGACTAATCAGCACATGCATGATGCTCAAAGCCGTGAGCCTGAATGTGCCCATTAATGGAATGAGTATACCTAGAGTAAAAAGGTCTAGAAACTAAAACTGGGGTTCTCTAGCATGTAGAGTTTGGGGAGATGAGCAATATCCAGCAACGGAGATTGAGGAAGGGTTAGTGAGACGAGAAGAACACCAGAAGCTGGTTCTGTCTTGGAAGCCAAGTGAAATGCAATGTTTCTAGGAAGAGTGTTTATTCATGTCAAATGGTTGTAGAAGTGAACTGAGGATTTATCCTTGGATTGAGCAACATGTAGATGTTATAAGTTACTTTGGACAAAAGAAGTTTATGGAAAATTTAGGAGACACAGGCTTGACTGGAGTGGGTTCAAGAGAGAAGAGAGGGTTTGAGCTCAGCATGTTGGCAGCTTTTTCAGGTTTTAGGTAAGGTTTATAGAGACATGGGGTGGTAGCATGAGGTGGATATGGGATTGAGAGTGTTCCTTCCTTGTTTTTTATTTTTAGTTGGGAGCTGTAATAGCATGGTTTTCTTTTTTCTTTTCCTTTTTTTAGAATTTATTTTAGAGAGAGTGTGTGCATGCGTGCCCAAGGGGAGGGGCAGAGGGAGAGGATCTCAAGCAGACTCCCCACTGAGTGAGGAGCCTGATGGAGGGCAGGATCTCACAACCCTGAGATCATGACCTGAGCCAAAACCAAGAGTCAGACGCTCAACTGACTGAGCCACCCAGGTGCCCCCATAATAGCATGTTTTTTATGTTTACCTGATGAAAATAGTCCAGTAGAGAAATAGTGACAGTATAGAATTGAGGGGAAATACTGATAATATAGAATTAGGAAATAGTCCAGTAAAGGGGAAATACTGATAATACAGATTAATATTATCAGTGTCAAATATTGATAATATAGAATAGAATATAGATAATCTACATGATCAGTAGAATTTATAAGAAAATACCGATACAGATACTGATATCTATATTGATAATGTAGAATGGAGGGAGAATTACTAGAGAAATTTATATTGTGTAGCTACCTAATGAACTCTTAATAATTCTAAAGTATTTTTCATTTGACTTTTCAGTATCCTACATAAAAAAAGATCATCTGTATTGAGAAGTAATTTTGTCATCTCTTCTCTAACAGCTTTTTCTTTTCTTTCCCATTTTATTTTATTGGCTAGAAGGACCATTATATTATTATTTAACTAATGGTGACTGTAGGTATAACATTAATAACATCTTTATTTTTAAAGTAAATGATTCTAGATTTCACCACTAAGTATTATGTTTGATGATTATTTAAAGTAGTATGTTAAGTATCTTTCTATTTCTAATTTACTAAGAGTCATCAGAAATGAGTATTTCATTTATCAGGTGTCCTTTGTAAACAGTTCTGTAAATAAAAATGAGAACGTTAACCTTAGACAAGGTGCTTTTTCTCCATTATACTGTATGAGATAAGATATATTACAGAACAAAGAGAGCAATTTTCTTTGTAATGGAGGAATTATCTTCGTATTTAAAACATATAATTAATTCCCTGCCCATGTTTATTTGGCTCTCCTAGGAAGCATTTTCTTCAGCCAGATATTCTTAAAAGGTCTAGCTCTGCTCTGATTCATTGATGCATTTAGTGAATCAGTGAGTTAAGAAATGAAGAGAGTAGTCCTCAGTGGTGAACCACCTGGTGGGAAGTGAATGAATGGCAAGAAGGAAAAGAGGCAAAGAACAAGCCTTGAGATGTTGAAAAGAGGGAGGACCGCCACATAACACATGAAAAGATGGGAAGTCTCTTCCCACAAATAATTGTCTAAACCCATATACTTTGGAAAGTGGCAGGCTGTTAATAACTCACAAGTTAACGGCCCAGTCCCCTGCGCCTCCGAATCTCTGGCTGGTGATCTCGGTGGTCGGACACTTGCACTTGTTTCTGTGGGGAAGAGAAGTAGCTGCACCAGCCTAGGACGTGAACTGCTTCAGTTTGTTAACAATTCTTTGAGGGCTAAGTTTCTTGAATACTGCTCCAATATATTGGGACTAAACACATGACCTGAAGGCATGTGGTTCCTATGGCACCTAACAAAACTTGTCCCAGATCCTGTCCTCCGGTTTGCATGCCTGGATGTCTCTGTGGTAGCTGTTTTTCTGCTCCATCCAGATCTCCGCTCCCATCACCACTAGTTTCATCTTGTCTTTGCTTCCCTTCCAAGTTGCATTATTATAAATACATTTATTTCTAATAACGCATAAGGACCTTGTACCTAGAAATGTTACTCATTGTTCTCCCAGCTTGATTTCATTATTTACCCATTGAATGAAAACAGCAAGGGATCTGAGTAGCTACTTCTCCAAAGAATATATGCTAATAGTCAGTAAGCACATGAAAAGATGTGCGGCATCCTGAGCCCTCAGAGAAATGCCAAGTAAAACCACAATGAGGTCTCACTCCACACCCACTAGGATGGCTGTCATTAAAAAGGAAAGAGAGAGAAAGAGTGGGAGAAAAGAAAAGAAAAAAAACAAGTGTTAGTGAAGATGTGGAGAAATCGGAACCTTCATACGTGCTGGTGGGAACGTAAAATTGTGCAACTGCTTTGGAAAACAGTCTGGTGGTTTCTCTAAAGTTTATACATAGGACCCAGCAACTCTAATCCTACTTATATACCCAAGAATAATGAAAACACAGAGACATGTATATGAATGTTCATAACAGCTTTATTCATAATGGCCGTTCAAATGTCCATCAGTTGATGAATGGATAAATAAAATCTCATATATTTGTATAATGGCATAGTATTCATCAGTAAAAAGGAATGAAATGCTGGCACATTCTCCAGCATGGAGGAACCTCGAAAACATTAAGTGAAAGAAGCTAGTTACAAAAACCCACATATTAATATAATTCCGTTTATATCGACTGCCCAGAATAGGCAAATCCATAGAGAAAGAAAGTAAAGTTAGTGGTTGCCAGTAGGTAAGGCTAAGGAATGTTGAGGGAAATGGGGAATGACTGCTGACGGATATGGGATTTGTTTTTGGAGTGATGAAAATGTTCTAAATGTTTTAAAAATGACTGTGGTGATGGTGGCACGACTGTGAATATCCTAAAAACTAGTGAATTGTGCGGTTTAAATGGCTGAATTGTTTTGGCATGTGAACTATATCGCAATAAAGCTGGGTCTTTGTTTCATTTTTTTTACAGATTACTTTTTATTTTTAAATTTATTTTTAAAGAGAGAACGTGCGTGAGTGACCGGGGTGTGGGACAGAGGGAGAGGGGAAGAATCTTAAAAAGGCTCCACACTCTGTGGGATCCATGTGGAGCTTGATCTCACGACACCGAGATTGTGACCTGAGCCAAATCAAGAGTCAGATGCTTAACCAACTGAGCCACCCAGGTGCCCCTACAAATTACTTTTTAAACTTAATAAACTTTACACTTCCTGTGCAGAACCTGAAATCCCAATTATCATAAGATAATTAAGAATGGTGGGTAGCTGGATTGAACCTGGATTGTATAATAGGAAAATAGTGATGTACCTCCATAGGATGGAATAAGAAACAGTTAATGTTTGGGGCACTTGAGTGGCTCAGTCGGTTAAGCGTCTGCCTTCGGCTCAGGTCATGATCCCAGGGTCCTGGGATTGAGCCCCACGTCAGGCTCCCTAATCAGTGGGAAGCCTGCTTCTCCCTCACCCTCTGCCCCTGCTTGTGTTCCCTCTCTCTCGCTGTCTCTGGCTGTCAGATAAAGAAATAAAATCTTAGAAAAAAGAAACAGTTAATGTGTTTAACATATATTTAATGATATGGAGATGTACTTAAAAGAAGAAACAAGATAGTGTTATGTATTTTTTGACATGCGTAATTAACGTACGTGTGGGGGGGGAAGTCTGGAATGTCAAAAATTTTAAAAGAGTTGCTGTCACAGAGTGGAGAGATTGGAGATAGTTTTATTTGTTGGTTTCACTGCATATCTGTATTTCCTGTGTGTTTCTGTCATATACAGCCTATTGTCTAGCACTTCTCTCCTCCATCTTTGTGAGTGTTGTGGTGGAGCTTGTGGTATCGCGGGTCCTGGTGAGATTCGTGTGAGACAAAGCCGCAGCCGCTGTACTGACCAGAGTGGCCCACATACTTTATTTTCATGATGCTGAGAAAATAAACAAGGAACTTCAATATCTTTGCAGGTTATCAATGCTGCATTGGCTTTAGCAGCAAAACCACAGAGTAAACTGGCCCAGGAGAACATGGATCTTTTTAAAGAACAGTGGGAAAAACAAGTCCGTGTTCTCACAGATGCTGTCGATGACATTACTTCCATTGATGACTTCTTGGCTGTCTCAGGTAATGAGCTGGTTCCCCAGAGAAGCATGTGAGAATGTGCATAATTACTTTCGCCTAAGTCACAATAATGGACAATCAAAACGCCCCCAAGTCTGGGCAGGTAAATTACTCTGGCAATAATATTGTGCTGGTTTTCATTTTAATTAAAAAAAACAATAGCAGCTAACAACAACGAACTGTTACTGACTCCTCAGCAGTAGGAGGTGGGGTTGGAGTTGTTTCCCTTGTGGGGGGGCTGGTCTTGATCTTAGAAGCAGAAATTAGAAAGCTGGCTGGCAGTTTTCCTCTTTTTGTGTAGAGTGAGATTTTGCAACTGTGACCTGTACAACACTGTAACGACCCACCCTTCTTGCTGTTATTGTATTTAGAAAAAACATTGACCTGGGTCCCGGGAGAGGCTATGGTTATTTGTTATGAGCCTGAGAGGGGATTCCCATCACCTTTAATTCCTTTTTGAAAATAATTTTTCCCCCTTCTTGGAGAGCTTCTTCCTTTCTCCCTCAGAAATGATCATAGTTTAACTGCCTACTTTTCGAAAGACTCTGTCTGCATGATGCACAGATAGAAAACAGAGAGGAAATATTTAAGTGCCATTTAATTATGAACTTGCAAAAAATAAATCTGGGTAATTCACCTCACAAAAACAGTTGATTTCATTATATAAACATAAACTGGTAATGACATAGTAAATTGCATTCATATAGAAAATGTCTGTCAACTGCAATTCACTGTTTATCACACAGAGATAAATTTCAATCCATCTCCTTCAAGTTGAGCAAGAATAAATGCACTCTTCATTTAACAGGGCCTCTGCTGCCCTTAGCTGCGCTGCTTGCTCTCTGGAGGTGCCAGGCTTTCTGAGGCCAGTGGCTTTGGGCAGAGTCTGTGGCTTGGTACTTGTTGGGCTAAAACTACCTGTCACCCCAGGGAACCACAGGCTGGAACGTGGGAGATGTGAGTGTCAATGGGGCTTGAAAGAGAAGCAGGGCTTAAGTACCTGCACAGCACAGTCCTCCAGCAGTGACCTGTATCTAAGGTGACAGTGTGTTCTGCATACCAATGTCCTCCTGTCTCTGCCTGCTCTCCGTGGGACTGGTAGCTTTGGCTGTACTTGAGAGAGTGGGGAGCGGGCAATCCATAAACCGCAGAAAGGGAATAAGGCGCGCTGCTGCAGGACTGCCAAATTGCAGGTGCTGGTACTTTAAAACAAAAACCCCATTTGCAAGCACATCTTTGCAGGTGCCAAAAATGCAGCAATGGCTTTTTTGGGAAATCTTGGCCTTCTGTTGTTTTTCCCAATGAAGTACTGAATTATTCTTTTTCATAGGTTTAGAGAAAAACATTCCACCTTCACAGCACACTTCTAAGCAAACTGAAATCTGTAAAGCCCCCCTTCCGAGATAGATACTACTTTCCTAAACTTACTTCTTGTGATTAGGTTGGGTATAGCTCAGGCTTGCTCTCAAGGGATTTTCAGTCCTCCTTACAGCAAAATAAAATGTAATAGAATCAAATGTCCCTCATGCAACATTCTACAAATTGGAGAACAAAAAGGATTCTGCAGTAGCATTTAGTGGATCCAGGCAGTATCTTTAGGGTATAGGACATAAAACAGAAGCATGGTAAAGAGAAATCAAATTCTTTAACGGATACACTTTTATCTGGTGAGTATGTTCAATTTTTATGCAAATGTGGGAAAATAGAAGGGTTGACTTGACGGAAAGGAGTTTAGACAGTTTCTATTTAGCAAATAAAAACGCGGAGTAATTCTCTCAGTCAGAAAATGGCGGTGTTTCAGAATATCTGAACTTTAGAGGTCTACCCCAGTATATTTCTCTGAGGTTTGTCACAGGCTTGCATAACAGAGTCAAGCAATTAAAAGAGCAATAGGGCAGGCTGTTATTCGTAATTCTTCTGATTCTCTTATGGTGTGCTTTATAGGGACATGGGATGAAGGAGGAGACAAGCAGATACCTGGGCAGAGTTCTCCCTCATTGACCAGTTAGTTTTTAGCATTCACACTCCTTTATATCCTCACACACCTGCCCCACGCATGGGAGCTTTAGGATTTTTACGTGGAACGACTAGAGTGGTCTTTCCTTCTTACCTGACACAGGCTTGCTAGGGAAGTGACTGACTCTCAGCACGAGGACCCCCAGTTTGAACTGGGTAGGCCCCCACTGGTGTCCAGTCCTTCACCCTGGAGCAGTTGACAGCATCTCTAGTTGTGCCCCTCGGATTGGAGAGCAGGTGTCAGTCTGGAGCATTCATGGGCAGTCTTTAGACAAGTCATGTCTTGTCCTCATCCTCGTGTGCCCCCTTTGCCAGTTTCCCCTTGCCATGTGGCACACTGGTGCTTCAGTAGTCCTGTTGGGGAGGTCGGCATGTTTTTGAGTAAGGGGACTGCCAGGCAAGTGCCCAGCACAGAGTCTGGCTTCAGCTTGGCTTCTGGCATCATAAATCTTTGCTAAATGCAGAGTAAGGAAGCTGCTTGACTCCCTGGAGTGGTTGTTGTAGACTGTTTTGTACTGTGTTCTGGTACCTCTGGCAGTGTGATAGATTTTGTGGAATACTTCCACTAGTGATTTTCCACCATCAAATCCTTCTTGGAATCGATGGCACCTAGATGTTCACTATAGCCTGTCCACCAGCCAAGAACCCCTCCAAGGGTAAGTTACTTAGGGAATAGGACTGCGTTCTCTCTATTGTCTCTCTATTGTCCCTTTGGTTTCCAGAGTTCCCCCATACTTGCCACAAGTAGTATCTAAATTTGTGACTCAAGAAGTAATGGTCATTTTGTGTATAATCTGGTAAAGCTACCAAGCATTTCATGAGGCTGCAGGGCAAAGGAAACTTGGGTCCCTGTATATCAAATATGAGACAGTGGCACTTGAAAGTAGAGGTCATGCATGCCACCCCCAGGGAAGAGGGAGTGGGGGCTCCTTTTTACCAAGGTGTATTCAGAATGTGCCTTGTAAATATTGGAGATGGTTAAGATGGTAGAGCACATTCAGCAAACCCCAAGTATATTTGTATTGCCTGATCCCTTAAGAACAGGAGTTTGAAATTTATCAAAGTGATAAAGACTGTTTGAATTTCATTTGAATTGTATTTGATAAATGTTTTCCATGGAAATGCAATTTATTCTCTTATGCATTTATTCTGCTTACATGTGGAAGTTTTAGTTCTATTTATTTATTTATTTATTTATTTATTTATTTATTTCAAGTGTTCGGTTAGAGTGGTTCTAATTGGGTTTATTACATTTCCTTACCTCATGCTCTTGGAAACAAATAGTATACTGCATTAGATACTTTAGGGTGACACCTAAGAGTGGTAATTTGTACCTCTTCTTCACTAAGTGTCAGTGTGCCCCAAGAATTTGGTCTGGTTGAAGGCCATTATTACTTTTTTTTTTTTAATGGAAGGCCATTAAGTAGAAGATTATACCTACTTTTTCGGTTTTTTGTGTTTAAGAGTAAAAAACCTGTGTAACTACAGATAAGGTAGTGGTGAAGTTGGGTGTGATTTCTGACTCCCATGCCCACTAACTGACCTTGGGCAGGTCAGTTAATACTTATGTGCCCTGGTTTCCTCATTAATTAATGGTGTTTTTAAATTTTATTTTTATTTTCTAAAAGATTTTGTTTATTTTAGAGAGCATGCACACGCACACATGCGTGTGGGGGGAGGGGCAGAGGGAGAGCACCTCAGACTCCACACTGAGTGTGGAGCCCGACGTGGGGCTTGATCACATGGCCCTGAAGTCATGACCTGAGCCAAAACCAAGAGTCCGAGGCTTCACCGACTGAGCTACCCAGATGCCCGATTTTTTTTTTAATGGTTACTCTATATAAATTTCAAACACTCAGATATAGATTAAGTCCCCTTTATATAGTATTAATATTATCATCTCCTGTGTCTGCGTAAGTTTTTACACCAGTAAGGGTAGCCAAAGCAAAGGGTACACAGAATGGCCCTTGTAACTCATCATGGATTGAAGTATGAGTTCATGCAGCTTTTTTGGAGAATGCCAATTGGCTTGGTGCCTGGAGGGCAATTAGGCACCACACATCTACTTTAAACATATATGCCTTTTTACTTAGTAATCCTATTGCTAGAAATTTTCCCCAGGGATATGTACCCAAATGTTTGCCAAAATACCTGTACAAGGATGTTCGTGTCAACCAAAATGTCTAAGAGAAGACTAGATAAAGTAAAGTATGGCCCCTACGTCTTTTCAGTAGGGCACTTTGCAGTCATCAAAAAGAATGAGGTAGATGGGTGGAGGCAGGCGTAGAAAGGTTTTCAAATGAAAAACATATAATAGTGTCCATAATATGATCCCTTGTTTGTTAGAATGTTGTGTATGACTTTTTTCCTCTTAGAGGCACCTCTAATATTGAACAGTCAGAGTTTTTAATGGGGTACAGATTGGTGTGTCTACTCATAATGGACCCATGCTGAGTTTCCTTGGTAATTCGATTAAAGCTAAAGTAATTTATGGGTTAAGTTAACGTAGATACCTCCAGCCCTCCCTTGTTTGTACATGTCCAGTGGAAACTCATTTCTGCCTTAGGCCTGAAGTGCAGCAAGCAGAATTGGTGCTTGTGTGTCCTGGGTTTGTGGTGGCCTCAGCTGGATGGGACTTTCCTAAAGACAGCTGTTCAGCGACAGTAGAGACCATTACTTTAGTTAGCTTCCCGAAATAGAAGGCTTCCTTTGTTGCTAAAGCATGGCAAGCCCTTCCGTGGTTTAGGTTCACTGGAAGAAAGCCAGTGTGAATTCAGGAAAGTCAGAATTGATTTTTAAAAACATAGGTGTCTAGATGAAGGTTAACAAATCCTTGGTGGAAGTTTGGGCTACTCTATCTGAGGAACAAAAAAGAATGCCATGCTTCATTGATTCTAAGATGTATTTCCTCCCTTGTATTAACAATCCTGAAACAAGGATGAGTTTTAAAATCAACGATACAAGAAAACATTGGTCCGTGGTTTATTAGCAATATTTTCTCCTTCCCTTTTTTTTTTATAAAGATTTTTTATTTATTTGACAGAGAGACAGCCAATGAGAGAGGGAACACAAGCAGGGGGGGTGGGAGAGGAAGAAGCAGGCCCCCAGTAGAGCAGGGAGCCGGATGTGGGGCTTGATCGCGGAACTCCGGGATCACGCCCTGAGCCGAAGGCAGACGTTTAACGACTGAGCCACCCAGGCGCCCCTACTTTCTCCTTCCCTTTCGTTCCTTTTATTTTCCTTTCCTTAGTGATAATGAAATACAAACAGAAAGCGTGTTAGGTTTAGCAAAAGCAGCAGTTCTTAACCCACAGGCACTGGTATTGTGCAGGCTCAATACCAGTCTGTTCAGCTTACGTTAATTATGTAGAGAGTTTGCACATAAAAGATGCTTCCGATGGGCTCCCCACCCATTAATTCTTATGATTGGCTCACATGTCCTCCCTAAAATTTGTTTATGTTAAAAGTTTAATGCATTTTCTGTGTTAATAGTATAATGATGGAAACCCTAGCAAGTCCCCTCTAATTTTTGAATTAGGGTCTTCTTAGCTATACTGTGGTAATTCATTTTTCCCTTCTGTAATAGGAATTCGTACTGTATTTTGGCTTTCACTGGAAATAATTTATTTAAAGAAAAAAAACCTTTTGGAGCAATTTTAAGTTCACCGCAGAATTAAGAGGAGGGTACAGAGATTTTCCATCTGTCTGTAACCCCACATGCACAGCCTCCCCCATCATCAGCATCCCCATTGTGGTGGCACATTTGTTACATCATTATCACCCAAAGTCCGTAACCTGTTCACTCTCACTTGGTGTACCTCCATGGGTTTGGACAAATGTATCCATCATTACAGTGTCATATACAGTACTCACTGCTCTGAAAAATCCTCTATGCTCTGCCTGTTCTTCCTTGCCCCCCTCCAACTGCTGATTTTTACTGTCTCCATAGTTTTGTTGCCTTTTCCAGAGTGTCATTTGGTTGGAATTATAGAATGTGTGCCCTTTCAGATTGGCTTCTTTCATGTAATAATACGCACTGGAGTTTTCTTCATGTCTTCTCGTGGTTTCATAGCTCATTTCTTGTCAGTGCTGAATAATATCCCATGGTTTGGATTTACCTCATTTTCTCCATTCACCCACTGAAGGACATCTTGGTTGCTTTCAAGTTTTGGCAGTTATGAATAAAGCTGTCCTAAAAATCCACATGCAGGTTTTTATGTGGACGTAAGTTTTCAGCTCCTTTAGATAAATACCAAGGAGTGTGACTCCTGGATCATATGGTCAGAGTGTGTTTGATTTTATAGGAAATGGGTTTTTGCCAAACCTCTCTTCAGTTCTTTCATATCATTACTTCTTCCTCATTGTGATTTTTTTCATCTCATTCCATTTTGCCTGCAGTCTCTTGGGAACTACAAAGAGGAGGGCTTTGTTTCTCTGAGGGCAACCTGAAGCCCAAAGGCAGTTCTTTGTTGGATACACTAAGTAACACTTGCCTCTGGCTCCTTTTGACAGGAAGGGAAATAGCACCATGACCACTATCTTGTTTGGGAGTATCTTAAGAGGTCAAGCTTACGCTTAACTCCCTTCTAGACATTTGTTAGCAGAGGCTGCGAGGGGAAGGGGAATGGCTTTTGGAAGTGGGTTGAATCAGGAGGCAGTCCAGAATGACATGTCAATGCATATGATGGCCAGGGCTGGCAAAGAAATGAGCAGATTTAAACAGATTACATTTACCCTGATTGTTCTAGCTCTTCCAGAAAAACTAGGACTTTTACTCTTTCACCTATTGTAAGGTATTCCTTTGGCTTGAGTGAGTGAGCATGTCTTCTGTAAGTTCTTAAATGTCTTGAAGAAGGCTCCTTTCTGAGCAGGAAGGCAGTGGCCAATTGATGTCACGGGGGCTTTCCTTTATGTCACTCTCCCACCCACCCCAGAGAGTCTGAGCAGCCCTGTTGTTTGGGCTGTCTCCTAGTGGTGTCTGCATTTCTGGGTGAGTGAAAACATTCCCTTTACCTTTCTGGGTCGGCCGTTACAGATTGGCATCATCCATTTTAATGGCTGTATAGTGTCCATATTTTATACCTACTCTGCTCTTGGACATTTTTGTTGTTTCCACTTTGCTGTTGTTATAGATGCAGCTGAGGCTGACTCCTTACTCTGGGATTCCCAAAATCCAGTGTCAAGCATTTTGTTTTGAGGGAAAATAGTTTTGGTTGATTCTCCAAATCCAGTTCTATAACTAGTAGGAGCCACCTGTCAGCTTAACACAATTCAAGGGTTTTTGCAAATACCACAGTTCCGCAGGCACCTGTGAGAAGATTACTAAATGTTTTGCTTCACTTGGGCTCCCTTGGTGACCTCCAGAAGAAGGTTCATTCTGCCTTCCAGCACCTTCTATCCCAGGGCTGTCCTGGCTTCTTGGAAAATTGTCTGAATACCATTGGCATCTACTGGAGGGAGGGGCAAGGGACTGGAAGGATAGAGACTTCTAGTGAACCCTTTCTTCTGTTTTAGACTTTGTTTTGGACATAAGTTCAGTGAGATTATTTAAAGAGAAGTTATTAAGGTTTCTGTGATCTGAATTTTCTGCCTGGCTTACAGAACAATTGTGCCTTAAAAATCTCCATTGATCTCTCCCTTTTTCAATAAACCTGGAATTGAAGGTTGTTATTCTGGGAGGTGATTACAGGTTGAGTTTCTGTGGGACAGTGAATCCAGCAGTGAGTCTGGTCTCTTCAGTGAAATGATACATGGGACACAAAATGAGCACTCAGTAAATGACAGATGCCAGCTTGCAGTTGTCCCCTTCTAGTGGGATGCCTTCTCCCCCATTCAGCTTTTTGTTTGTTCTTCAGAGAATCACATTTTGGAAGATGTGAACAAATGCGTCATTGCTCTCCAAGAGAAAGATGTGGATGGGCTGGACCGCACAGCTGGTGCGATTCGAGGCCGGGCTGCTCGGGTCATTCACGTAGTCACCTCAGAGATGGACAACTATGAGCCAGGGGTCTACACAGAGAAGGTGCTGGAAGCCACAAAGCTGCTCTCCAACACAGGTTTGGGGACTCCCTCCCTTTATTGTGCTCCCCACACATAGATGGCCTGGATGAGCTGGGCTGCCCTGTGAGTCCAGGCCCTGTGGTTTGGAAGGGCGAGATCAGGGTGCAGCTGAGGTCTTCACACGATATGTCTGGGTCGAACAACAAACTTTGAGAAGTTGATCCTCCAAATTAAGGGTTTTCACCTTTTTTCCCCATGTGTCCCACAGCTAATGATGGGAATAGTTCTGAACATACTATTTAAGATGAACTTCTGAGTTGAGTCTCTTGGTAGTGAATAAATACTACATAAAGGGGGGTCCTATTCTTAAGTAAGGCCTCCAGTTTATCTCACTTCAGTGGCTCACCCATCCAAATCTGATACTGCAGAATCTGGTCAAAGAGACAAAGATGATTTGAATCTTGATAAAATATGGCATTTAATTTATTTCAACCGTAAATACTTCTCACATAGGTAGAGGCAGAGCCTCTTCATCATACACTTCACCTCCTCCTGTCTCACGGAGGGATTTAGGGAGGGCTGGTAGGATGATGGTGTCTGCTGGGCCAGCAGGATCTGCCCTGCCTCTTTCTCCACAGTCATGCCACGTTTTACGGAGCAAGTAGAGGCGGCGGTGGAAGCGCTCAGCTCGGACCCTGCCCAGCCTATGGATGAGAATGAGTTTATCGATGCCTCCCGCCTGGTGTACGATGGCATCCGGGACATCAGGAAAGCCGTGTTGATGATAAGGGTGAGTAACTGCATTTCAGACGTTTTAACAGCTTCTTTCTTATCGTTTGCTAAACTTGAGCAACGCATCGTTCTGGAACTCAGCAGATGTGGTGGCAGTATATTAAAACCATGAATCTAAAAGCTGTTAGAATGAGATATATTTAATTATGTTGTCTAAAATGACTTTTAGTTGCAAGTTAGAACCCAAACTTGGGCCAAGAAGGGGAGCTAGTATGAGTTGGCTTTGAGGATTTAGTTTCAGGCATACGGTCCCCACAAATAGGAGGCTTTCTGGTAAGTTAGAGGGAAACTACCCAGAACGAAGCCTCTTCAGTTGGGTATTTCCTTAATGCAGGTTGAAGTTATCCTTCACATAGACTACCCCTGTCCTTGAAGGAGTGGCGGGGAGCCAGGAGGCTCCTGGGGCCTCGGTGTGTTCACGGGGAGGATGAGTGCCTGTGGCAGCCCCTGCTGATGCTCCCCGGAAGTGCCGCCTGCTCTGGGCCCCGTTTTACCCATTTCTTCCGGGAACACGGCAGTTCTTACCATGTGAGGCAAAAGCCAGCACCCCCTCTGAGTTGGCATAAATGGAGGGGTTTTGAGAAAGACCATCCCGTCTGTAATACATACAGCCCAGGGTGCTGGGGTCAGGTCTCACAGGTGCCTCTCCCTAGCGTTTGATCTCTCACCTGCTGTTCTGAGGATGAGCCTGTTGCTCTGGAAGCTGAGAGCAGGGAGTGCGTGTCCCTCTCCCCAGGGCACCCGGGGGTCCCGCAAGCCTGGGCCAGGCCCCGCTCTTATTGCACAGCCAGGGCTGCCCTACGGGGCCTGCCTGCTGTAGAGAGAGCTGCGGGGCTGGGCCGGGCTGTGCTGCTGGGCCGGTAGGCTCAGGGGAGTTTCATTTACACTTCATGGTTTGCTAGTCAGACCGCTCAAGGTAGGCAGGGATTCTGTCCCACTTTTTATCCTCTCAGCTTGGCACCCTGCAGAACCTAGCCAGATTGTCAGCTGGAAACAGAGGCCATTTCTACGGCAGTTGCGTGAGGCTGGACCCATTTCGTATGCAGTGTAGAAACACTTGGGCAAGCCCGCCGCTGCTCCTCCCTGGGGGTGAGGAGGAAAGGGAAGTGTTCATGGATTGCCTGGTTGACTGTGGGCTGTTCCTGCAGGCTCCAGACCCCCTGGACATGTTGGGGGCTGGGGGCAGAGAATTGTTTGTTTTGCTTTCTCCGTCCCTTCATACCTGTGCCCAAGAAGAAACCTGGTCTGGGTGAATGATAGGTTAAACCCAGAAGCCATATCTCAGTGGTATGAAGGGATCCCCTGGTCCCATCAACCACTGGTAATGAACACAGCGCTATTTTTCCAGACTTCTTTTCCATACTGACAGACGCCTAGAAATAGAATACAAGGAACGTTAATGATAAAGAGGAGTCATTGGTGTCTGAGGTTAACGTTTTGAGGGGTTTAAGTGGGTGGATGCTGCAGACATGTGAGGAAATGCGTGCAGATCCTCAAGTCCTGTTGTGGGAAACCAGGTCCCGGGAGCAGGCAGGCCTCCTGGACCCCGCTTCCAGCTCTCTTGACTGTAAGCAGGTTCCCTCCTCTCTCTCGTCTTGTCTTAAAAACTAGGTGCTGGTGGTTTTAATGAGCTGTAATGTCGGTCATGTGCCCAGTGCAGGGCCGGGCCGTGGAGGAGCTGTGCTGGGGCACAAGGATGGCAGCGGCCTGGCAGGGGCACTGTGATGGGGCCTTGGGCGGCGGAGGCGTGAGCAGCCGGGAGCACTGGAGCCAGGGCACAGCGGAGGCCTGCGAAGCTGCTGTGCAGCGGGCCCTCACTTACGGCTGTGCGCCTGAGCTCCACTGCTGTTTCAATTCAAGAACCTTCCAACCCTGGGAACTCTCAGTTGCTTGCATCTCGTCCTCCTCCCACCTCAGCCTCCCTTCCGTAGTCACATGTGCTCCTTGTCATTATCTGTGTCACGTGTCCCTTTCGGCAGCTCCCTCTCTCCAGGACTGTGACAACCCTGAGTCTCACCCTCACTCAGCCTCTCCGATCTTTGCTTCACTCCGTGTCTGTGGTTAGTCCATGGACGCTCCTTTGCCCCATGTCACTTCCTGATGCCGCCTCGTGGTGCTGTCCTCGTGGACTCCGCCATCTGCTGAGCCCAGCCGACCGCAGGCAGCCGCCCTCCCGGAACCAGCCAGCACTGCCCCCCAACCTTAGTGCCTGGGAACGTGGCCTGCTGCTGTTTCTCTGTGGTGCGGAGGTGGTCTGGACGTCCTGCCTGCCCTGTATGTGCGCGTGGACTCTGCTTTCCCCTCTCACTGTGGCTGTCCCAGTGCTCCTGCCTAAGGGTGTCCCCTTCCTTCTTCCTCTGGCACCTTTCCCCAAGCAGACAGCGTGACGGCATTTCTCCCCTCTTAAGGAAAACCTCTTGGTTCCCCTCCCTCTTAGTCTGCTTTGCTGCTTTGTCCTCATCTCTTCAGTGTCTGACCAGTGGCACACCTGGTAGCAAAGTGCTCGAACTCTATCTCATTCCCTTGGTGGGCAAGACTTGAGAAAGAATCCAGGTGACTCCTGAGTTCCACACTCACCTGCTCCCTCTTGCCACTCAGTTATGTAACAGGCACCTCCTGATCTCCCCCCGCCGCCCCGGTGCCACTGGTCTTACGTGTTAGTTGATGGCAGCCTACGTTCCACTTGCTCAGGCCCGAACCCCAGATTCACTCTTGCTTGCTCTTTCGGCCTCCTATCCCACATCTCATCTATCAGCAAATCCTGTCAGATCTACTGCACAACAGAGCACATCTGAACGCTGTTCCCACTGTAGCCCAGGCCTCTAGCATCTCTCACTTGGTTGCATGCAACCGCCTCCTGCTCTCGTCCCTTGATGCCTGCAGTCTTTTTCTCTCTACACCGAGCAGCCCAAGAGATCCTTTTAAGCTTGACTTAGATCATGTTACCTGCTGCCCAGCACCTTCCGCAGGCTGTGTGGGGCTCCAGGCCTTCTAGCACCTCACAGCCTGCTGCTCTCCTGGGGCTCCTGTTGACAGGAGTGGACCTGTGACGTGAGGGCAGTGAGCTGAGTCCCTCTCCTGTGACCTCCTTGCTCGTCTAATTCCCCAGGCAAGTTCCTAACGCTGGGCCTTGGTTCTGGTGACCCCATCCTGCTAGAACACTCCTCCCCCAAGTACCTGCCATATCCCCCTCACTGCTTTATTGATTTGTATCAGTCATCACTTTCTGATGTGATAAAATTCCCTTTCTCATTTTGTTTCTTGTCATTTCTCTCATTAGTATATATGCAAGAGCAGGGACGTTGCTGTGTGTTAGTCATTTTGTACCTCCAGGGCCCAGAACAGTACTTGGCACATAGATACTCAGCAAGAATGAAAGAGGAGGAGGTACTAGGTTTTCTTGGCAAGAAAGTTCTTGGGTCTCTGCTGGACTAGTGAGGGTGGTACAGAGCAGAGTTCTTATCAGGAGACACTTTGAGAAAGATCCTCCACAGGTGTCTGGGACACTGGGATTTAAAATGGCCAGTGGTGGTGCAGTGTTTCATGCTGCCAAGTCGAGACTCCAGGATCTTCCATCCATGTGTTCCTTGTGGCTTGCTGGTGCCTAGTGTGACCCCTGCCGTCCTTACCTCATCTCATTGAGGGACAGGCTCGGCCTTTGCCTATGTACAAACTCAAGATAGTCTTAGCCGGGCCAGATGCTTCCTCACACGTCCTCTGATGGGGGCCTCACAGCAAGCCCTTGGGCTGGGCTTGGATTAGGTCCTAGTGCAGATGAGGGCCTCGCCTCACTGCCCTCCTGTCACAGGCCGGCCAGCTGGGCCAAGAGCCAATCCCAGCTGTTACGCCTGCTGCCCTGTTACTGATAACTTCCAGAAGACAATATTATGTTTCAAGTCAGCAGCTAATAAGGAGAGGCTGGAGGCTGTGCGAAATAGGAATTTTATTTCATAATTAAAGCAAAGAGCTAGGACTGGTAATCAGGACCTTTGGTACATACTCAGACCTTAACTCCCATATTCTTTTTGCATTGATAAAAGTAAAAACAAGAAAAAATCCATAAAAATACATTGCCTATTTTGTACTCCTCAAAGCAGTATCCTAAGAGAAAGCCCAGTATTAGGTAATTCATTAATTTTCTTTTTGCCATCAAGTGGGAAGGTTACAGGAATCTGCTTAATGTTGGATAAAATATTTCTCTTTTTAATACACTACGCTTCCTACCCAGGATAATCCTCACCTTTGTGTTAGGGTACAGGTGTTAGACGAGTACATGATTTCAAAGAGTCTTGACTGTGGTGGAAATTGAAGCCCCAGCCTCCATAAAGAAACTCCTCGACCCTTTGGGAAGTGTTAATGTGGTGCCTTTGCCCAGTGTTTGTTGGATGGGCCACCCCATGTGTGTATCAGTGAGGCGGGGTCTTGGACGAATAATGAGTGATTTTAACTTCATTCCCCAGAACTGTCGGGAACATGGCACATGAAAATCCAGAATTCTGGGTGTTCATACATTGGGCCCAGAGGCCCGGGGTTGTGTCTGACTTGTGATCTCTGTGTTGGTGGCAGACCCCCGAGGAACTGGATGACTCTGACTTTGAGACAGAGGACTTCGATGTCAGAAGCAGGACAAGCGTCCAGACAGAAGATGATCAGCTGATAGCTGGCCAAAGTGCCCGGGTAAGGGACACATTTGACTTTACTTTGCAGACCTTCCCTGTGCCTTTGGGAACTTGGCTTTTTATTTTCTAGGAAAACGCTTTGGTATTGAGAACACCATTTTCCCACCCTTTCTCTGGCAGCAGGACTGAGGTTAACCTCAGTTGTGGCACATGCTCGCCAGTTGCATGTTCCTCCAGAATGCCGCCTCAGCTGGGAGCAGGGCAGGAACAAGCCCTCTGCCTCAGCTGTGCCCTGGGGCTTTGGTTTATGACAGAGCCCTGCATCGGGAGAGCCCTAGCATCCAGTCAATGCAATGTTTGTTAAAAGGATTGTGAAATTCGAAAAAGATTGCTGTCTTTGCCCATCTCAATGATACCATGGGTATGAACTATTTAATTATTCATGGATTAAAAAAAATAACAGTGGTACATTCAAGAAAATCATTCAGAGCCATTGCATTCATTTGAATCATTAAATCTTCAATCAATAGCATTTAATGTTTTTGGGAGCATGCCAAGAAATATTTCTGTGGAGTCTTTTTCCACTCCTTAGAAATCATTTTGAACAGCAAATGCATCCTTGCTTTGGGCCCCACTCCATCATGAGCACTTGGGGAAGCTGAGTGGGGAGGAGCTCAAGGTTTGGAGTCCGTGGCCCTTGAGGTGGGCACCAGGCCTCCGTGCCATGCCAGTTAGCTAAAAGCAGAAGCCACAGGAAATGCCCAGTCAGGGCCCACCAGGGAACAGGCTCTATGCATCAGCCCCTTCTCTTATGTCCTCTCCCCATGGCAGCAGGCAGAGGATGAACTTACCAAAAAATTAAGCAGCTTCTCTTCTTGTACAGATGTGATCTGGAAGCTTCCATGTTAGCTTTCTGTCCCTCACACTGTGTTTTCCTCCACACTAAAACTTGTTCTTGAAAGTGGGTCGGAAATTCAGGCTGCTGTAAACTTGTGCTCAAAATGAGAAGAAATGGACCTTTAGGCAAAATGAAACCTATTAAAGCATTATCCTACCTATGTCATAGATTGCATGGTAGAAATACTCTGGGCTAATGCACGGTGAGAACTTCATCTTCTCTTTATGTAAGAGCTTTCTGTGCTTCTGATTCCAGGCGATCATGGCTCAGCTTCCCCAGGAGCAAAAAGCAAAGATTGCAGAACAGGTGGCCAGCTTCCAGGAAGAAAAGAGCAAGCTGGATGCCGAAGTGTCCAAGTGGGACGACAGTGGTAATGACATCATTGTGCTGGCCAAGCAGATGTGCATGATTATGATGGAGATGACAGACTTCACTCGGTGAGGGCCCCCCCGCCCACGTGCACAGAGGGCGACCCTGTGCTGCTTTGCAGACCTCTCCTTTTTCTGTCCATCTCCAGCTACATACAATGATCCTAGTTCTCTCTTGTCAGAGGTAAAGGACCGCTCAAAAATACGTCAGACGTGATCAGTGCTGCCAAGAAAATTGCGGAGGCCGGATCCAGGATGGATAAGCTCGGCCGGACCATTGCAGACCATGTGAGTGAGAGGCTTGCTACGTGGGTTTCTTAGGTCATCCCAGAACTCGGGGAGCCCAACCCGGTTCATTCCAAGGTGGCGACATATATGTGGCGACAGTAATGTTTTTCTGGGGACACAGCAGTCTTCTCATCTCCAGTCTTGTGCTTAACTGGTCAACCTGCCTGATTAATACCAACAGAGATTGGTAAGGATTTCTGAATTCCTCTTTTTCTTCGACAAGTCTTAGGTGCCAGGCCCACTTTGCAGTAGAGCACCTATCTGGGGCAGGTGTGTGTATCCTGCCATCTTCCCTGGTGGCGGCTCGTCAGCCACTTCCGTGGGTTGCTGCTGCTTCTCTCCCCGTTTCCTGCAGACCTTCAGATCCCACCAGGAGCTGCCTCTCTGAATCCTCACACACTGAAACTCGGGGTAGAAGGGCACCTCATGGGTGTATTTCATCTAAGAATTAGGAGCCCCATGCTAGTGCTTTGGAAAGCGGATGTGCTCTGCTGCGGACAGATGTGTCTGTCCGCTGCACCGTGTGTTCTCAGTCACCCAGCCTTCATCCGTTTTCTTCCATATGCACATATCAACAAATGTGGTTCCTACCTCCTGGCAACTTACAGTACGTTTCCCTCAATGCTCTAAGATTATTGGAACCCCTGTTGCTCATTTGAGTTTTTCTCTGCAGATCCAACCCTGCAGTCCGCTCCTTGCCCTGAAGTATCCAGGCTGCAGGACAAGTGGCAGTGGTGCCTCACCACTCAAGCCAAAGATTGAGGAGTCATTCTTGACTCCCCTCTTTGCAGTCCAGGACTAAGCCCCGGTGGCTCTTCTGGCCACAGTTATCTTGACACCATCCAGTCTTTTCCTCCATGCCACCACCAGCTCAGCCCCGGCCTCCACAGCCTGTGCCTACGCAGCTGCGGCCTCCGCTCACCGATCCTGCTCTCCCCTCTATGCGGCAACGCGGCCGCCAGCATGGTCTTAATGAGCAGATCAGATATGGCTCCGCAGTTCTTCACTAGCTTCTTAGCACAAAATTCCGAAGTTCCAGCATGCCCTGGTGGCCTCCGCTTCGACCACCCTGGCACTCAGTGCACTCCAGCCTCACAAGAGGGAAGTGTTGGCTGTAAACACTTGAGAGAGGTAGCTTCCTAAGCCACCTCTCTCAAGTGTGGCAACAGGACAGGAACTGGGCTGCCCTCGAGTTTCCTTGAGGCTGGTCAAGACCTCACGGTCCTCAGGTGTTCTTTTCCTTGCTTCCATTTACTCACTCATCCTCCGTCTTTGCCTCAAGTGAACATCTCCTTTTATCAGATGCTTACAGTGTGCATCACAGTTGAGCACAGAAAGGGCCTGTGAGCAGAAGCGCACTCGGCTAGTTATTATAGAGCTCAAAGCACTCTCCCTTTTCTCCAGAACCAGGCTCTTGCTGAGGCTTTTTTCCCCTTGAGGGACATGGGCTCCGGCAGAGAGCAGCCTCAGGCAACCAGAAACTCCCCTCTCTCGCCCTCCACGGCACACCGAGCCCTGCCGAGCTAGCCCGGGGGGTGGGCTGTGTTGGGGCCGGGCCTGGGGTGCTTGGTGTTGAACCTGCTGCTCCCCCGTCAGTGCCCAGACTCAGCCTGCAAGCAGGACCTGCTGGCCTACCTGCAGCGGATCGCCCTCTACTGCCACCAGCTCAACATCTGCAGCAAAGTCAAGGCCGAGGTGCAGAATCTAGGTGGGGAGCTTGTCGTCTCTGGGGTAAGTTGTACCCATGAAAAGAAGTGATTTCCCAGAATGAAAACAGCCTCTAGTCCGTATACACTCCTTACCTGCCCTGAAACCGGAAGAGCGCTCTGTGGAAGAACTGCAGGTTTCTTCTCAGTCCTCGGTGCCCACGGGCTGCACCCTGACGCACCGCAGTGCTTGGCGACGGCTGGGAGCCACTGTCGGGCTGGCCTCTCGCTGGGAAAAAGTATTTTTATCTTTCTTGCTGTTGTTCCCCCAGAGAGGAATTGAACCTGTTCAAAAATTTAAAAAGATAACATAGCCAGGCTTTCTCAGACCTCCTCCAGAGTGCTCGAGTGGTATCGCTTCCCTGGTTTGTTCTCCTATGCCACGGTTCCGGACCCCTCATCACGTTGGGCTGGCGGGGGGTGGGGAGAGGATCTCTTGATAGGCCTGCTGGGCTCCACAGATTCCCTGTAGCTTCTGCTCACCTCAGGGGATTTCCTTTCAAAGAACTCTGGTATGTGGGACATACTGACTGCCCCCGGCCCAGGTCATGACTGGAAGCCGTGGGTTTCTGTCTAGGACGCCGCCTCGTCACTGCTGGTGGTTACAGCTCCACAGTCACTCAGATCCTCCCACAGATTTTGAGAGTGAATAAAGATTCGTGGAGGGGTGGGGACAGGCAAGGTGATGGTGCCTTTTGTTTTTGATCCTGCTTCCTTCTAAATACCTGAAACAGGCATTTTCAGCTTTCTGGAATAAGGTCAGTAGCCACTGGGAGAGCGAATCAGGAATGTGGCTGTTGCCCAGGCCCTTGGTGCACATGGGCCTGGAGGTCAGGTCTGTGTTCTCACCACCCTTTCTGTGCCTTTAGGTGGACAGCGCCATGTCCCTGATCCAGGCCGCCAAGAACCTGATGAACGCGGTGGTGCAGACAGTGAAGGCGTCCTACGTGGCCTCCACCAAATACCAGAAGTCTCAGGGCATGGCTTCCCTCAACCTCCCGGCCGTGTCGTGGAAGATGAAGGCACCTGAGAAAAAGCCCTTGGTGAAGAGAGAGAAGCAGGATGAGACACAGACCAAGATTAAACGGGCATCTCAGAAGAAGCACGTGAACCCTGTGCAGGCCCTCAGCGAATTCAAAGCCATGGACAGCATCTAGGGCTGCCCTGCCAGCTGCCCCCACCCCTTGGGGCTTCTAAAGATCCGTCACTGCTCTTCACTCAAATGTATCTGATAAATAGAACGCTGATGTTAGATTCCACAGGGAAATAGGCAGATTTTAAACCTGTCCAGGTGGTGAATTTGGCAAGGACATACTTGTGTTTAAATTGGTCAAAATACTTTTGGAATTCAGGAGCACATTTCTAGCTATATTTTTTATAAGCTTAAAAATAATTCCATAACCAAAGAAAGAGAAAACCCACATTAACTTGTTAGTGACCCTCTTGACCGAGTTCTCAGTGTGGCGTTAGGGGTTGAGATGAGGGGATCGGAGTCAACCTTGGCTAGGGAGGCGGCTTCCACCCGCCCTGGGTTCTGGGCGTTGGGCTGGTGTCACATGACCAAAGATGTTCCCGAGTAAGCTACCTGCGTGTCTCAGGAAGCTGTGCCTGGAGAAGGAACGTTTCCAAAAAGGTCTTGGAGGGACAAACCACACGACACTCAGTAAAAACATAATGCATCATGAAGAAAACTGATTACTCTCTCTGACACGAAAGGAGCATTTTAATGCCTGGTCACAATTACTAATGTGCTCTGCTGCAGGACATTAATAAAGTCGTTTTCAGACTAGAATGTTTGTTGTGATGCCCTAATCAGAACATGCTTTTTTCCCTTTCCTTGGCTTCAAATGCAAATTCATCATTGGGCTCACTTCACTTCTAATAATTGCAGTGTTTCCTGCCTTGGGCTTTGCAACAGAAACCTGACAAAATAGTGTTTGCTTAGGCAATAGACTTTACCTTATTTGTGATTACTATAGCGATTACTATAGCTACAAGGTATAATTTTACTATCTTATTTAAATTTTATGAATTTGAATGTTTTTTACACTAACTTTTCCCAATAAAGTCCACTATGAAACCACGTCTCTTGAGGCCAGGGTTATTTTCTTTGCCCTCTAGTGGCGTCGGGTTTTACATTAAACATCTCTTGGATTTGCCTCCAGCATCTGAGGTGCCCTGGGCCCTCATGATGTCCTTCTGCCCTGGGGACAGCGTTGCCCAGCCGGAAACACTATCTGTGGCTCCAGGCTGAGAGCTGCATGGCCTTGGAGCTTCTGTGCCAGCGCCCCCGGGGAGGGCCTCACCCTCCTTGGGAACTCCATGTTGGAGCTTCAAGTGCAGCTCAGAACCTTGGAGGCGTCCATGATGTCTCCATGGGTGTCTCCCGCTCTGTTCTGAATCGTCCTACGAGCTTGGAGCTAACAGCTGCCTTAAATATAAAAGCCCTCCTTAACCTCATGTCCCTCCCCAGCACACACCCCCTCCTGAAGCACAGGGCCCTAAAGAGACCAATATAGTCCTTGCTCTTTGTCTCATCAGCCTCACCGTACAAGTGGCCCAGGTGAACACTCCTTCCCCAGCTCCCCCTTCCCCCACCCCAGCCTTCTTCCCGAAGCCCCTCACAGGACTCCTGGAACTCCTCCTCCTCCTCCTCCTAGTTGTTGGAAGGTGTGTGGTCCCAGAGCTCAGTAACTGGGCTGCTTCTCTCTCTCTGGCTCTGCTCATTCTTGGGATCTTAACCAGATTCCTGGCTTTAAGTACTGTCCAAATGCTGACTTCTCTCAGAACTTGACTATTCTGTCTGCCACCTGAATTCTCCACTTGGATGTCTTAACCAGCATCTCAAACTTGAGCTGTCCAATTTCTTAAAATGTAGGCGGGTCGAACTACTCACCACTTCTGTTTACTATGACCTGGTCTAAGCTGTCATCACAGTGTTAATTTATTTCTGTGTAACAGAGTACCCCAAAACTTAGCAGCTAAAACAACAAACACTCATTACATCAGTTTCTGAAGATGAAGAATCCAGGAGCAGCTCAGTGGGAGGCTCTGACTTGGGTTCTCATGGGGCTGCAGTGTCTGAGGCCTTGATGGGCTGGGGGATCTGCTGCTGAGCTCCTTCACGTGGCTGTTGGTAGAAGGCTTTGGCTCCATGCCACATGGGCCTTCCCATAGAGCAGCTCACAACATGGTAGCTGGCTTCCCCCAGAGGGAATGATCCAGAAAGACTGGCAGCCGCAAAAGATAACAGCAACCAGATGGAAGCTACAGGGTTTCTTTTTTTTTTGTTTTTTAAAACCTGATCTCAAAAAAAGTGATAAATCATCACTTCCACTGTACTGTGTTGGTCACACCAACCCCCCGCCCCTGGTGCACTGTGAGAGGCGACAGCACATGGGGGCAAATGCCAGGGGGTGGGCTCCCACAGTCCTATGTACCCTGACCACTGCAGTGACCTCCCCACCAGGCTTCCCCAGTCATCCTCTTCCCTCACTCCACTCCGCACAGCAGTCACAGGAACCCTGATAAACAGGCCTGTAGTGTCATTCTCTTAGCTCAATCCTTCCAGAGGCTTCCATCTCCTAGTAAAAGTCCTCGATGATGGGCTTGGTCTCTTGCCTGTCTGGCCTTTACTCTCACCAGTCTGTCATTCAGCCTCTGCACTTGGCGCTCCCGCTGCCTGCAGGGCCCCTTCCCCCAGAGATCTCCCTGTGCTCCCTCAGGGTCTCCTTCAGGTATCCTGTCGAAAGTTCTCTAACCCGAAACCCCCTCCCTGATAAATCTTTCCAAGGCCCCGGTCATGGAGTAAGCAGCAGCCTCAGGATGTCCAGCAGGGCTGAGCCCACCAGGCACTGGCCTCCCTCACTCGGCCCCTCCCCTGACTGACAGGATCCACATGGTCTCTTGGACCATTTCATAGCTTCTGTCGCCATCAGTTGGCCTCACTTCACAACTGCCTTCTACCCTGAGCTCTCGGTTCACATCTGCCCCCAGCTGTGTTATCACCTGACCTGCCAGCTGTCCTGCAGCCTCGCCCCCAGGAGAGGCCAAGTCCCCACCCCTCACCTGGACTGACTGCCACAAAGCTTCCGAAATCAGCCTACTTCAGCCTCCAGCATCCATTATTCACCCATCTAGTAGCAAAGGAATCTTCTGGAAATACCTCCTAGAGAGTCAAGTTTCTGCATCAGGCCCTGTCGGGGACCGTCCACCTCACCTGCTGGCAGGTGCGTCTGTAGGGCCTGGCACTGTGACCCTGCCCTGTACACCCAAACTGCCTCCTGGCAGCAGTTCCTGGGATACCCCTGTGCTCTCCCTGTGACCCATCACGAGTGGGTCCGGATCATCCTTGGCCATATTGTCATCCCAGCGTTAATACCTTTACTTAAAAAGATGAACTTGTTTAATCCTAAGCAATATCTGAAATCATGTTCATGTGCCACTAAAAATTCCTGGAGCACACATTCAGGTAACATTCTAATAAATGTTCACGTATATCATTCTCGTGCCACAGTGGGAAGTACTGACCCACAGCCTCCCTCCCACTCTCCCCTTGGCCTCGGCCCAGCCCTCTCCGCCACAGCGGGCAGTACCGCGGTGCTGGCCCTCACGGGATGGCCCTCATGGCGCCGCCCTGCGTTCCGCTGGGGGACGGACAGTGTTGGTCTTGGTCACCCTACTGCCCAGCAAAGGGCTTGGCGCATGCTCGAGAAAGAGCTGTTGAACCATTCATCAGTGTAAACCAATCTAGCAGAAGATCCTGGAAGGCACAGAGCAGGCAAGTGAGGAGGCGCCAGAGGCCCTGCCCAGAAATCCCCAAATCCTCCCTCCTCCTCAGAGACCACAGTCTAAAGCCATGCAGCCCGGGCTAAGCCTGAGGGAGACTTACCCCACCTTGTCCTTGGGGGTATTTGCTCCCCTCCTATGCCACAAAAACGGTTTGCTCTCAGCATCCTGGGGCTTCCTGCTTCTCAGACCAGGCAGACAGGACCCTCAGTGTCACTTCTCTCAGGTGAGGCCTGGCCAGCTCCCTTCCTGACAGCACCTCACCAGCCTGGCCACTGCCTGCACGTGGGGACCACAGAGTCGGGCTCCCCTCCGCTCACCGGCCGCAGCTCCCCTCCTTCCCCTGCGGACCACCCAGCAGCACCCACCATGGTCCCCGGGCAGACACTTCAAAGACCCCACCTCACCTCTGCAGCCTTAATCCTCACCACTGAATGCCCCCCCACCCCACTGAAGGAAGGAAGGAGGAGCTGCCAGGTGCCCAGCAGGAGGCCCAGAGCCTGTGTCAGGCCTTTACCCGCCCCGCCCCCCATCCTAACAACCTGTGACGACTGGTGCCATTACTGCCCCTCCGACCTTAGAGCAGAGGGGACTGAGTCACAGAGGTGAAGCCAGTCCCCTGATTCCACAACAGGCAAGGGGCCCAGCCGGCCTCCCAGCTTCAAGACCCGGTCCCCCTAAAGCCTCAGAGGACCATCCCTTCTGGGCCGCAGAGGGCAGGGCAGGGGCCCGTCCCCCAGCCCTCCTGCTCCCAGTCCTCGGGGCTCTCCAGGCCCTGGGCCTCCTCAAGGGCTGTACCCAATGCTCCCTTCTAGTTCCTGCCTCCCAGGTTCTCCTTCCTCCTCCTCCTTTCTTGGCAGCAGACAAAACATGTTGGCATAGATTCCAAAGTTTAAAACCAAGGACAAAACAAAGAGCTTCCCTTGAGTCCTGTCTCCTCCCTCCTTACACAGAACTCCTCAGAGGAGCCTCCAGGACCCCTGCCCGCCCTTCGCCCCAGCACACACCATTCTGTCCATTCCTCTTCAGTAGCACATGATGCTGGGGGCCACTCCATCCCCCTGGTGCCCCACACCCAGCCCTGATCGCTGCCCTTATCTCCTCTCCCAGCTCCTCCTCCTCTTGACCGCCAATGAGGCAACCAGACCTCACACCTCAGTCGTCCTGTCCTTCCTGTCTGCGATGGTTCCCAGGTTGTGGGACGCTGCCAAATGCTCAACAACTGGCCTCCCGGGGCGGAGGGGCGGGGCTGCAAACGTGTGCATACATTTATTACACACCGCACTCCTGCAAAGGATTTGTAGTACATAATTCACAATTAACCAAGCATGCAATACTCTTTACTATAAATTCCTACAGCCAACTGAGTCTCACGAAAGACTTTCACTGATTTTTGAGGAAACTGCATCCATAGCCAACCTATGTTTGCAACCGACAAACGAGTCTAGTTTTGACATCAAAGTTGGTTGCTATTTTGTTGACCTTAGGGAGTAAGATGAAAGCGAAGCAATGACAACCTATGTTGGACTCGCACTTGCTCATCTACGAGTGACTTCTTTGCTCACTCAGATAATAGCTGTCAAATACTATGAGACGTCACCCATTTTGGGGGGCTATCTATAGATGACCGACTTTTAAGTTTAATAGGCAGTATTAACATTGCTTCATCACTTTGTTAAGTCTAGACAATCAACACAACAATAAATCAAGCCTGGATTTGTAACATTTCCTGCATTCCCTGGTGTCAGAACTCCCACATCAGATTTCCAGCCACCAGGGTGATGTCCTGAAGGTGGAGGTGGGAAGAGAAGCCCCGGGTGCACCATTACATAGTTCCCACCACCCAGACGGGACAGACAGACGTAAGTACAGCTGACTCCTGAACGACTCAGGGAATGGGGAATGGACCCCCGTGCAGTCGAATATCCCCGTATAAAATCTGACGCCCCCTCAAACTTAACTATTAACAGCCTATTGTTGATTGGAAGCCCTATTGATACCACAGCTGATTAACACGTATTTTGTGTTACATGCATTTTTTTTTTTTTTAGATTTGAGAGAGAGAAAAAGAGCACGAGTGGGATAGAGGGGCAGAGGGGGAAGGAGAGAGAGAATCTTAAGCCGACTCCCTGCTGAGTGCGGAACCTGACGCGGGGCTCCATCCTACAACCCTAAGATCATGACCTGAGCTGAAACCAAGAGTTTCACACCGAGGCGCCCGTGTGTTATTTGAATTACATACCGTGTTACAATAAACTAGAGAAAACATTAAGAAAAGCGCAACAGGAAATACAATACAGTACTGCACTGTATTTAAAAAAATAAAAAAAAGGGGGGGACGTTAAGTGGACCCGCACAGTTCAAACCCACATTTTTTGAGGGTCAACTATCACCTCAAGAGCACAGATAATAATGGTCAAATGTCAAGTAATTAGGAAAGAATGAGTTTTGTATGCTTATTGCCTTCACATTTTTAAATTTTGAATTTACACACAGTGAAACTCCCTTCTAGGGCATACAATTCTATGGATTTTGACTCATGTACAGGATAGTATAACCACCTCAGTCAAGGTACAGAACGGTTCCATCACCCTCCAAAGATCCCCTGTCCTCCCCCGTGTAGTAGACATGTCCCCCTTAAGTCCTAGCAAAACACCTTCCCCGTAGCTTTGCCTTTTCCAGGATGTCACATCAATGGAATCATACAGTATGTTGTCCTGCGAGTCTGGCTTCTTCAGCCCATGCTCACGTGCTTCGGCTGCAGGGCTGTCACCGTGCGCACCGATCACCAGCTCGCTGCTTTCCGCTGGGGAGAACTGCCTCCGGGAGCACACGGACGCAGTCTGTCTACTCGAGGGACATTTTCATTGTTTCTAGGTTGTGTTTTTGTTGTTGTTTGTTAACAAAGTTGACATAAGCATTTGTGTACAAGTCTCTGTGTGAACCTAGATGTATATTTTGGGTAATTACCTGGGAGTGAGACTGGTATGTTACATGGTGTGTAACTTGATAAGAAACAACAAAACTCTTTCCCACAGTAGCTGCATCATTTTGCATTCATAACGGGAATGTAGGAGTTCCAATCACTCTGCATCCTCACCCGCACATGGTGATGTCAGGATTTTGTGTGTTTAGGTTTTTAATTGTTTTTAGCCATTTGCACAGATAGGTCATAGTATAACGTGATTTTAATTGCATTTCTCTAACAGCTAATGACACTGAGCGTCTCTTCACATGCTTGTCTGTCACTTGTGTATCTTCTTCGGGGGTAATGTCTTCAAATCTCTTGCCTATTTTTTTTTTTTAAACTGGGTTTTTTTTTTTTTAAAGATTTTACTTATTTATTTGAGAGAGCAAGTGAGCAAGAGATCACAAGCCTGGGGAGAGGCAGAGAGAGGAGAAGCAGACTCCCCGCTGAGCTGGGAGTCTGATGCGGGACTTGGGGCTCAATCCCAGGAACCCAGGATCATGACCTGAGCTGAAAGCAGATGCTTAACCAACTGAGCCACCCAGGCACCCCGTGGGTTGACTTTTTATTAATGAGTTCTGAGGATTCTTTATATAATCTGGATACAAGTCCTTTTCAGATATGTGATTTGCACCTGTTTTTTCTGTTTGTGGCTCTTTTTAATTTCCTTCACAGGTTTTTAATTTTGATGTATTTCCATTTATTCATTTTTTACTTTATGAATGGTGAGTGTGGAGTTGTATCTAGGAAATCTTAGCCTAACTCAAGGTCACAAAGATTTCATTCTCTTTCCTTCTAAAAGTTGTGTAGTTTTTCATTTTTCATTTAGGTCTATGATTGATCTGCAGTTAAATTTTGAGTGAAATAAGATGACAGGTATAGGTCAAGGTTCATTTTAAAAAACATGACTGTCCATTTGTTGCAGCACCATTGATTGAAAAGACAAACATTTCTCCACTGAAATGCCTTTGTACCTTTGTCAGAAATCCAGTAACCACACTTGCGTGGGTGTATTTCTGACTTCTTTATTGTGATACATTCATCTACGTGTCTGTTTTTTGACCAATGCCGCACTGCCTTGATTACCACAGCTTTGTGGTCAGTCTTGGAATCAGCTAGTGTGAGTCCTCCAACTTTTCTCCCTCTTTTTCAAGACTATGTCAGCTATTCCGATTCCTTTCCATCTCCATGTAAATTTTTTTTAAATGCTTTTTTATTATGTTAGTCACCATACATTACATCCCCGGTTTCTGATGTAAAGTTCGATGATTCATTAGTTGCGTATAACACGTAAATTTTCACATCACACTCTTGAGATCTAAAAAATTCCTGCTAAGATTGAATCGAATCCATAGATCAATTTGGGGGGGTGGATTGTCTTCCAACCCATGAATCTATTTACAGTTGAGCCTTGAACAATATGGGTTTGAACTGCATGGTTCCACTTACAGGTGGATTTTTTTTTCAATACGTAAGAGCACTGTAAATGTATTTTTTCTTCCTTGAGTTTTTCTTAACACTTTCTTTTCTGTCATTTATTCTAATACAGTCTGTAATACAGATAACATACCACGCATGTGTAAATCAACTGTGTATGTTATTGGGAAGGCTTCCAGTCAACAGCAGGCTGTCAGTGGTTAAGTTTTTGAAAAGTCAAGTTATATGCAGACTCTCCGGGAATCAGAGTCAGCATACCAACCCCCACACCATTCAAGAATCAGGTGACTTTAGGTAATTTTTATTTCTTTCATTAGTGTTTTAGTTTTCAGCATAACAATTCTGCACATATCTTTCCTCATTTATACATGTTTGTTTCAGTGGTATTGTAAATGGTACTGTTTTTATTTTTATTCTTATGTTTTTTACTTTTTTAATAAAAGATTTTATTCCTAAGTAATCTCAACACCCAAGGTGGATCTCAAACTCACAACTCTGAGATCAAGAGTCGCACACTCCACCGACCAAGCCAGACAGATGCCCCAATGGTATGGTTCTTAAAATCTTGTTTCCAATTGTTCATTGCCAGTAGACAGACATATAATTGATTTTTGGGCGTTACCTTATATCTTGCGATCTTGCTAAACTCACTGTCAGTTCTAGATTTTTTTGTTATGTTCCATAGTATTTTCTACATCAACAATCATGTCATCTATGAATATAGACGGTTTGACTTATTCTTTTCAATCTGTAGGCCTATTCATTTTCTTGCCTTACTACAGTGCCCAGAACTTCTGGTACAAATACCGAAAAGAAGAGAAAAAGAAAGCAGAGGGCACTGGCATTCTTGCCTTCTTCGTAACGTTCAGGAAAAACAAATCAGTCTTTTGACTATGAAGTTTGATGTTATTATAGGTTTTTATGTGGTTTCCCCTCATCAGGTTAACACAACTCCTTTCTATCCCTAATTTGCTGAGAGTTTTTATTATGAACGGATATTGAATTTTGCCACTTTTTTCCTGCATCTATTGAGATGAACTAGTATAGCTTTTTCTTCTTTAATCTGTTAATATGGGCAATTGTGTTGAACTAGCCTTGCATTCCCAGGGTAGACCCCTGCTACATTCGATTTGCTAATATATTCTGTTAACAAGTTCTGCACTCAGGATTTTGGTAGGGACCTTAAGAAAATCTAAAGTCATTAACGCTGCCTGCAAGATCTCCCCACCCCAATGATCCCTGACTTTATGGAATGAGTTTGGGAGAGGATTCTTCTATTTTCAGGAACAGACTGTAGAAGTGGTATTATCTGACAGAATTTGCCAGGGAAACTATCCAAGTCTGAAGATTTCTTTATGGGAAGGTTTTTTTTGTTTTGTTTTTTAAAGATTTTTATTTATTTGACAGAAAGAGAGAGACAGCCAGCAAGAGAGGGAACACAAGCAGGGGGAGTGGGAGAGGAAGAAGCAGGCTCCCAGCGTGGAGCATGGAGCCCGATGTGGGGCTCGATCCCAGGACGCTGGGATCACACCCTGAGCTGAAGGCTGACGCTTAATGACTGAGCCACCCAGGCACCCCTATGGGAAGGTTTTAAACCATGAATTCAATTTAACAGATAAAAGACTAAATGATCATCTGTTTTTTCTTGAGTTTTAGTAATTTGTATTTGTGGGAGGCAGAATAGTGGCTCCCAAAGATTTCCCCATCCTACTTCCAGGAACCTATGAATATATTACATGGCAAAGGGGAATTAAGGTTGCTCATCGGCTGATTTTAAAATAGGGAGAAGATCCTGCATTATCTGGGTGGGCCTAATGTAATCACAGGGGCCTGAAAAGTGGAAAAGGGAGGCAGGAGAGAAGGTTAGAGTGGTGTCACATGAGAAGCTGACTGGCTTTTGCTGGTTTTGAAGATGGAGGATGGGGCCACAAGCCAAGGAATGCAGGCTGCCTCTAGTTGCTGGAGAAGGCAAGGAAACAGATCCCACCCAGTGCCGACAGGAAGGAATGCAGCCCCACCGATGACTCTGGACTCTGGGTTTTGCCCCATGAGAACAGCGTCTGACTTCTGACCTACAGAGCTATAGTACAGAAAATCTGAGTTGTTTTAAGGTATGAAATTCATGGTCATTTGTTGGAGCAGCAGCAAACTAATACAGTGAAAGACAGTATTTTCAAGGAACTGGTCGATCATTTCTTCTGAGTTGTCAAACATACGCACCTAGAGTTGTTCGTAATGCTCACTCATTATCCTTTTAATGCTTGTACGGTCTCTGCAGTGATATCCTTTAATTCCTGAGATGGGTAATTTGTGTCTTTTCCAAAAAACCACCTTTCATTTCCTTGATTTTCTCTAACTTTGGTGTGTTCAGTTTCATTGGTTTCTGCCCTTATCTAATTTATTACTTTCTTTTCTTCTGTTTTCTTTGAATTTACAAGAAACTCTTCTGTTGCTCTTCTTTTGCTGGTTTTTAAAAATTACTTTTGCTTTTTCAATATGTCTCTTAACTATAAGTTTGTAGAATCTGGTTTTTGACAGCAGCTGTGCTGAACGAGCAGCTCACACACCTCGGACCCCCGCACGGCACACGTCCCTTGCAGGCCGCAGACTGGCTCCGGCCGCCGAGTCAGCATCTCGGGGTCAAATGGCCAACTCAGTATGGATGCAGCCAGAACAATGTCCAGCACAAGGTCCCAGCATTCCCCTGCTTTTCTGCCTTCCCACTTCCACAGACAACGCCTCCACAGGCCCGTCTGCACCAGCCCCAGAGTGAGGCTTCGTTCACCCTCGACCCCTCTCCTCAGCCACATGCCGTCAGGGAGCACGTGCTCTCAGTGCTACTTTTAGAACACAAATGGGTCCAAGTGCCTGGTACCGCCTCCTCTCCCAGCACCCTGGTTCAAATCATATCAGCTCCCACCTGGCGCTGCAGCCGACACGGCGCAGGCCCTGTCACCGTCCCTGCCGCCATCCCTGCCGCCATCCCTGCTGGGCTGTTTGCTCTCACCATGCAGCAAGAGTGAGCCTGTTACAGTGTCACTCCCATTAGATCTCTCCTGGGCCCACAGCTCTCCAGCAGCACCGATGCAAAGAAACCCCTCAAGCCCTGGCCGCAGCCAGCAGATCTGCCCTCCCCTGCCTGCTCTCCTCTCCTCACCTGGGATTCTCGCTCCTCCTCCAGCACCTGCCTCTGCCATCTCTCTGCTTGACAAAGCCCTGCCCCAGACCCCCCAGGCTCACTGCTTTGCCTCCTCTGTTCATGCTGCATCTCCCAGAGAAGCCTTCCCTGACCATTAGGTCCAAGCCCCTAACACTCTCTCCCCTGGTACTTTATTTTCCTTGGCATTCACTGCTTGAATGCCATTGAAGACTCTTTTTCTTAGCATCCACATACTCGTCCCAGTCCGGCCCTCCCGCCACTGTTCCTCTGAGCACCTCCTGCCCTAGAACAGGACCTGGTAGATGCAACTGTACTAAACCAGGATGAAAGAGTGAGCAAATGACTTAGCAGCAGCCAGGAGAATGCCTACAAGCCAGCCCTTGCATCCCCCTCCATGCGGATGAGGGCATGTTCCTTAGCAAGGCTGACGAGGTGCTGGACAATGCGGTCCCCTCGACGCCCATGGCTCCATGTGGCTGCTTGGCCCCTCACCCCGACACTTCTCTCAGCTCTACTGAACATGAGGGTTCTTCCAATGACTGCTCTCACTCAGCACACGTCTTCCTCTATCTTCTTGGGCCTGAAACTCTTTCCCTACCTCAGCTGACTTGTTCTCCAAATGTCCTTCGGGTCTCAGCTTGGCTATCACTGGCCTCCTCTGACCACCCCCTCCAGCTCCAACTGACCGAGGCCTCGCCCATCACAGTACATGTCACACTGATGCTATCTCCCCCACCAGACCGTGAGCAGCCTGACAGCAGGGCTTGTGACTTACCAACCTCAGAACCCTGGGACCTAACACAGGGTAAGTGCTCAACAAACACAATCTGAATGAAAGAATAAATCAACAAGTGAATTAATGAAAACCAAGTCTGCTGAGAGGTGGAGTGGGGACGCAGACGACCACTCCACTCCCCATCCCTGTCAGCCTCCCACAGAGAGGGCCTCATTCAGCCCTGCTGAGGAGTGGGGAAGCAATAATCATCCAGGGCCTGGAGGGTGTCAGCCAGTCAGGGCTCTCCATCCTGTCCTTGCCATAAGGCCCCAGCATGTGACAGGGGTGGAAGAAGAGGAGAGTAGCCTCTAGGCCGTAGCAGGAAGAAGTCACATCACCCTGAGTTCAGGTGGCTACAGCCCGCATTACCACTTTCTGCCTAACTGTGAGCCCAGGTTTCCAGGACGGCACCCAAAGGGAGGACAGAGAAAGTCTGCTTTTAGCTTGCAGACAATCAGTGATACACTGGGGGCTGTCACCAGAACCCACAGCCAAGCGGCCTGGGCCTGAGCCCAAGCCCTGGGTCACATGCTGCCTCCGTCCAGTTTGTTCTGCTTCAAGGTCCAGAAAGTCAGAGGACAGTAAGAGGAATGCAGACCAAACTTCACCCTTCCCTGTGTCTTGCCTGTGTGGATGTGGGGTGGGGAACAGGGTAGCAGCAGTCAAACCACCTAGCCTGTGCGCTCAGCACCATGGCACTGGTGTGGCTCCCCTCACCGCAGCCCCCAGATGCCCCTTCAGTCCCACTGACATGCCCTGGCCTTCACTCTCCACAAAGAGCTCATGGCCCAAAGTCTCCTTTTAGCTTCTTTTTTTTTTATGATTTTATTTATTGATTTGAGAGAGAGCGAGACAGCCCAAGCAGGGGGAGGGGCAAAAGGAGAGGGAGAGAGAGAAGCAGGCTCCCCGGAGCCGAAGGCAGACGCTCAACCACCTCAGCGCTCAACTCTGCCAGGACGACCCCCCATACCCAACTTGTCCCCAACCCCGAGCCTTCCTTGTTCCCATTATGTGCCAGGGCCACCTCATCCTCCCACCCTCCTCTCTCAAATTCACCCACAGAGTCTGCTGACACCATCTTTAAAGGAACCTCTGACCTTGGCCCTAGCCAGGCCCCGGCACCTCCTTTCTGAACCCTGCCCTGCTTCACCACAGAGCAGCTGTTCTGCCATCCATGCTGGTCCTCCCACCCCTGCCTGTCTAATTAAACACAGTCACCTTCTGAGCCACAGAGTCAAGCCTTCCACAGCATGTTGGAACCAAATCCTACCTCTGCCACTCAAAAGCTGTGTGACCTCAGGCAGCCCATTCAGCCTCTCTGAGCCATGATTTCCTCATCTGTAAAACATATTCAGAAGGCAATTAAAGGTTTTAAAGGCAACGAAGCAGAAAATACCCGATACATGGTAGACTTTGGGTCTGATCCCCACGATGCCTGAGCCGTGAGGCTTCCCACCCTGCAAAACAGGCTCCTGCTTCCCTCCTGCCTTCCTGGGAGGGTGGTGTGCAGGCGACAGCTCTCTCCCGAGCCTCCTGTGTGTTGTGGCATGAGGTGGGCAGAAGAGGTGAGGCCTCTTGGGTGAGGCCAAGCAAAGGGACTGCAGGGAAGGAAGCTACCCACTACCCTATGTTTGTCCGGGTCTCAGTTTCCCCCAGAGCTCCGTGAGGCTGAGATTTCTACATGCCAGGCCAGGTTGGGGAGATTTCTCACAGAGGCCAGGAGGGGCTGCCTAAGCAGCAGGAGGAGTGAGCCTGTGATGCACTGGGAAAGGCTGAAAAACAAACGCACCAGAATCCAAATCAGGAAAGCCCAGGGCCGGGGTTGCCGTGGCAACCTGCAGCAGGCTCCCAGCCCGGCACTCAGCCTCTGTGGGGTGGGGGCCGGGACGCGCCAGGCTCGGCTGCCCCCGCCTCCGAGGCTGCCTCCGCAGCGCACCTCGGCTGACACAGGGGAAGGGCTAGGGCACAGAGGCGCACCTCTGCCCTCTCAGGTGGGCCTGGGCTCCTACTTCCGGCTTTAGGGAGATCACCCTCTCCAGGAGTGAGGCCCACACCCAAGTGCCCTCCAGAGTGCAGCAAGCTACCCCCAGTCCTCCCAGCACCCTGGTCCCAGCACCAACGGCTCCAGCCCAGCCCATAAGTTGCCGGGGCTGACAGGGCACCACTGCCAGGGGCCTCAAAGCTATTTCGGGGCCCAGGAGGCAGTGAGATGAGCCCCCAGACCTTCCCCCAGAGCCTGGTGGGGGAGGGAACGAGCATGGGTGCCCGACCCTGCTGTAGTGCTTTATGCATGTTTTCTCACACTTAATGGTACTCCCCTGTGACAGTTGAGAAAACAGGCTCAGGGGAAGGTAAATGACTTGCCAAGGTCACAGAGCTACCGGGTGGGAAAGAGCTGGGTCCCAGCCAGGGTTTTCCAACTCCTGAGCCCAGACCCTTCCCATGGGGGCCTATTACTGGATGCCCTGGGATGACCATCCGCCGTGTCATCAGGGGCCCCTCAGATGCCTATCTACCCAACGACGTGGGGGCTCCTAGACACGTTCCCCCAACCACAGGACTGTGTCCAGTCTGCAGAGACACACAACAGACAATGGCCCTCATGCCTCCATTTAATGGCCAAGCCAGCACTGCTCAGATGATGCCCAGGCCCCAGTAGGGAAGTCCTCCCTCCTGGCTGGTGTCCCCTGAAGAGCCCACCCAAGCTGGTGCCTGTCAACCTCACGAACGTCCCAGTCCAGTCCCGGTGTCAGGGAGCAGCCTCATCTCAGCTCCTTCAGCAAGCTGTCGATGGAGCCCAGCAGTTCCCGGAAGTATCCCTCATCCTCGCCGTCTTGGAGCTCCAGTGTGGCCAGAGCCTGGTACTCAGCCTGCAGGCTGACCAGCGTCCTGCTGAGCTGCGGGTCCTGACGGTAGCGGTTCCGGCACGTGGCCAGGAGGGCGCCCAGCGTCTGCAGCACCTTTTCTCGGGCATCATGCTCGGGGAGAGCCAGGAGGCGGGCGGTGATCTCGCACCAGCCCTGTTCCCTCAGGCTCGGCAGGAGGTGGACCTGGCGGTACTGCTGCAGCTTCTCCGGGGACGCTTCCCGGGTCAGCTCGGCCTCCTCCTCAGCGAACATCTGTCGCCCGCACGTCCAGGCACCAGGGGTAGGTTTGGGGGAGAGAACACACGGAGAGCAGTCAGGGCCGCCATCCAGACAGGAAGGCAAATGGCTAACCATCAGTCCGCCCCATCTTCCTCCATCCTTCTGGGCCTCAAAGGCCCAACACAGGAGAAGGCCAGTTGGATTCACAGCTTCACACACGCTCCCCCACCCATCCATCCATTCATCAAAAACAGCTGTGCAACAAGCCAGGGAAACCAAGATGGAGACACGAGCCCTGCCCTCAAGGAGCTACTGAGTAGTTCCTAAGTAGCACAGTAACTTGAGGTCAGCAGTGTACTGCAGAGGCCAACAGTCTGGCTTCCATTTCGGCTCCAGCACTGACAGCCAAACGGCCTTGGGCTGGCACTGCGTCATCTCTTATGCGACGACATGAGCCCTTCAGGACCACTGGGATGACTCACTGGGGTAGTGAGCACACACAGTGCCCAGCACACCCGGCCACAGGGGCTCGGGTATCAAGGAGAGTTACACCGTCTACACGGCAGCGCACGGCAGCCGCACAGCAGCGGCAGCACCATCCTCCCCTCCGCTAGACCCACGCCCTCGGAGGAGTGAGGGCATGGCGCAGGGAATAGGACGGCGTTCTCCTGAGTTTGGAGGGCTACATGGGAGTTGTCCAAGGGGACGAGGGTGGAGGGTCCGCACACAGGAGGGCGGCAACAACAGGCCTAGGCCCACCTCCTGTTTGAAGAATGTCAGGCTGTTCTAGTCCATGGGGCATGAGAGTCCGGCTGAGGCCCAGAGCATGCAGAGCCCTGGCTGTGTGTGGCTATCATGCCAAGGGCCTGGGGAATTGAGACAAGTTGGACAGAAAGTCACATGCTTGGCTGGCAGCTGTAAAGTACAGAAACTCAGCCCCATCAGCACAATATGGTGGGAGCCACGCCTGCCAGGCTGCCAGAGACAGGACACGCCTGAAGCCTGATGAGTGACCAGCTTCTTTCAAATGTCGGGGGAAGGCTAGGCAGAGGGGGAGGGGGAGCAGGGGGTGGAGATGTGCTTTACTGGCTGTACTAAATGTACCTGCGAGAAGAAAGAGGAATCTCTGCCTTACGCCAGGTGAGAATGAGGCATGCCAAGGACAGGGAAGGCAAGAGGAAAGCCCAGGCAAACAGCAGGGGCCACAGAGCACCACCTGATGGCCTTGGGGTCTGTTGGGGCTGGTGGAGGAAGCAGGGAGGGGCAGGGACCAGCATCCTCGCGCAGAAAAGAATGAGAGGACTCTGACAGTCCTTTCCCAAGCTACCCCACGGGCCCCAGCTGCACTTCTGGAACACCCAAGTCCCCACTGCCCTCGGCCTCTGCCCCACGTCCACGGCTCCTCATTGCACTTGCCAGTCCCCTGCCTCCCACCCCCGACCTGCCCCCTCCAGCCGCTGATGGCAGACTGCTGTCCAGCCCACACCCGGCCCAACTAGGCATTTCTGATGTTAATAACTAAATCCCTTCCCAAAGACTTCAAGGCCCTGCAGGGTCTACCCGGACCTGTGCTTGGCCTCGTCCCCATACATGCCCTCACTTGCGCACTTGTCACACGAACTGTCCCCCAGAGCCTTTAAGGTGCAGCTTGGAGGCTCACTCCCACCTAACTCCAACTCCACAGTTAACTCACCCCGAGATCTCACTGCCTTCCCTGACTTGCCCGAACAGGTCAGTTCCCCGAGTGTAAGCCTCTGTGGCCCACATGCTCCAGGTGCTACTGTGACAAAAGTCTGCCCCAAGCACCAGGAGGGCAGGGACCGCGGACCTAGACCAACACTGAGCAGGGCAGACACCCAGGGAACGCTCGTGGAAGGAACCAGTGGGTGGGGCACCCACGTCCCTTCAGCTCCAGGGAGGCAGGAGTGGATGTGGACTCCTGACCAGAGGCCAGCATCTCATCTTCTCTGCAGAAGCAACAACCTGAGAGGTGGGTCCACTTTCCATGGTAACAGGTAAGCACCTGCTACTTTTCCACGACACTCTCAGGGTGGGGGGCACCTCGATGGCAACCTAACACGCCTCCACCTCACACAGCTCTGGAGCCAGCCCCTTCATTCTTCCTGAGGAACCACAAGCACAGAGAAGCCCCGACTGCCTCAAGCACAGTCTGGCTGACATCTGGCCTAAGCTCACTGGCTGAAACTCCTCCACTGCCCTCCCTGCCTGCAGACGGACAGCTATCTCTGTCTCTCTGCGGAGAGAGACACCAGTGTTCACAGCACCCTAAGCCTCCAGGAGAGCTCCGGGGGCCAGCAGGCTCAAGTAACTCTCGGTGATATGCCAAGGCCATGGCACCTGCCACACCAGGTCTAGGGGCAGCAAAGAGACACCTAATTCACCAGAGGAAAGAGGTCAGTTTCTCCTGGGAAACACCAAGCGGACATGCAGGTCCTTCTCTGGGCTTGCTGGCCTGTTGCCAGAAAGTCAACTGTGCACAGGCCTTATTAATCGGATGTGCGCACCGCATGGCTGCCTGCTGTTCTGGGTTTCTGCAGCTTGGAGAGAGAAAGATGGAAAGAGAGAGGGGGGAGAAGGAGTGGGAAAGGGGGGAAGAAGGAGTGGGAAAGAGGGGGAGAGGGGGAGAAACGGCAGAGAATGAAAGACAAGGCAGGCCCAGAGAGACAGGGAGCGCCAGAGAGTCAGCGCACACACCACAGCAACTAGCGGCTGGAGAAGCAGTTCCGCACAGCTCTGCCCCTCAGTCTGAGGCAGGGCAGGGAAGCAGTGGTGCCAGTGGCTGCCCACCCTGCCCCAGAATCCGCAGTCAGCTGTTCTAGGGAGAGTGTGGCCAGAGAGACAGCTGAGAAAGCTCAGCGAACTCGCTCTGCAGCCGCTGAATTCCAAGTCCAGACCTGGCTGGTTGCACTCTCTTCTTAATTAAGACACTTTTCAGGCTCACAAAGACCGAAGTGGGCTGGGCACCAAGTCTCCTGCCAGGTGGCAACAACAGGGTTCCCTGGGCCCCTCGAGGGCGGCCATTCTGAGCCCCTGCCCAGGGCGAAAGCTCCCAGAGGAGGCACCTCCATGTTTATAGAATCTAAAGATCGAAAGATCACGTTTCTAGAATCTAAAGATACAGCATCATTCCAGCCTCTGGGTAATTGGTGTTCCGGCTGCTTCGAGGGCCCCAGACACAGCTGCTCCGTTCCACCTGCTCCCCATCACCCCACCCTAGGCTTTAGACAAATAACCTGCCATTCCATGAAGGGTCAATCCTGGCCATTTCTGGCCCTCCATCACACCGCCCCTCCACCAGCACACTCTGCCCTCGCCTCCCCCCCCCCCACTGCTCCTCACCAGCCCTTAGGTTTCAGTTTAGCTGTCACTTCCCACAGGACACCCTCTCTAAGGGCTCAGAGATTCTGGGTGCGGGGCCCCAAGGAGGAGCTGCCATAGCCTCCCTGTGTGCCCAGCACAGTCTGGCACATTCTCTTGGGAGCACCGTTAGGAAGATGGAAGGCGGGATGGAAAAGGCTAGGGTCAAAAGGCAAGAAGCAAAAGCAAAGCGACGCGGACGCAGCACAGGTCCAGACACTCACCTTTTCAGTGACCAGGTCATACAGCAGAGTGACCACGCGCACAGCCAGCACCTCGGTGCCCTTTGCCTGCACCAGGCTCCTCAGGACCTGCAGCCCCCCCAGTTTCAGGAACTGCTGCTGGGCGTAGGGGAAGTGTCGCAGTAGGGAGCACAGTGCAAACAGGACCTGTAGAGGGTGAGAAGCCACATGGAGCCCTCCTCCAGGGCCTAGCAAAGGCGGCCAGAGGTGTCCCCAATGACCCCAGCCCAGCCTCCATTCTCCCCGGCCTCACCCACCCCCTCAGGTCCAGCTATACCCCAGAACACAGGTCTGTGAGAGCCAGAAGAGGGGTCAGACACCTTTAACATTGCCCAGTGGGTGGACAGAGGCCCAGCACAGGAAGCCAGAGGGTGGTAGCCCGGACTACCATGGGAGCTGAACCTAGGCCTCCAGATGCCTCGGCAAGCTGCCATGCCACTTGAGGTGAGTGGGACCTCTCCCCCTATGCCACCCAGTGGATGGATGACCACTCAGGTCCCCAAGGGTGACAGGCACAACCTGAAAAGGGACCCTTGCCCTGCAGGCTCCACAGATATGCGAGGGGCTGGGCAGGAGGAAAGGAGCAGATACACACCTTCTTCTTTGCAGGGAGAGGCTGCTCCGTAGCCAGGATGACCAGCAGCTTCTGCAGGGCTCCCCCCTCAATGGCCTCTACTTGGACCTTTGGGTTGCTGGGGGGAAAGCACAGGACAGCATGACACTATACCCCCTCACCAAGTTGGGGGCACGCCACTGTGCTCAGCCTAGGGACCTGAGTGGTTAGGGGATGCTAATGTACCAGCCATCCCCTGGGGAAAAGAAAGGTGCCCAGGGGAGGCTTCCCACTTGGGACAAGCTAGAACTCAGGTGAACAGGTAGAAGGGCTATACGTCTACCCGGGTACAAAGATCTATGACCAAAATGACAGGGTCAATGGCTCCCACACTGTCCTGCCACCCAGCAGCAATGGGCTGGAGTGATCTGGGAAAAGAAATCACCTCCATTCTTTTAAGATCTCCTGATGCTAAAGGTGCTACTCAGTGTCCCTCCCACAAAAGTCTTCCTTCACACTCCCAAGGCCTTCACTGGGTCTTCTTCCTTCCATCACCCCAGGCAATCATACACTGGGGGGCAATTACTAAAAGGTCTGTTCTCCTCTGAGCATGAGCTCCTCCAGGCCACACGCTGCGGCCCCCACTCCTCTTTTCTTTCCTGGGTAGACCACACAGACAACATGTAGTTAACACTTGTGGGAAAGACAGCAAGAACGAATGAGATCCAGGAAGCCTCTTAACCTGAGCAGATACTAAAACAGAACCAACCCAGATGCCTCCCCACCACGAGAGCAGCTCCTGTGATTGCCCCCCTGTTCTCAGCACTCAGCACACAGCCTATGTCATGAGGCCCAGGAAAAGAGGACCAGATGTGCACAACCAGGACTGTACCAACCCACACACAGCAACACTGTAACACTCAAAGCCTAGAGCTGCCTCTCCAACTCCTCTCCCCATTCTAGGCTGGAGAAAGAGCGAGGAGGTTCAAACATTCAGGCACAACTCTCCTGGATGAAAGCATAGGGGCCCGGCTGGTGAGAACTCCACAGGGCAGGGTGCCAGGCAGGAGACATGTCTGGGAACCTCTTGCTTTCCAAGATCAATTTAGTGATCAGTGAGGGAGGAAGTGTCAAGCACAGGGACCTGTGTAGTTAGGCCCTCGAGGGAGGTCAAGGCTCCCTCGCCAGATACTTAGGAGGCCTCAAAGAAAGGTGGCGGGTTCCTGAAAAGCCCGAGGAGAGAAAGAAGGGTAGGGGCCAGACCAGAGGTCACAGAGTGGCTGTCACACTCACCCAGACAGCCCACAAAGGGCACCGAGTCTCTTCTTGGCTCTGGTTGCTTCACCTTAGCAAGCCACCAGCTCCCTGGAGACCCAAAGAGCACACGTTCCTCCTAGCCCCAACCCTGGCAAGGGGCCTTCATGGCATCGTGGAGAGTGAGGCAGGGTCTGAGACCCAGAGGAAACGGGAGGCAGGTAACAAGAGAGTTCACAGTGCTGCTTGCAGGAGGGGGCCTGCCACACAGCAGGTGCTCTGTCAAAGCTAGCCCAATGGCATGGTGATGGCGCCCCATCCTACCAGGCATCAGCTTCAAGCTTCAAAGAAGAATCAGCACACTGAGCCAGTTTTCCTGCTGTAAATGGGAGGCGCGTGGGTCTCTCTGCATCCTCTCAGCCAGAAAGGACGTGCAGGGTGGGTGCCAGCCTGTCCCACTGCAACTCCACTGGTGTGTCTCAGGAGCAGCCTGAAGATGGGCCTGGGCCTCTGGGGAAGGGAACCTGACAGTTCCTCTCCAGACAGGCAGGTGGGCACCAATGCAGGGGGGCCGGGGAGCTGAGCCTCTCCCCTGCCCCCTGCTCCCCCCACTTGAGAAAGGCAGCTGCTTCATCAAAGCGTGAGCTAATTAAGACTGTCTCTGCCATCATGTGCCTGAGGAACGCTCACCCGCAACAGGCAGGGTCTTTTCTAGGAAAAGATGACCATGCTGAGAAATTCAAACAAACGTCAAACGCTGACTCCCAAGGAAGGGGGGCTGCGAGACCCAACATCACATCAACCTCACAGGGAGCACCATCCCTCACAGGCCCACACAGTGGCAGGGACAAGGTCCTCCAAAGAAAGCACATGGAGCTTTGTGCTTGTCTACAGATCTGAGAACAAGACCTAGATGTGAGATAACCACCCGGCCAACCCTGGAAGACAAGAGGTGTTCTAGGAGATCCACTTGAGCACGCTGGGTATAGGGACCCACCGGGGTACCACCCAGAGAAGCAGCCCTGTCACGACATGAGGCAGTATTGGGAGAGAGAGGAACTGTGCTCACCCACGTCTCACTTGTTAGGAGGAGAGAAGGCTCAGACCCTTAAAGGAAGCAAAGCACCAACAAGAAACAAAGTAAGTAAGAGGGCACGTACCATGTAGGCAAATCCCTGGGATCCTCCAAAGAGAGAATAAACTAACTAGGAGGGAAGGAAAGACACCAAAAGCCAGTAAGAGATATGGCTTCCCTGGTACTTCTTAACCACGGGAGCCCCGATGTAAGTGACAGAGGGCCAGACAGCAGCCTGTCCTAGGAAAGATGTAGAGGTGAGCCACTGCTAGGCAGCCGCTCAGGGAAGCCCCCACATGTAGGACAGGTCTTTGGGGAAGCTCAGCCAGCTCTCTGCCACTGAACAAGCCAGGACCCACACATAGGAGAGAGACCACACCACTAGATCTTACTTAGAAGTTACAGAGGGAATGAAAGATACATAACATTAGGCTAGGCCAAGTGGCTATGAACCTAAGGCTGGTGGGGGTGCTGAGAAAGAACCGGAGGGCCTGGGCTAGAAGAGCCAGGAGGGCTGCATTGGAGAAGAGACACTGCAGGAGGCTAAAGAAGATAGCTTATGGACAGGAGGAAGGGCAGGTGCCCAGGGAACAGCATGAGTGTGTGTGGAGAGGCGAGACCACTGAATGAAGAGCTGTCCTAGAAAGTCACGGAAATGGGGTCAAGAGGTGCAGCTGACAAGAAGGTACAGGTCAGGAGGCCATGCTGCTGATAGCGCCAAGGACGTCTGCTGGCTGGGACCTAGGAAGGGTGATGCAGGACCCAGACCCCACCCAGTAAGCAGAACCTGCTCCTGCTCCTCCTGCCGCAGCAAATACCAAACCTGAAGTAAAATGAAGAGTTGGTGACAAGCTCCTTCAAGCCACACAGACACCAGAGAAGGCCCAGGAGCAGGGTCTGCCTCAGGACAGTGGTCCTGGGGACAGGAGATGAGATGGCGGAACCTTGTGAACCAGGCATAACTTATCACTCCCAGGTTGGGCTGGCTGTGGCTATGTGGTGCGAGCTTGCATCTGCCCAGCATCCCTTCCGTCCCACCTCCCGGTACTGACACCCTTGCCTCCCTTCCTTTGAGACCCTGCTCCCTCTCCCACTCTGGTCCTGATGGGGTGGGTCCCAACTCCCTAAGCCACAGTGAAGGGCTTGTGGATTGGGTGCTGGTCTGTCATAGCCTGCCACCACCATGGTCTCTGTGGGTCACCCAGGACTGGGCAACCAGAGCCCTGAGCCTACAACGGCGTCAGGACAAAAGGTTCTCTTCTCCGTAAGACAGGTTGCTATAAGCCAGGAGCACATACAGTCATGAAGACAGTGGCCGGGTCCCACCCCATTCCCAAGGAGAGAAGCTCATTAAGGTAGGACAGAACAGAACTCACACAGAAAGAAACCAGAGGGAAAAAGCAAAAGCCCAATACTTTGTCACTTGCTAAAATCATTTTTATAAGGCAATAAATTTACTTTCTCATCTGCAGCAGAGTCCTGAAGAACTTGGGTGAGGAGAGCAGGACCATCGGCTAAACATGGGCCTGTGGCCAAGCATGGCCTCAACAGCCCGGGACCTTTCCGCCTGTATAACTTAAAGGTGCCCATGTAACTCTGGGCCCTACACCAGGCTTCGGTGGCGCAATACTCGCTTCAGGGGTTCCATATAATACCCCCTGAAAACAGTCTTTTAGTACTGCCCAATTGAGGGGCTAAGGAACACAGCAGAGGGAAGGTGGGGAAGGTAGAGCTTGTTTTTCCAAACGACACTCAGTCCAGCCAGGCAGGGACAGGTGAGCTGGGCACTGAAGCAATCCACTGTGGAGGGGCAGGACCAACATGCTCTCAGAGCCTCTCCCTCCCCCAGCAGCTCAGCCTTGGGCTCTGAATGTTCATTACTCTGTGCTTTGGGAGATGAAATGCCCCCAAAGAGTTGAGTGAGGTTAGGGGATGTGCAAGGGCCAGGGCCTGGAGAACCCTTGGTGGCAATCCTGTCAACAAAGCGCTGATAATCTTGGGCAAGTCCCTTCATTTCTGTTTCCTCACTTGCGAGGCTGAGCTAAAACTACCTGTGTTAAAGGTATAACAGCTAACGAATGCCAAAATGCAGCCAGCGCAATGTGATGGGAACATTACAATTATGGTGGTTTTGCTACAAAGAGCCCAGACCATATCCTCGAGAACACAGATGCCCCGGGCACATATATGCTGGCCTCATCCCCCTCCCAGCCCACAGACTCAGGACCAGAGCTGTGGCCCATGCAGGGGGCAGGGCGGAAAGGTGGTTCCTGCTGGCTGGAAGGTGGGGAGCCTGACAGTTGGGGGATTTGAGTGAGTTAAAAGGGCAGGGGCCTGGCTTGCCTCTCAGCAACATCAGTGGCGCTGGTGTGCTCAAAGTCAACAGAAGGATATTAAGGACGTAGCTCGTCTCCGACGAGATAAATGAGACTAAACCTTGTTCAGGGCTAAGCCGGCTGGACTGAATAAATACCATTAGCACTTGGATTACTGAGATGTTCACAATCAGCAGGCAAGTCAGCTGTCTGTGTGCAGAGGGATGGCAGCAGCTGCTACTTTGTAAATCTTGGGTGGGGCTGGGGGGGTAGATCACAGAAATGGAAATGATTACATTTGCAGAAACCAAACAGTTTGGGTCAGGGTGACCGATGTAGGCAATCTGCCAAGGGTCAGAGATCATATTTCAGCTAAGCAAAGCTGAGCAAGTGTTGGGGGGCAGTCTGGGGGGAAGGTGGTTCAGCTGATCCCAGAGTGTACAGCCAAGCCCAGCCATGGGCCCCATGACAGCGCAGCCCATGAGTTGCCCTTCTCCCTCTCTGGCACTCAGGACGGGCCATGTAATTTTCAGGGCCAGTGCAAAACGGAAATGTGGGGGCCTATGTTCAAAAACTATTAGAAACCTCAACATGGAAAGGGCAGAGCATTAAACCAAGCACAGGCCCATTTCAGGGTGGGGTCCCGTGTAACTCTAGGGTCGTACAGCCACAAAGCAGATGCCGCTGACATTGGGGCCGTGTGCACAGTAACAGGAAACACACAGAGATCCTGTTTGGGGTGAAGTGGAAAACAAGGACTGAAAAGGGAGTTCAAGAAACTGGAAAAGGAAGAAAACTGGAAAAGGCAGACTTCTGGAGGAAAATAAGGGTTAGGCTGACTCATTACCTGGGGCTGAATAAACACCAAGGTGAAACCCCCAAAGCAGAGCCTGTGTCCTCCAGAGTCCCAGTCCCAACCTAGACTCTAGGCTTGTCCACGCATCGGGGTATGCGCTCTCTCATGAGTCTCGCTATATTTCTAAGTAGGATTTCTAAGTAGGATTCTTTTGTTCATTCTCTTAATAACAGAGGGAAAAGACTGCCATTGTTGTGAACACTACCTGAGAAGAATCTACGCAGTGTGGAAAGGGGGCGTATCTCAGGGGAGGATGTGGTCAGGTTTAATCATCTGCAATCTTGCCTGATGGAAGTGGTACCTCCTCACCTTCTTGCCCAGAGAGAAAGATTCCTTCTCTGCTGGCCTCACCTTGTCTGTGCCCTAGCGTGTGGCCTTAATCTGTGGAACACAAGGATTTGCAGAATGTGCAATCTTGAAATAGGCAGTTCGTTAGGGATCTATATTAGCCTGCCATCTAGGTATTAATGGGGGTAAGCAAGCAATTAGTCAATCAAGAGATGGACAATTACCAACTTGAATAAAAAGAGAATAGGTTCACCAAAAGAACAAATACTACATACAACTCTTCCACATGAAAGTGAAGCCCCCAGTAGAACCAAAACATCCAGCCTGTAACGTGAGGCCCATACCACAACTGGGACGATGGGAACCGCACTGGGCCACTTCAGAAGTTCCAGCTGGACACGGGGGAGGGGAAGGAGTACCACTGGACCCATTCATAAACAGTTCACAACCAGAAGCCAGTCGTGTAAGCAAATGTGGGGCACACAAAATTCACAATGATAGTGCTCACAAGAGTATCTCTAAGAGGCCCTCTGCACGTGCGTGCACACACACACACACACACACATACATACAGATCAAATGCCCACTTCTGGAAAGAGAAACAGGGCCTCAGAGGGTGTAGCCCCAAAGAACCTTAACAGACATCTGCTAGCTCTCATACATAACTCCACATCACAATCACCAGGGACACTTTTTTGTTTTGTTTTCCCCCTCATTGGTTTCAGACTGGGCACTTTAAAACTTACAGAAAATTACACAAGAAACTTACAGAAGAGTTACAAAAGAGTAAAAGAACTCCCATTAAGATTCACCAATTGTTAACAATTTACCACACCTGCTTTTTAATTTTCTTACTATTTATATTTAGACATATTATTTTCTCTCCTGAAACATTTGAGAGTAAGTTGCCTCTTTACCCTTAAATGTATCAAGTGTGTTTCCTAAGAACCACAGCACAATTACCAAAATGAGGAAATTAAAGTCAATATATGATCTCCAGATATTCAGATTTTACCCACCCCCAAAATATCCTTTTTATAAGAATAATTTTGGTTTCTGGGCCAATCCAGGGCTTGGCACCATGAATTCAGCAGCATGTCTCAAGTCCCCTCTTCCCCGACACTCCCTTCTTAGCCTGTCTTCGTCTTTCATGACACTGACAGTTTTGAAGAGCGCAGGCCAGTTGCAGAACATTCCTGAGTCTAATGTTTTCCCATGGTTAGACTGAGGTTACCCATGTTCGCAGGAACACCGCAAAAAGGAATGTTGTGTTTTTCTCGGTGCATCTTATCAGGAGACACGTGACGTCAGGGAGGCCCACTATGGGCCGTGTTCACTTGGATTACTGGTCACAGTGGTGTCTGCCAGATTTCTCCATTATGAAGATGCTATTTGTCCCTTTGAAATGAATACATATTTTGTGGGGAGACACACTCTGAGATATGAAGACAACCTGTTCCTCATCAAACTTTCACCCACTGGTTCTGGTGTTCACTGATTATTCTTCCTCAAAATTATTATTACTGTGATGTTTGTCAAATGATGATATTCAAACTCGGTCACTGCTTCTACCTGTCTGTGCTGGCAGTCTATGTGAAAGAAGAGGCTTTTTCTCACTTACTCATTTCTATCAGTATGGATTCATGGATTCTTAATTAATCTATGGGTTATAATCCATTTCTATCATTATTTTGATGCTCACATTATCCCTGATTTAACCACCAGAGCCTTTTCATACTGGCTTCTGTGTCTTTTCTACTTATTTCCATCATTCTCTAAGCACGTCTTTACTTTCTGGCCTAAGATGTTCTTGCACAAGATATTGTACTTTAGCTGTACCAGTTGTAGGATCAGCCACTTCACCAATGAGCACTTGGGGCACTTTTACAAAATTCTAACAGATTCTAACCCCTACCCTACACATACTGAATCAAAGCTTCAGCAGATGGGGCTCAAAAAACCTGATTTTTCATAAATGTTCCACCTGATCCATACTGACATGTCTGGCACTGATGTGAGGGCCAACATTTGGGGTAATTAGAACCAATTGACCACCTTTTACCTGGTATAGCACGTCTGATAACGGACTGTCCAGTATTTGAAGACTAGAGCAATAGGGGCTCCCCATCAAACAAGGCAGCTTTCCGCTGCCTTGAATTTTAAACTTTTCTAATTGCTTGAAAAATGTCTTCTGATAAGGAGCTGAAATCTGCTTTCATGAAGCTTATTTACACACACTGGTCCCAAGTCTGCCCTCTCAATATAGAGAGGGCCATTTGACTCTGTCCTGACAGGTACCCCTTCCGAAGCTTAGGGATAATCAACTGCCCAGAGAAAGCTCCCCTCAAAATCTGGCAAACCTACCTGCAGGGGTCCCGCTTGGCCAACCCCTCCAGAGTCCAGTGGGCCCAGCTGCCTCTGCCCTAGGATCGCTCTGCAACTGCCTCAGGTCACATACAAGTGTTCGGCAGTAGTGTTGCAGAACTGACTCATACTGGGCCTGCCTAGATCCAATCCCCTGAAAGCTGTTCACATGATGAGCCCAGGGTTCTCCAACATGGCCCTGAACCTAAGTACAGAAGGCAAAAACCAAGTTACCAAAGGGTATGGGTAGTAGGACAGCATATATTTGTCTCTCAGTGGTAGGATTTATTTTTTTAAACAATATGCGCTTTTGTAAAATTAAGAATTCAGTAACAAGATTTAAAATGTCACTTTGCTACCCAAGCCCTTCATCCTGGCATGTCACTATACCTTGGGATCCTCATTCTGTCATACCCAGCATGGTGGTTAGCCCTTTCTGATCTGTGTCGTCTGTCCCCATGTCCTCATATAAGAATATGAATGCAGGCGGGGCAGGACAAGGTCTGATGTGAGATCTTTGGCACAAAAACAACACAGTCAAGACTCCGATGTGGACACTGAACCATTTGTAAACACACATCTATTAGGTCCGATTGTTCAAGGAGCTACAAATCCACATGTCTTTATCATTATTTCTCTACCTAACCTATTAGATTATCATGAGATTCTGATGAATGCTTCCCTAAAATGCAGTCCCTCTATGTCTGTAACACTCACCGAAGCTCCCAGGATGGCAAATCTTTCTGAAAAGGAAGTTCAAATCGGGAGGGAGCATGAGAGAGTCCTCTGGGGTGCTGACAAAGTTCTGTTGCTTGATCTGGGGTGTAGTTGCATGTGTGTGTTCACTTCCCCCTGCCTTTTTTTAAAGCCCCCCCCCTTAAAGTTTAACGTATTTAAGAAATCTCTACACTCAACACGGGGCTCGATTTCATGACCCTGAGATCACGACCTCAACTAAAACCAAGAGGAGGACACTTAACTGACTGTGCCACCCAGATGCCCCAGGAAGACCATTCTCCTTAAAAGAGGAGAGGCAAAACAAACCTAGAAGGGAGGACAGGGATGCCCTCACCTGCTGCAATGACTCATCTGCCAAAGCAGGGGGCTGATGCCCTCCTAGCCATACACGCACTCTGAACACTAAGTGCTTGGGCAGGTCCCTTTGTTCTCAGCATCCCAGGTCTTACCCCCCTGGTATTCCTGACAGTGTTGTCAGAGCTTCACACCCTTCTCTGTTTGTTCACCTTTTTTCTTTCTTTCTTTTTTTTTTTTTAAGATTTTATTTATTTATTTGACAGAGAGAGAGACAGCAAGACAGAACACAAGCAGGGGGAGTGGGAGAGGAAGAAGCAGGCTCCCAGCTGAGGAGCCTGATGTGGGGCTCGATCCCAGAACACTGGGATCACGCCCTGAGCCGAAGGCAGACGCTTAACACCTGCGCCACCCAGGCGCCCCTGTTCACCTTTTTTCATCTCTTACACAGAAACTCACTCTAATGTCTTGCCGTGCGACCATGTTGGCCTCTAGGCATCTCCTCCCTTGTTCCCCGCAGTAATCACCTATGACTGCATTGAGCACATCTCACTTCTCAGACTGAGTCATCCTCCTTTTGAAGTTCTTGCCCAAACATCCTATCTGTCTGCGCCTGGACCTTCTAAAATCTGCTTTCCCCCAAACCCAGAGAGTTCTGCGTTTCCATTGGCTTCTCCAAACATGGCCACTTCCTGCTAAGGTCCCCAACACTTCCACTTCACTGAACATACCCTTTCTGTTGCTCAGAATATCACTTCAGTAAGGCCCTTTTCCTTATGGTTCCCTTAATCATCTAAGAGATGAAACTGTCAGAAAAGTAAGTTAAGAATTAAAGCAAATCAAGAATTTATCAGAGTCTTGTTTTCTACCGAAGGAGATTTCCAACTGTTCAGAAACATGGAGACCCAAAGCGCCACACCACCCAAAGCGCCACACTGTTTCGGCACCAGAAAGCCTCTTCTACACGGAGGGTAAATCACTGACATCTTAACCCCTGGTTAGTTTGTGTGTTCCTGGGTAGGCCAAGAGCCAGTGATTTTGACTTTTATTTCACCAAAAGCCCAAAACTCAGTGAGCCAACTAATGAATAAAAGTTACTCTGGCACCAGAGAGAAATGGGTTCAAGTACTACTTTCCAGTGTTTTCATGTTGTGTGACTTGAACAAGTTACTTACTCTTTGGACTTTAGTTTCTGTATCTGTAAACAGGGATTAGTAATATGTATGCCTTGGCATTGTTGTGGGGATGAAATATGATAATATATAAGGAGATAAGCACAATTCCTGGCAAATATCAAGCATTCAATAGTTGTTTTATCATAAAGTATTATACTATTTAATGAAAATTACTATTTTTATTTTTCTGCTAAGGAGTGCCTGGGTTTTTAGGCTTCTCAAAAGTAGGAGGGGCTACCTGTGGTTGGAGACAAAGAAGTACCACCTCCCACTGAGTGGCCCTGGGTTGTCATTCTCAGATCCTCTGGCTACATGGACAAAGGCAGGGCAGAAAGAATTCATGGGGGAGAAAGGTAATTAACAAGCTAGAGGGAGAGATTGGGAGGAAGGATCAAAGAAGCTAATTAGAGCTGGCTAAAGGGAGGCCACAGGGTGGGTAACGTTCAAGATTGAGAGCTAAAGAGAAATTATCTGTGGCCTATAATTATTCAACAAATGCCTCCCAGTAATTGTCTCAGGCAGTCTGAGGGAGGCAAGGTAGGAGTAACAAGGTTAAGCAGAAGAAAATTTAGACGAAAGCATATGGGAGATTTTTCACACAGTCAGATTTATCAAGTTTATTAGAGAACACAGAGAGGATGTTACTTGAGGTCATCTATACCAGCTGGTGGTTTATCTCCTTCACCCAAGATGCTGGGGAGACCAGAGCAGGCCAGATCCACAGGGTAAGAGGGCTACAGGGAAATCACCTACAAATCTTTGTTCTGAACCGCAGGCCATACACGTTCTTGATAGGCCCTTGGTGGCTCAGGAAGGAACTTCCTTACTCACCCAGCTCTTGCTCTCAAGGGCTCAGAGGAGTACGCTGGGCAACCACTCACCCTTTCCTCCAACTTCCTCCTCCCCTTTATCAGAGCCAATGGAATCAAGCGGGGCCTGTTTGGCTTTTGCCACAAACTGCAGAAATGTTTATGAATGAGCCATTCTTTTTCCCCCCAGTTTTATTGAGAAAAATTGACATACAGAGCCATCTCTTAATAGCAAAAGAAAAAGCAACAATCGTGGGATGGTCTATAGCTGAAAATGACAACACTGAAATGCTTCGTTTACAAGATTTGGAAGTCATATAGACTACAAATCTCTCTGTTGTACAACATACATAACAAATCCCCAAAATATCCTTTGTTTGCTGAGGTTCTGCTCAGATATTTAAGGTTTCAGACAGTTTAAATATGGTGAACAATATGGTAAACCATTCAAATATTTTGCATCATTGGTATTTGGAAAGATCTTTATGAACAATTAGTTATGGTTCTGAGAGGGAGGTGCAGCACCGAGGCTCCTGGTTCTCTGTGGGGGTGGATTGACAGGGCCTCTCCAGCTAGCTCCGTTTCGTGTGGCTCATCCCCTGGCTCAAGTGAGCATGGGTTTCCTGCCCCTAGCCACTTCTGTCACACTGTAACGGAGGAAAAAACTGGGTGGAGTGGGTCTGCTGACTCCCTAGTCAGGTTTAGGACTCCAGGTCAGGAAGGACACAGAGCTTCCCCTAACGCCTGCCCTTGCCTGAGGCCCATAGGCCTGAGTCACCAGGAATGGGGGCCTAAAGGGAAAGAGAAGACTTCCTACTCCATGAAGATCTTTAAGAACTGGCGAAAAGCTCCAGTTACTCTCAGCTTCTGCAGACAGAATGATGGATGGTTCCGTTTGTGAACATGCTATTTGTCTGACTGAGGCTCTTTGTCCCAACGCTTGGTCAACAAATCCTTATTGGGCCCAGTGTGCACAGGGTCCTCAGCTAAGCAGCTTGTGGCCAGAGCAAAGAATGGAAAATAGTTCTTGCTCCTATTAGACAAAATTAACAGCCAACAAGGACATGCGGAGGGGCACTTTATTAGACAACTCACTGTGCAAAAAAGTCCAATGTTAGGTGTAATCTGAAAAAAGGACGGCTTGACCAGGAAGGTACCCTGAAGAATGACCTGAGTAAGAGCAAAAGTCATTAAGATAGGAGGGAAAAGGTTACAAGTCTGTATGTATTACCCAAATGAATTCAGATGAAAGTCTTTCTTCCCTCCAAAGAAAATGTTAAGAATCACCTTCCACAGACCCTTGAAACTCTTTTTTTAATAAATCGTTAAAAGGCCTTCTGCTGGAACCATTCTGATGCCAACAAAAAAGTTACGCTCATAAAATAGTTAATATCAAAATGTAAATGGTTTAAGATACAGCAATTGTTGCTGAATCAAATACAAAATCTCTATGGCTTGAATAGCAAGGGAAACAAAAGGCTTGACGATTTAGTGCTCGTTAAAGCCTGTCTGGCTGAATTTTAGATTGCAGCTTAAAAGAAAAAACATTAAACTAGTTCAAGTGTGAACTGACATATGCACAGCAGTTTCCAGCTGCCTACAAACGGGCCAAGGACACAGCCCGGAATGTGACTTGCACACACCAAGGCTTGAGGGTGGGTGCGGTCCCACGCCGAGGTGTGGGGTAGAGCCTGAGGTGAGCAGAACCCCCAGCACCCGGACCCTGAGTCTAGGCTCTCCCTAGGCTTGAGGTCAGCACTGTTGAAAGGGCCAGCCCCCCTTGGCTCTTTCCTGCAGGAAGCCGCAGGTGCCTAGGAGAGTCAACCTCTAGGCAAGGCTGGCTTCTGCCCGAGAGAGGCAGAAAAGCAAAAGCATTTGGCACTCCTTCCCGTTTTCTGGCCTTGCTTGTCAGACGCTTCCACGAAGCCACACAGGACTCTGGCCCTGTGAAATCTGAGACCAGCCTGGTGACCTTCACAGGCCTCAAGTTTGGACTTAGACATAGTTCTTTGTGGTAGGTTTGTGGGGTGCTGAGTAGAACCTCTGTCTCAATCCTCTTGCCCACTGGGCTGTAAAAGTGCTTAAAATTTTACCATCCGCGATTTCTTTCTTTGAGTCTTAATGATAATTCTGTCTTTCAGGTTCCTCTATTAAAATGCCAGTGCCCCTGGGTTGGGAGAAATGGTCATGTGTAAGTAGAGTGACCACATAATTTATTGTGCAAACTGGGACACTTTAAAGAGTGAAAGGAGGTACTATTAATTACTGCCCTAGGACAAGAGGTGTAAATTGAACATATGGTCACCTTCTGTATAAGGCTTTGTGTTAAGTTCTATGGAAGGTACAAAGGTTAATAAAGACCTTGCACAGGCCTGGACTCTAGACAGCGAGCTGAGGGGCCCAGGATCCTGGGAAAAGGATAAGGCCAGGAATCCATGGGAGGGGGACAAGGGCACCACGGAGGGAAACAACAGGGCAGGGTCCGAGGAGGCAGCGTCACAGTGGTAAAGACCATGACTTCTAGAGCCAGACAGACCTAATTAACCTGTCTTTGCCCAAGCCTCCTCCATCGGTAAAATGAAGATTATTTCAGAAGATTGTTGTAAGGATTAAATGAAATATCGAATATAACAGTTCCTGACATACCATGTTCACTAGGTTCAATAATAACAACATACCAGGGCCAGCCTTCTACGTAAAACCTCAGCTACTTCTACGAATGCCCCAATCAGAAGGTGGAGGAGAAGCAGGAAGAGAGAAAACCCCATAAGGGCAGGCTTGGCTTCTCCTCCCTCTAAACGAAGCCCCAAAGGGCCATTCCAGGGCTGAGCGCGTCAGGGCCTCGACTGCTGCAGCTCTTGAGGAGGGCATGAGGTGATGTGGGCTGCTCTCCTAGGCGCTCCCCTTTGGTCTTAAACTTCTCACACCGACCCAGCCCATCGCCAACAGCCTCGTCTTCAACTCCTGGAGGCAAAGGCCACCCCCTGGCTTGCTATGCTCCAGCTCCCTGATGGCAGGCCACAGAAAGAAGTGCCCTTCCAAAGTGATGGAGCCCTGTCCTAATGGCAGGGGATACTACCTGGTGAGTGATGGGACATTCTCCTGGGGCTCCTGTAATAATGGAAATGCAAAACTAAGGGCAGCCCCTCACAGTCAGGAGGAGAATGAATTCTGGAGTGCTGTCCTTTCATAGCTCCCAAGTATTTTTCAAATGTTAAGTCAAGGGGCACCTGGGTGGCTCAGTCGGTTAAGCATCTGCCTTGGGCTCAGGTCATGATCCAGAGGTCCTGGGATCGAGCCCCACATCAGTCTCCCTGCTCAGCGGGGAGCCTGCTTCTCCCTCTCCCTCTGCCTCCTCCCCAACTTGTGCTCTTTCTCTCTCTCTAATAAAAAAAAAAAAAAAGTTACACAATCCTCATAACAACTCTATGGGGCAGATATTTTTACCCCCATTTTAATAATCAATAAACTAAGTCACAGAGAGTTAAGTACTTTTCCCCAAGGTCACATAGTGATGTAGTAAGTGGCAGAGTCCCGAAAGCTCAAGAACAGGAGCTAAGAAACTTGGATTCAACTGGGGGAACACCACAAACTACTAGCTGAAAGGCCAAGAAAGAGTTCTTATCAGAGCTTCTCAACTGAAGAAACTCTGTTACTTAACCAAAGGATCTGCTGTATCAAATGACTTGGGGCAAGTGAAATCACTGTAAAAGTGTTTAAATATCACGATGCCACTGCCAACAGCTGTCATCATCTAATTTTGGAAAGCTGGGCCCAGTACAGGGAAAAGGGAACCTGTCTCCAGCTATTCTCCCTGCTCTAGGGCCGTGGACACTCTGGCACAAGGTAAAGTAACAATTACACTAAAACGGTGGTTTTTAAGATGTGGTCTCTGGACCAGCAGTACCAGCATCACCGGGGAAATAATGTGTAATAAAAATTCTCAGGCCCCAAACCAGACTTGCTGAGTGAGAAGCTTTAGGGGATCAGCCTGGCAATCTGTATTTTAACAGATCCTGGTTAAATCCTGTTGCTTCTCATGCATGCTTAAGTTTGAAAATTGTTGGCTAGAGCATGTCCCTGGACAGATGACAGGCTGGGCTCTCTGCAGCCTTGGCCAGGAAAGGCCTCCTTCAGGAGCCTGAGGCAGAGCCGGGCTTTTGCAAGAAGACCCAAGCCCTGAGGGCCACTGCCAAGATGAAAAGCTCCCAATAAAACCCAGACCTACATGGCCGCACTGATCAAAATACATTAAAGAAGAAAGTGAGATATCTGACAAAAGGAAAACTCAGCTTCGGTGGGGGACAAAATACAACAATCTTCTGTGGGAGATGAGAAGCATAAAAGGGATGTTAGATGTTCAAAGAACCAAATGTCGAAACGACAAAAAAAAATACAAGAATAAAGACAAAGTGTGGACATCAATGCCACATGGGCCTCCGTCTAATGATGGCAGTAGCAGGAAACAGCAATCCTCCCAAGACTAAAGCCTGCTCTTCCCCACCCCCAACATGACAGCCTATATAAATAGAGTCTTGAGGGGGGAAAAAAAAATACCAGCAATTAGTCACTGAATTCTGTTTGCTGGAATGAAGAAAAGCTTGCGAAAAGTCACCAGAGGCTCTGGTGAGCAAAGCTTGGCTAGGGAGGCCATGCAGACCGAGGAACAGAGAGAGATCATTAAGGGAGAAGGCCTGTGGGGTGTTCCTCGCAGTCTTTGATGCCTGCCAAGTCTTAACCTGGAAGAGAAAATGGAGGGCCTGGCCACAGGGCTGTAATGAGCTCCAACCTGGGCCCACATCCAAGTTGGAAGGCCTTTAATGTGGTCTTGAGCCAGAGGCAGGGTTGAAGGCAGGGGTGGTGGGAGGGAGGAGGAGTATATTAGACCCTGCCCTAGGTAGAGGAGGTGGTACAACACAGAGCCTCTGAACCAAGAGCCTCCACCCAAGAAAGCCTATGAGCCACATATGGATCCTCCCTTGGTCCTTGATGGGAACATGCTTTAGAAGCAGTAACAGTAGCAACCTCAATGCTTCCACTGAAGAATCTGACCCTATGTCAGAACCAAAAGTGGCCCTCACCTTCCCAAATGAACTCCTCCACTCAAATGTGCTGTGCTAGCTCTACTGTTTCTGCCTGGAGCGCCCTTTCCCCACCCTCCTCATTTCTGTCCCCATCTTCATCAGGCTAGCCTATACCTCCAAGTCTTAGACTCCAAACATTTCATCTTAGAAATCTTCATTCACCACCTGACCCGCATCAGGCCTCTGCTATGCATTCCTGGGGCCCCCTTTCTCCTTCATCACACTCAACAGATTTGGTCAGTCTGTTTCCCCTGCTAAACGGTCAACTCTCGCAAGGATGTGGATTGTGCCTTGTCTCTTCACCAGTAACCTCACTTTCCGTGGTCTAGCCCAAAGCCCATACTCAGTTAAGCAGGAACTGCCTAAAGGAGCAAGGCTGGCTCGGGTGCCACTCCCCTGCTGAGACTTACCAGCCCCACACCTGGGTGCAGGGATGGGTAGGGTATATGATCTCCCTCCCTTTCTGAGCATCTTACTTACTCCAAGAGCTTACAGAGGGCAGCCTCCCCCCAGTGTTCTAAATTTTGCATCCTCTTTCCCACCCCCTCTAGTTTGATTCCCTCAACAACTTCCTCGTGCATCTCCACTGCCACACATCCCCTGCCGGCTTGTGAAAAGGAATACAGCAGAGGTGTTCAATGACCTCTGGGGGTTACCCTATGGGGAGTATCTACATTTGTCCACAAAGAGATGTATGAAAAAACAAGAAGTTAATTTCTAAAGGTAATAATAGAATTTTAGGCAGTAACAGGAGGGAAAAAAAGAGCTGGAAGCCAGGATCCTCCACATGGTTTCTGAAATCAACCTCTAGTAGATAACGTTCACCTCTGCGATGTCTAAGATCAGCCCTAACTCAATCCTAATGTTAGGCACCACCTGACAGCCACGGTGGGGCAGTCACAGACCTATCCACAGGTGGCCAACTGTCCTCTTTTTTCAGCCTGTCCTCTCCTGGCTGTTCTCCTTGACAACAGCCCTCTATGGAAAGATCAGAAACCCCAAGCTAGAAATCCTGCTTTCTTTTCTGGAACTCTAATATCAATCTAACGTTCCAGACCTAGCTCAGGTCAGCATAGTATCAGAGATGGGTCCTTAGCCATTCTCCTCTTCTGCAATATTCCAAGGAACTCCAACCTTTGCTCCATCTAAAAGCCACTTGCAGTCAGCTCTGCCTGGGGGCCCTGATAGACTGACATGCTGGGAATCCACCGAGGAGGTGGCACAGAGCCACACAGAGGAACACAAACACTGGAAGAGGGCAAGGTCAAGTTGACAAATACCATACAATGAGAAAGAATCGCATGAACCGCAGTGGCATAATGTAGCATAACAGATGGATAATTAGATTTATTCTAAGAGCTGTAAAAGTAAGTAATTAAATAAAAATATGGAACAATGAATCTGCCACAGAGAGACACCTAACAGCCTCACAAGGGCCCTGCAGCTGGCACAAGCAGCCTGGGAAAAAAGCAGTGGGCAAGGAACCTCTAACACTGCCCTGATGTTGCAGGCACAATAAATTCAGCACCAGCTCAAGCTGGGCACCAGAGAACAGCGATTTCAAGAGAGAGCTGATCAGACCCACGGCTGTGAACAGTGTTGTGCCATGCAAGTATGATCCCGTCTCCATCTGGAAGATGGCCACCTGAGGTATACCGATAAACTCCCCACCAGTGGCATGTTTGGCAAGGCCCCTGCAAAGCAAGACTGACAGACTGTATTTATCTCTGCAGAAGCAGAGGAAGGAGGTGAAAAATGCAGGCATCGATGACAAGATTAAGCAACACCAAGAGGCAAGCTGGGAGACCCAGGCTCTGGACTCCACTCCCTTCCCAAAAGCTGGTGGCAGAGGATGAAGGAGCACGTAGCCTCATAAGAAACATGAAGTGAGCCCCCAAATTGTGTGAAGCACAGTATGGGGCACAGTGTTCCACCACGGAAGCAGCTTCCCTAGACATGACATTAGCTATTTGGAAGCAGAGAGTATGGTCAGCTGGAAGGTGCTTTGTATTAGTCAGGACTTTGTTCTTAAGGAAGTAAAGACAGTTTGTTGGGTTCCATCGTGAAGAAGGATGACAAAAGTAAAAGTCAAACTGGGACTGGAGGCTCAGCAATGTGTGAGGGTCCTCTCCCAGGCTGCATTTCCAGGCTTTGCTTCCCTCTCTAGATGAGGCTGCTTGCTCCAGGCAGGGGTGAGACCGGTGGCCTCTGGCAGCTCCTAAACACATCCCAGCATTAAGAGCTCTCCACCTCAAGTAGTTCAGAATTTCAGGGCAGGACTTCCATTGGGTCTGCTTGTGTCACATGCCTACTCCTGGGCCAGTCACTGCACAGAGGGCAGAGGCACTGCACCTGACTGGTCTAGGTCACACAGCCTCAATCGGGAATGCAAGAGGTGGCAAAGAAAGATGAACACCCTTACCTGACCACATGGTTCTGGTGATGAGAGTCCCAAAAGAAAGGAAGTATTTTCCAAAGGTGGAGGATAGAAGAATGTGCTGAGAGACCAGAAACAACATCAAGCAGGAGCCTTCACAGCTCACCACACTGTTTTATACCACCTCAAGCCATGACGTTGGGTAATAATTGGTTATTTAGGGCTAGAATGGGAGGCAGGCCAGGTTTGTAACCGTCTGACCAGGGCTCTGCTTGCAGAGATCCAGTCTGACCCACCAACTCTGAATGTTCTCAAGGCCCTCTGCTTGTCCCTTTAACAGCAGCCCATCCTGCAGACTGTCCTCAAGGCCTAACCAACCATGGGGCCATGTGGACACCAAAGAGCTCCATATTTAGGAAACCCACATAGTACCAAAGCATCAAGTTCCCAGGTAGCCAACTCATTGGAAGCCTTTTGCATGAATCTCCTTCCTATAGCACCAGCCATACAGAATAAACTATTTCCAACCTGGAAATCTCAGCTCACCACCTTTGGTAAGGACCTAAGCATGGGGATGATGCTCAGCTCAGAGCCACTCCCATTCACACCAATGGTTCCAGAGGGTGGTTCTCTATTCTCCTACCTCCTGCAGAAGGGAAGCAGGTATTTTAGTACAGAAATAGAAAACCTACCACATCTCCACTGCCACCAAAGCCACCTACTGGCTCAGCGCCTAGCATAAAAGGCTTACAGTGGGGCTCTCCCCCTAATGTGGCTTTAAGGAAGAAAGGTCCCTGGCATTCCTCACCTGCAGGGCTCACTCCTGCACTCTCCTCAAACACCGTCCTTAGGTTCCAGCCAACACCCCCAGTTGTCTCTTCCCTTCTCAAGGGACTCTGGAAACTCAGACCTCTGTCAGGTCACACAGAGCTGAAACATATTCAGGAAGTCTCTTTGTTCCAAGACCATCTAGGGAAAGGAGATCACAGGGACTCTCGGGAGCCCGATGCAGCAGTCATGCTAGGCTTCAGCTTAAGCTCTGTACACTCTTTTGATTCCATCAATTTCACCATCGACCTGGGGCCTGCTCTTATCAGTGACACTGGCCAATATCCGTCTTCCAAGTTCTTTCTGCCACTGAGGCCTTCTCTAGGAATGGAGGAAAATGAAGCTGGGCTCCCATGTGGAGTACCTAAATGCTCTAGCTATGCCTGCTACTCCAGAGCCACTTTTGAAGGTCTGGTTCAGTGCAGCCATGCTGGGCCCAGATATAAGAACCTCCAGCCAGGCTGAAAAGCAGCCTGCCCATGGATGGGCCTTCTGGCCCAGAGCTCTTTGAACTGGCTCCGCTCCTGCTCCACACACAGCAAAATTTATTGCTATTGAGAGCCCCAGAGACAAAAAAAAGTTCCCACCTCTCACTTTGCCCCTGTCCTTCCTAAGCACACACTGGAACCAATCATCAGCCAAAACCTGGATTTAACGTCAGTACTATAAACCCCAAACTGAGCTCAAACAACTTTTTATTTTTTTATTTTAAAGATTTTATTTATTTATTTGACAGAGAGAGAGAGCGCGCAAGGGCACAAGTAGGGCAAGCAGCAGAGGGAGAGGGAGAATCAGGCTCCCCGCTGAGCAGGGAGCCCGCCGCGGGCTCAATCCCAGGATCCCGGAATCATGACCTGAGCCCAAGGCAGATGCTTAACCAACTGAGCCACCCAGGCACCCCTCAAACAACTTTTCTTGAGTCACAAACTAAATGAAAGTATTTTTTTAAACCCAGAAAAACAGTTCAAAAGGCAACTAACCTCCCTCCCTGTTCAAAACTACTGAACTTGGACAAACCACATACATCAAAATAGTGTAAGAATCAAGAATTTTATTCTCCTCCCAGGAGGCAAAGAGGAGACTGTGGTGATAACTTCAGGGTAACCCTGAGTCCAGCAGATCCAGGGCAAATGGTTTCTGGGTCCTCAGGGAAGGAGAAGAGAAAGGGATAATAAGAACAGGAGGAAGGATGACAATCTCAGAGCCAAGGCACTGATGGCTGGGAGGCAGACACAGGCTTCTTCAGTCCCACAAGGAGAACAAGACTCTAAGAGAGCCTGGGTCATGGTATTCATGCATAGTGCCTCAAAGGCCACCTTGCTCAAGGGATCTGAACAAACAGCTGGGTATACCCCAAAACCCAAGCCAATTCCAGGTTACATACCATGATGGCTCAAAGGGCAAATGCCGCAAAACCCAACAGCAGCTCCTCTTCTATGTCTTACTTTTATTATATCATTTCATTAGAAACAAATATAAGCTCATGGTAAAAAAATTCACATAGTATACAAAACGCAAAACACACAGGAAAAATCCTTTTCTTGTAACCTCATTCCTCCTACCCTCAGAGGTAAGAGCTGGTTTTTGCATTACATATTTAAGAATACATATGTACTACAAATCTACACAGAAATCTTTACTCAGTTACTTTGTATATGAATGCATCACTACTATACATGTTATTTTTAATGTACAGACCCTAGTCACAGAAAGGAGAGGCTCCTTGAGTCTCCTAGCACAGTACCCCAAAGCCAAAGAGAACAACAAATAGAAGGGTGGAGGGTAGCCTATCATATTTTTAAAAACTCCAGTAACATCTAAAATTCCAAAGTCAACTTCAAATCCAAAAGCTCCTGAAGGAAGCACGACCCTGCCTCCAGGGTCCCTCCTCTGCCCAGGAAGAGAGAAGGAAGCCTTTGTAAATAGTTCTGTCTGGCTCTCCAGCTCTGTAGTTGGCAGCTTCACCTACCCCAGCAGGTCATTCTAGGGCTGTTGTCCTTCACCCGCATGCCTGTCACCACCTCTGTCCTTGCCCCTTGGGCTCTGCTCTACAGCTTCCGTGCTCCCCTGAAACATCACCACTGACAGGGCTGAGCAACTGAGAACAACAGGAGATGACCTCACAGCCTTCATATGCTAATGCCAGCTCCCAATTACTTGTACTGTTGAATAATTGAAAGAGGAGAATAATCCACTCAGCTGATTTGGGAAGCTAGCCAGGCGCACAGATTATCTCAGAGTGAATTATTCACACTAGGGATAATTGGGAGTTGCCCAAACTTCTATTTGTGGATCAGGCATCACGTGGAAGAACATTCAAGATGGAAAGTATGAAAGCAAGAAGAGGGAAGGAGACCTTGTTCCCAGGCCCAGATTCCCTCTGTGTTGCTTGGTAAGTCACGGACCCTCTCTCCATTCCACTTAGGGTCAATGAGCATGATGACGACGGTCATGCTGGTGATGGTGATCAAACTGACATTAATAATATTTTTAGTGACAGATCTTATTTCTTTACCATGTGCTGTGCTCTGTGCTAGAAGTTTATTTATTTATAATATACATACATTATCTCATTTAATCCTCACAATGAGTCTGAAGCACTGTCTTCTTCCTTTCCCAACGAGGAAACTGGGGCTCAGATAGGTTAAGCAACTTGCTCCATATACAGACTGTCAAGCTGTCTATCTAGAGCTGAGCTTCTTACCTGAGAATCTCTTTTGCCAACCAACTCATAACCCTGCCATCTCGTAAGGGAGATTTTTCCTTATAGAGTACATGAAACTATATGGAATGAAAACAGACTTTAAAAAGTATAATACCATCCACCCTCAACTTCAAATGACTGGATTTCAAGGTGGCAAAATTGCCCCCACCTGTGAAACCAAGAAGCCTATAGAAAGAGGCCGGTTAGTCCACTTTGAGAAATCCAGAGTCCAGATGCCCAAGCCACTGGCAGACTTAGAAGAGTACACAGTCTTATATTACTCCATCTACCATCATGGTCAAAGCCTGAAAAATGAAACCACTGTCCTTCTGACATGCCATTACTTCAGCCAAGAGGTAGCTCAGAACACTGAGGACAGAGCATGGGGGAGGGGTACAGGCTCTGCAAGCCACAATGAGCACTGCCTACCTCACAGATGAGCTCCTATAAAGTGGCTGGGCCAGCCCCTGGATGCCTGGAGTCCCCTCCCACAGTGTCTAGGAAAGGGTCTTTGGATACAGGGTGTGGTAGCTGGTCTCCAAAATGGCCGTCAATGCCTTGCCTTCTGGTATTATGCCTTTGTATAGTTCCCTCTCACACCGAATCATGGCTGATCTGTGCGGGCAAAATAATACAGAGTAGGTGATGGTACTGACTTCTGAGCCTACATCATAAAAGGCCGACACTTACGCCTTGTTCTCTTTCACTGCTCCCTCTGAAGGGAGCCGTGGGGATACCTGAACAGCCCTATGGAGAGGCTCACTTAAAGAGAAATGGAGGCCTCTCACCAATAGCCCACATCAACTTGTCAGGCATACGAGCAGAAGCAGATCCCACAACCCCAGGCGCATCCAACATCTTGGCTACGCTTCCAAATTCCTGACTCACAGAAACTGTGAGATCTAATAAATGATTACTGTTGCTTTAAGTCAGTAAGTTTGGAAGTAATTTGTTATAGAGCAATTAAAAGCTAATAAATGATAAGAAGGAAAGGATAGAGATGTTTCACAGTGTTCTGTTTCTTGCAAATGATATTATACAAGGGAAGAACTGGGTGTGGTGTCAGGGCCACAGGCCACCAAAAGCTCTGATTAAGCCCTTAAGGTCCAGAACACTATACAAGACAGAACAAAGACCTTCATGGCCCAGATGCCCCAGCCCTCCAGTCAAGAAAAAGCTTACATAAAATACAATGCCCACACCTCTGCCTCTAATCAAGGTAACAGTAACCAAAGTAATAAAGCCACCATTACCGAGCACTTCAACTGGGTGCCTAGCATGAGTGAGGAACTCTTCTTACATTATCTCCCTTACCAGTCTTCACAATAATCCTCAGAGGGTGCACGTAATAGGCACTTGAGACATATTTGTTGCAGGAGCAAATAAACTACCATTAGGCAGTTCTTCTCTGCAACTGATCTACATTCTTTTGATAGAATTTCAACTTTCAACATTATGTATTATTACTTTAATGTTTGGAAAGCTTACACTGCGGGTGTATTACTTTTAGAATCAGAAAAAATAATACACATGAAATTAAAAAAAAATATATTTGTACAGCAAGCAAAGCTCTAATGACTTTGTGCTAGCCACCATCTTGCCCAGAGAAGTACACCTCCACCCTGAGCTGACTCTGTAAGATAACTTGTGGAGGAACAAAGAGAAGATAATCAAAGAGGTTATTAACACTCTGAGCACTACTTGGTAGGCATTCTTTTTTTTTTTTTTTTTTAAGATTTTATTTATTTATTTGAGAGAGAGAGAGACAGAACACAAGCAGTGGGGAGGGGCAGAGGGAGAGGGAGAAGCAGACGCCCTGCTAGGCAGGGAGCCTGACGACGACGTGAGGCTCAATCCCAGGACCCTGAAATCATGACATGACTGAAAGGCAGACAGCTTAACTGACTGAACCACAAAAGCACCCCTGCTAGGCATTCTTCTTAATACTTCATGTGTATTAACGCATTTAATCCCCCATGATAATCGGCCTGAGGTAGGTGTTGTTATTCCCATTTTACAGATGAGGAAACTGCTGAGGAGATTAATAATTTGCCCAAGTTTAGACAGCTAACATGCAGTGGAGACCACATTCCAATCCCAGCCACAGAGCTCCTGTCTTATGTTTTAGATCACTGTATTACCAGCATCTCAAGAGCTCCTTGGAGCCATAAAAAATTTCATTCTGACCCTGCCACCCAGTTGTGGGACCTGAACACAGCACCCTGCATTGCTTGCCCTTAAGACTGCCCTTCAACTCAGGGGAAGGAAGTGGGTATGCTATTAGCTGGTACAGGAAAAAGGATTGCCCTACTTATCTTGTCCCAGGGTACCAGGGCCAGAGCCAACCCCAGCACTGGAAATCCAAGCAGATACCATGGTCCTGAGCCTAGAAAGTCAAAACCTCATGATAGATGTAGCCACATCCATGCAGAGATGTGAAGCTTTCTGACTCCATGTCCTAATCTGGAGACCAACAATCTTCCCAGTTAGAAACAGCTATTATGGTCATGAGATCTCCCTTCCAGAATCCTGATGAGAAGGGATGACTTGAAGGAGACACCTAGAAGAACTTCCTATCATAGGAGATATGAGACAACAAGACAGTAAAACAACAAGATAGGATATTCTACATTACGAAATTATGAAGAGTTCCTTCCCATAAGCAACCAGAGGGATGATTCAAAAAAATGTACATCAGGGGCACCTGGGTGGCTCAGTCTTAAGTGGCAGATTCTTGGTTTCAGCTCAGTCATGATTTCATGGGCTGTGAGACTGAGCCCCACATCAGGCTCCATGCTGAGCAGGGAGTCTGCTTGAAGATTCTCTCCTTCTGCCCCTCCCTCTATTCGTGGGCACACCCTCTATAATAAATAAACAAATCTAAAAAAAAACAAAAACAAAAACAAAAAAGATAAATCAGATCTTGTCATTCCCCTGATGAAAAGTCAACAGTGGCTTTCCCTTAGAATAAAATCCAAATATGTATTTTACTTGTTTCCTAGGTATACTGCCAAATTCCCCAATCTTACTTATTCTTAGTTTCCCTCTGGTTTACCCCATTCCAACAACACCGGCCTTCTGGCCGCTTCACTGACTCACCAGCTTGTCCCTGCCTCAGGGCTCCTGTACTGGCTATCTGCTCCCCCCACCCCCACCAGAAAAACTCACCTTAATGTGTGCAGGGCTAAACATTTGAGTTGAGGCTAGAATGAAATAGCTTACCGAAGTCCTCCCTAACTAACACGTCTAAGAAATCCCTACATAATCCATTATTGAGATATAATTCATATATAATTCACCCATGTACAGTGTACAATCCAGTAACTTTTAATATATTCAGAGTTGTGCGATCATCAATTAATTTTTAAACATTTTCATCACCCACCCTCCCCACCAAAACCCATACCTATTAGCAGTCTAACCCCCCAACTTCCACCCTCCCAAGATTAGGCAACCACTAATCTGCTTCCTGGCTTTTTAAATTTACCTAGCCTGGACATTTCTTATAAATGTCATCACAAAACAGGAGCTCCTTAGTGACTGGCTTCTCTCACTTAGCGTGTTTTAAAGTTCCATCCATGTGTAACATGTAATCAGTACTTCATTTCTCTTTGTCAAATATTCCATCGTATGGATAAGATAAACCACATTGTGTTTATCGATTTATAAGTTCATCGACATTTGGGTTGTTTCCACTTACTGGATATTATGAATAATGCTACTATGCACACTCATACTTAAGTTTTTATGTAGACATATGCTTTCATTTGTCTTGGGTATACACCCAGGATGGAAGTGCTGGGTCCTATAGTAACTCCATGCTTAACTGAGGAATGGAGACTCTTTTTCAAAACAGTTGGATCATTTCACATTCCCACTAGCAGTGTATGAGTGTTCCAATTTCTCCATTCTCGTCAACACTTGTTATTACATCTGTCTTTTTGATAACAGCCACTTTGGTAAGTATAAAATTTTATCTCACTATGGTTTTGATTCACATTGCCCTGGTGGCTAATGAGGTTGGGTATCTTCTCACGTGTTTATTGGACATTGTGTATCTTCTCCGGACAGCTGTCTACTCAGGGCCTTTGCCGATTTTTTAATTGAGTTGTCTTTATTATTGATTTGTAAGAGTTCTTTACATATTCTAGATTCAAGTACCTTATCAGATACACGATTTGTAAGATTTTCTCCAATTCTGTGCTTTGTTTTTCCAATTTCTTGATGGTATCCTTTGATGCACTAAAGTTTTTAATTCTGATGATGTATTAACTGAGTTTAAATATTAATTTCTGACTAAAAGGTCAACTATTTAAGAAGTCAGACCTGTCTTATTCATTACTACATCCCTAGTACAGCAGAGTGTCTAGCACATAGCAGATAGTCACTACACTGTTTGAAAATAGCTAAATCGTGGAAGGAGCCGAGATGCCCTTCAACAGGTGACTGGATTAAGAAGATGTAGTCCAGGGGCGCCTGGGTGGCACAGCGGTTAAGCGTCTGCCTTCGGCTCAGGGCGTGATCCCGGC
>NC_048220.1:27565905-27699679 GCF_002007445.2 Ailuropoda melanoleuca
GCCCTGCTCAGTTGTTGATAATGCCTCTGCGCTTTTCTTGAGTTTGTTGGGCTCAAAATTAAAAAGGCCATGTAGTCCGTTCTGCCTCACATTCTCCGGGGGCGGGGGGGAGTGTGTCCTTTGGTGTGCCCAGGTGCCCCAGTATTTCTTAATATCTCCCTTAAAAAAATGATAAACTGAACAGGTAGGTTTTTTGTTGTTTTTAGTAATCTTGGGGCGCCTGGCTGGCTCAGTCACTAGAGCATGGGACTCTTGATCCCCATGGGCTCGAACTGATGACCCTGAAATCAAGAGTCGCATGTTCTGACAGAGCCAGCTAGGCACCCCAAAATAGGTAGATTTTTAAGAAACTCTGAAGCAGACATAATCCTACTTGGCTCTCTTTCTTTTTGGAGCCATGATACAGCCAGTCCCCTCTGTCTTTAACAGCTAAGTACCACAAGTGGCACAGCAGGCTGCCAAGTGTATGAGGCTCACATATCCTCTCTCTCTCAGCTCAGATGGGGGCAAATGAGTTCATTTCTACATACTGCCAAATTACCATAGTGCAGTGTAATTGGAGATTATAAACTTGAATTAGAGAGGCATTGTAACCTAATGATTAAGAACAAAGAATAGCCAGACTTCCTGGATGTGAATCCAGTGATCATGGACAAGTCACTTAACCTTTATGTGCCTTAGTTTCCACCTGTTTAAAATGGTAGTATTGGGGCACCTGGGTGGCTCAGTCGTTAAGCGTCTGCCTTCGGCTCAGGGCGTGATTCTGGAGTTCTGGGATCGAGCCCCATGTCAGGCTCTTCCGTTGGGAGCCTGCTTCTTCCTCTCCCACTCCCCTGCGTGTGCTCCCTCTCTTGCTGGCTGTCTCTCTCTTTGCCAAATGAATAAATAAAATCTTTAAAAATAATTAAAGTAAAGTAAAAATAAAATAAAATAAAGAAATGAAATGAAATGAAATGGTAGTATTAACGGGCACCTGGCTGGCTCAGTCAGAAGACCAGGTGACTCTTGATCCTCAGGGTTATGAGTTCGAGTCCCATGTTAGGCTTAGAGATTATTAAAAATAAATAAAGTGGCACCTGGGTGGCTCAGTTGGTTAAGCGTCTGTCTTCGGCTCAGGTCTTAATCTCAGGGTCCTGGGATTGAGCCCTGCATCAGGCTCCCTGCCCAGTGGGGAGTCTGCTTCTCCCTCTGCCCCTCCCCCTGCTTGTACTCTCTCTCAAATAAAATCTTAAAAAACATTAAAAAATTATTTAAAAAAATACAAAAAAATTTTAAAAATAAAATGGCGTTTATAAGTGTCTATGTCAGGATTGTGTGATTAATTAATACACATCAAGCCCTTAAGAGAGTCCCTGGCACATAGAAAGTTTGGTTTAAGTGATTGTTTTTACTAGGAAAGGAGAGTTCTAGGCTTAGCTCTCATTTCGTTGGAACTTTTTTTTTCTTTTTTTAAAAGATTTTATTTTTTATTTATTTGACAGACAGCCAGTGAGAGAGGGAACACAAGCAGGGGGAGTGGGAGAGGCAGAAGCAGTCTCCCAGCAGAACAGGGAGGCCAATGTGGGGCTCTATCCCAGGACCCTGGGATCATGACCTGAGCCGAAGGCAGACACTTAACGACTGAGCCACCCAGGCACCGTGTTGGAACTTTTCTTGTCAGGGAAACTGCACATTAAAACTGCTTAGCTGTTTAACTGGAGAGTCAGGCATTTGCATTACAGGTAGAGATGGAAAGTTTCAGAGCATCAGCTATTCCATTTTGAAGCCCTTTGGACAGATCATCCCATCAGGCCTATGCAACATAGTTTTAGGGTATTTGAAGTCATCTGTTTTGATTTTAGGGATTTTTATGTTATTGCTACTGAAATAAGGCAGCATATATGAGAGGATTTTTCCTGTTCTTGTGCAGTGTATTTCTCAACCTATTTCATGTCATAAAGTGTTGTGGTTTTGGGGGGGAGGTTTGTTTGTTTGTTTTAGCACATTGGAGTGCAAGGATGGGGCTACCTGTGGCTAGAGTTTATGGCTCATGGGCTACAGTTGACCCATTTCCTGCCTAGATAGTGAGAAGGCTGAAGGGGTCAATATGTCAGCATACTTGTAACCCCTTAGTGACCCACACCAGTTGGGAAGTTCTCTCATTATGAAATAGCTAAGGAATTCTGCTCAGAATCCATATACTGACTTTTTACCCAGTCTACCGTTCCCTTGAAGACAGTCAAATAGGTCAACAAAAAATAGAAACTGAGTGGTTTTGTTTTTCTTCGGTTAAAGTATAAGAATATTGTTATTTTTCAACCCTCCTACAAAAGACAGTCTTAACACACATCCTACCTTTCCTAGGAGTAATTTTTCAGACTTTGGTGCATGCAGATCCAATTTGTATATTTTCTGGAGTGTCTTCTGGAACTGGAAGCTGGGTTTTTGACCTTGGTGAAAATCCTTTGAAGACGGGGCAGATAGGAATGTATTTCAGAAAGGCAGTCCTTTTTACCATGCTCATCCCTATGGGGAAGTCATAGCTCTTGAGGTTGGTAGACATCTCACTGTTGGCATGGGCCCCAGCTTTCCACTGTATCAGACCTCGTTCCTCTGGGCTCCCTGAAATAAGGTACTGAGGTTAGCAGGGTCAGCAGCCCTCCATTACCTTCCCTCCATACCTCCATAACCTAGTCCTGAAACAGATTTCTGGAATCCATTGTCTTCATTCTCAAATATTTTCTGGGACTGAAAGGTTACTGAATCCATGATTTCTCAGCTCTTAACTTGGCCAGAGCTCTAGGAAACCCTAAAAGATACTGGTTATAATTAGTATCTATAGTGTGCCAGGCTCTCTGCTAAGTGCCTTAATTTCATTATCTCATTTCTTCAAAACCTACCTCTGGAAGGTATATAGACACATTGTACACGTTTTTATGATGAAGAAACAGGCAGAAAGGTTAAGTAATTGTCAACTTACATCTTTAATATGGGGCTAGCATGTGCTAAGCTGATGAGGACCAATAGTGCCCAGTCGGCTTTGGGGGCAGGGAGGGCCATTTAGAAACACTATAATCAGTATTGATATTCAATATTAGGATTCCATATTTGGGAAATAAACTCGTTTTTATAATACAAAACTCAAAGTCAAGCCAAGTAAAATCTTTGTTGGTAGTATGTATACACAAAAGATAATTTACGTCTAGGGGAATGCTCCCTCAGGAGGTGGGGGAGGGGTGCATGATGTCTCAGGCTTTCACAAGAAGGCTGGGGTGAAAGAAGTGTGATGGAGTGTAAATATAGTGGAAAGAGGCTTCCACTAGCCCCGCTACCATTTGCTGAACTACTTTGCCCTTCTAAGTTTGGGGTGTAGATGGGGAAAGAGCAAATGCCAAGTGGCCCATCAGCAAAGTGCCCATCACACAGAAGAAAGTGTATGATTCCATGATTAAGCCCTGGCTTCTGATTTAGCCAGACCTGGGTGTGATCAGATTCCTCATCCAATGCACATTGAAGGACTACTGAAGATTATGTGGCATAACCTCTGTAATGATCCCTGGCAGAGATGGTTGCTGATAGGCAGTTGGGTTGAAGGATGGGGATGTGAGGAACTCAGGCAGTCTGAGGCTGTTCACATCTGGGTAGCTTAATCCAGCTATCCAGATCACAAAGAAGCTCCTCTGTTTACAGCTGTCCACCTGATGCCTTCCATCTCCCCAGATTCCCTGGGCATTGAGGCGGCCACTTCCTTGTGTCTGGTCCGCAGCCTGGCTTCCTCTCAATGGGGAGGGGCGCCATTAGCCCATGGGGTACCTGCTACCAGGAGTTCTCACATCATCTGGTGCTAAAATCTCTAAAAGGGCCAAGGCACCTAGGCCCTTCCTGCCCGTCCTCCAACCCTACAGCTGTGTTTAGGCTGGTAAGTGGTGGCGGATGGAGGACCGTCATCGTGGTACTCCATCCGTCTTCTTGGGCTGATGCAGTCTTTAACCTCTGCCTCCACAGAGCTTTCCCTGATCTTCTAATTCCCCTGAAACCCTCCAACAGAGGCAGTATGGTGCAGTCAGTGGCTGGGACACAAGCCATAGACTGCATCTGATGGACTTCGTTAAAATCTCAGATTTGCCGGGGCGCCAGGGTGGCACAGCGGTTAAGCGTCTGCCTTTGGCTCAGGGCGTGATCCCGGCGTTATGGGATCGAGCCCCACCAGGCTCCTCTGCTATGAGCCTGCTTCTTCCTCTCCCATTCCCCCTGCTTGTGTTCCCTCTCTCACTGGCTCTATCTCTGTCGAATAAATAAATAAAATCTTTAAAAAAAAAAATCTCAGATTTGCAGCCTTTTATTTTTTTTATTTTATTTTTTTTTAAAGATTTTATTTATTTATTCGACAGAGATAGAGACAGCAGCGAGAGAGAGAACACAAGCAGGGGGAGTAGGAGAGGAAGAAGCAGGCTCATAGCAGAGGAGCCTGATGTGGGGCTCGGATCCCATAATGCCGGGATCACGCCCTGAGCCGAAGGCAGACGCTTAACCGCTGTGCCACCCAGGCGCCCCTGCGGCCTTTTAAATCTGCAAATGTTGTGAACTTTGGTGAGTCACTTAACCTCCTTGATTCTGTTTCCTTGTAAAATGGTGTTTCCAGTCTCTGCATAACAACATAGTTTTTGAGAATGAAGCGAGACCTATAGTTTCATGCCTGACCCATAGTAAATATTTGGTAAATGTTAACTATGCTTATTACTCGTTAGAATATGGAAAACTCGTTACTCGTTATTACAACTGGAGGCATTTAGTTTTTATATTTTATAGGGCACCTAAACATGGGCCAGGAGTGTTCTCAGGGCCCACACCAAGTATCCTCCACAGTTGTTGGAAAAAGACCCAATACCAAAGAGAACATTTGGGGCTCTCCTAGTAGTCAAGCGTGACAGGCTGCTGGCAATAATTGGAGTGGGTTTTGCCACCCAAACTGATGCTTCATTTTTATTTGGCCTAATGGAAGAAGGCAAAGGCTCCCAAAGGCACCCTTCCACCTGATGGCTATCAAGAAATGGAGAGGAAATAACTCACAGGGCCTGGGAATGGCTCCCCTAGACCTACCCTCTTCAAGACCTGTAGGGCACGTCCGTGCCTCTCTCCAGCCAGGGGTCTCTCCCTCCAGCCAGTGGGCACTCCACCAGCCCAAGTGTCCCTGCTTTTCCTTTCAGGGCCTGCATTGCATGGGTCCTGGCCACACTTCAGGTTGAGGGGCCATCTGTTGGAGGGCAGATGAGCCCAGCCTAGTCCTGTGTGTCCCTCCCAGGGCTGACCCATACCTGGCACTGTGTTGTCCAGTATGAAAGCGAGGCACCCACCCACGAACATCTCTGTGGTCAGCAGCACAGTCAGAATCTGGTCCACTTCAGGAATGCCTGTGGAATAGGCCAAGGGCCAGTGGGTATGCCGGCCTCATCTGGAGACCGAGCTTAGGGACTTCGTTCCCACTTGGGCAGCTTCTTGACTTCTTTGAGCAGGCAAGGAGATGAAACGGTACAAATACCAGCTTTCACACCTATAATCCCAGTTTTGTTGTCTTGGGACAGATAATGTAACTTCTCTGAGCCTCACTTTCCTCCTCAGTCACGTGGAGAGGACAACAGTATCTGTCCTGTGGAGCTGTTGTGCATATTAAATGAGCGCGTGTAAAGCTCCATGCCTGTCCATACACAGCGTCTTAGTAAAGGACAGCTGCTGATTGGCTTCTCAGCCTCTGCTTCACATCCTGAGTTGGGCAGGAGTTGTGGCTCTGTCGTAGGGTGCCTTGGAGGGAGGGAGCTGTGCCCAGAGCCCACCACACGTCCCCCACGCCCGGACATTCTGACTAGCGTAGGTACCTGTGCTGATGGCGCCAGGGTTGGACTCCAGGTAATTGGGCAGCGTGAGCCCGAAGAACATGGAAAATCCGAGCACGAACAGGTTGCGGGAGGAGTTCATGTCCACGAACTGCAAGTTGGACAGCCCCACAGCCGTAATCATGCCTGAGGGTGCAGGATAACCGCTGGAGCTGCTGTGCGGGCAGGGTGGACTCCACCACTCCCAGACCGCGCGGAGACCCCCGGCCTGCACGCGGCACTCACCGAAAAGGGTGCAGAACATGCCCCCCAGTATGGGGTCAGGGAGCGAAGCAAAAAGGGCGGTGAATTTGCCAACCGTGCCCAGGACTAGCATGATGCCGGCACCATACTGCACCACGCGCCGGCTGCCTACCTGCGGGGGAGCCAGGGGGCGGGGTTAGGCTCTGGGGGCGGAGCCGGGCGGGCTGAGTTCCCCGAGGGAAGGCGGGCGGGGCCCGATACAAAAGCTAGCACAAAACGGCCCAGGCTCGTTGCGGGGTTGGACCGCTTGAAGACGGGGTGGGGCTTTGTGCGGCTCTGGCTTGTGGCACCTTGGTAATCCCCAGAACGCCGATGTTGGGGCTGGACGAGGTGGACCCGTTGCCTGTGCCCAACAGCCCTGCGATAATGCAGCAGATGCCCTCAGTGAAGATGCCCCTGTCAGGAAAGGGCGAGTTGAAGGCTTGGTCTAGCCTCCCCTGGCTTGTGTCCACTCCACCCCCACACCCTGGGCTGGCTGCTCGCCTTCTTGGGGACTGTGCAAGCTGCAACTATCTGTCCGTAGTACTCCCCACTCCAGGCCAGAGGTAGGTCTGGGAGCCAAGAGCCCACGTCCAAGCGCTAGTCCCAGCGCCCTGGAACTTACTCCCTTGGGTGACTCTGGGCTTCAATTTCCTCATCTGTAAAATGGGGGTAATAAGGGTACCTGTCTCACAGAGTTGTTAGTAGATTGCATAAGAGAATGCACATGGAGGGCCAGGCACGTTTAAGATTGTCAACGACCACAGTTTCCCTTAGGCTTCATTATCTCAGCTACTCGAAGCACTCAGACTGAATGATGAGAGCATCCCCATTTCATAAGTATGGAGAATGAGGTCTGGAAAGTATTAGCACTTCACCAAGTCCACACCTTTGGGACTCAGCCCTATCCCTACATTTGCTCTCTGGGTGGCCTCTGAGAGGATCAGCTACGGGAGACGGCTGGTGGCCATACCTGTTGATGGCATGTACTGGAGGGGGTGGGGCACCAGCCAGGCGGGCACAAGCATAGTAATCCCCGATGGACTCAATGATGCCCGCCAGTGTGGCACTGAACATTCCCAGAACAGCAGCTGCAGTCACTGTGGGCAGGCCCCACTGACCTGGATCAGGGGGAGATAGGAGGGTGGATGGAATGCCACTGGATGGACCAGGGAGGGGACTCAGCGGTACGTGGGGGGGGGGTGAGAGTGGGGGTTAAGGGACCTCAAGCTCGGGTGGGAGCTATACAGTCGTGGGAACTTATTTGGGATCACTTGGATTCATGAAGCTGGAGTGAGGCTTTGAGGAAAACACTCTGCCTGGCACACTATAAATGTACAGTTAATGCTAATTATATCGTCAGCAGGACTGGTATCATCAGGGGCCTCATGGATGGTCTCAGCTGGAGGCAGAGGGGGCCAGGTGTCGTGGCTCACAGGGGTAGGGGATGCGGATCCAGGGCGCAATAGCCATGATGTCCCCTCGTGCATCCGTCCGTGCCTGGAAGCCATAAGCTGTGGGGTCTGAGGGCAGCACGTTCATCAGGGTCAGGACATAGCAGAGCAGCCACACGGTCATGATGGCCAGCACAATCTGAAGTGGGGTGGGGTGAGGGGAGTGCTGAGGGCCCTGGAAGTCTCAGTCCAGGCTAACCAACCCTACCTCAGCCCCAGCCTCCACCACAACCCCAGCCCCAACCCCAGCCTTCACCCCTGCCCTAGCTCAAGCCTAGGCCCTGATACCTGCTCTAGCCCCTGGCTGGGACCTCATCTGTGCTCTGGCTCTAGCTCCTCTGCTGTCCCGGACCTGCCCCCCAACCTTTGCCCTGGACACAGGTCCAGCACCTGCCCCCGTTCCAGCCCTAGCCACCGCCTGTCAGCTCCTCACTGGAAACATCTTGAAGATCTGGATGCGGAAGAGAGTCAGGCCCTTGCCCCAGCGGTAGACAGGCAGCAGGAAGGTGAGGTTACGCAGGTACTGGGAGAAGAGGACGATCAGGAGAATAGAACTGGGGGCAGAGGCACAAAGGAAAGATGGCTGGTAGGCTGGGCTAAGGAGAGGACATGAAAGGGGTGAAAGGGCTGAGGTTGGGCAAGGATCAGGCCTGGTGCCCACTCACCAAGCTGAGATGCCCCAGTGGGAGCCAGCTCGGTCACCAGCAGCTTGGAAGACAGAGAGGCCAATGAGGGAGACAGTGGGGGTGACCGTGAGAGGTCCTATGTAGCTGAGCAGGGCCCCAGGCAGCCCCATCAGCCCGATCACCACCTCCACTGTGCTGGACACCATGATTGCACCCTGGACCTAGAAAAGCAAAGATCAGCTATAAGTCCCTATACAGAGGCTATGACCTCTACATTAAAAAAAAAAAAAAAAAAAAAAAAGCATCTGGACCACCTCCTTGAATCTCCCAACTCAGCAGTGGCCCTCAGTCCCATCTAGCCCCTCCTCAAGTCCAGGTCTTTTCTACCCCAAGTGCAAACCCACCTCTCGTATCCGTGGATGCCAGATATGAGAGGTGTTCAGGGGGAGACTCCAGTTACCGTAGATCTCCTCTGGGAGCAGAAACAAGGACACACACATGGCCAGGGAACAGAGACAGAGAGGAAGAGAAGATGCTGCCATGAATGTATCCAATTGTCTGGAGTTGGGACAGTTGTCCAGACTTCCGGGCTTCTGGGCCTCCCCTCTCCAGCACAGCCCCCAGAAGTGTGCCCACCTTCTGGGGGGCATTTCCATCTCTCCAGGGCCAGGATGGCTTTGGCTGGGACCAGAAATGCAAAGGCACTGGCCTGGAACAGAGGCAGCCTGGAAGGAGAGGCACAGAGTAACAGGGGTGGGGTCAGGGATGGGCAAGGACACAGAGACAGGAGAGATGGGGAGAGAGGAGCACCCGGAGAAGGAGACAGAATCACAGCCAGAGGCAGAGACACAGAGGGACAAGGGACAGTGCAGAGAGAAGTCACTGCGGCCCCAGCATGACTCTATTAATTTGGGGGGGCCAAGGAAGAAAACAATGGAGTCCCTGGCCCACAACGTTCCCCCTTTCCTTCTCAGCCCCAGCTTCTGCACTGTGAGGAACCACACGCAAGGAAGGAAACAGCTCAGCTCTTACCTCCAAGCTTCACTCACAACCTTCCTCCATCAACCCACCACACAACCGTCTTTTGGCCACCCAGGCCTTGAGCTGTGCACTTGGGGCAGGGGGCCCCCGGGGAGGATGGGCCGTTGAAGAGGCCCACATAGAACCTTAAAGCCAGGAGTGGGTGGTCCTGATTACCCAGAGTAGGCCTTAACTCTTGCCTTTGAGGAGCCTCAGGCGCCCAAGGTAGGATCCCAGCTGCCTGGCTCTAGGGCTGGCTTGGGAAATAGGAGTAGCAAGTGGGGGCAGATAGCAGCTCCCCCCACCCCCCACCAAAAGAGCCCTCAGAGAAACCACCTGCTCCTGCCATGTGGATCACAGTGTATGTTGGGGGCGGAGAGGCGGGGCCAGGGAGGCTCACCGGATTCCCACTGTGGTCTGGATGAGGGTGGTGATGCCCACACAGGTGAAAATCGTACCGATGAGCTGGCTGACCATGTGCTGGTCCCGGCCCACACACAGCGCCTCAGCCAGAAGGAAGGGCACAGCAATGGTGCCACTGAAGCATGTCAAGTAATGCTAGGGGAGGGGGGAGAGTGCATGAGGCAGGGCCCCCAGGGCTCACAGGGAAACAGGGGAGCGACCCTCATGCCTGCCTCAGGGGGTCTGAACCCATGCTGCCCCTGGCAGGGTGCTCGCCCAGGCCTGATACTCCTACAAGGGATTCCCAGAAAGCTACCATTCACCTCTCTCTTTGGGGTACTAATCTGCCCCCAAGTTACTTCTGTGGCTTCTGTGGAGTGGGTCCTCTCCCCTGTGACTGACATTCTGCCTGGCAGGAGACACATATTCCCAGGGATAATCTCCTCTCAGGCCCCATCAGAACCCCCCTCCCCATCCCAGCTTGGTAACAGTCACTGTTGTTGACCTTAGGTTTCTCTTCCTGTTACCCAAGATAAACTTGTTGGCCAGGAAGGGTGCTGGGATCCTGGGGAGCATGCAGAGTGGGGGTGGGGAAGCCCTGCAGGGAAACCCACCTGGAAGCCCAGCAGAATACACAGGTACCAGGGTGGCACATCCTCGATCTTGTACAACATGTCAAACTTGGGGTCTGTGGGCAGGGGGACCGTGGGATCCCTCGTGGAATTCCCTGCGGAGCCCAGAGACTCATGCTAGGGCAGCGGAGAGAAGTAACTCAGGGTGGAGTGATGGGGACCAGCAAAGTCCATTCTGCCCCAGAATCAATCAGGTGGCCTGAGTGGCATGTCAGATCCTCAGAATGGCTTCTGAGCCCCACCCTCCCTCTCCGTTCATCCGTGTCTGGCCTGGCTACCCCTGGCTCCCTCCTCACCTTCCTTTGTGTAGGGGTGAGTCCACTATGCGGACTCCTGGAGGCCTTGGGACTGGGGCGTTCAGGCCAAGGGGATGGGCCCCTAAGTCAGAAGGCCCCAAGGGGCAACAGGAGAGGGATCCAAGAGGGCTGAAGTCTGTGAACAGGTCCTCTTGGGCAAACTCTGCCCCCACCCTTGCCACTTGGAGGTCCTGGGGTTGCCCTGGGGGTGGGGGTAGGTGGTCCCCCCTCAAGCTGGAGTCAGCCAGTCCCAAAGCTGACAACTCCTGCACCCTCCCTGCCACCCACACCCCACCCCCCATTTGTTACTTTCAGCCTGGGATAGTCACTCTCAATCAAGTTCATCAGAACTTGTGTCTCTGCCTCCTCAGGGGGAAGGCATGAGCAAACCCTCTAGCTCCCACCCAACCCTGCCCTCACCCAGCTCCCACCCATTCCCCAGCACCTGTGTCCGGCCCTCCGGGTTCTCCTGGGCCCTCATCTTTGGGTCACAGTTGTGAGCAGTTCCTGAGGAAAAGAGGGGATGGCTTTACGAAGGCCAGGGAGGACTTTAGTCCACACATCAGACATTGTTCGAAGTAAATCTGTAACCAGATCTCCAGCTCTGATTGCAAAAGGCAAACCTGGGCAGAGGTAACGTATTAACTCCGGCCATAGTGGTAAAGGCCACCCAAGCCCCGGTCACATTTCCCTCCCGAGCTCGCGCCCTTCCCTGCCTGCACCTGTGCCTGGGCATGGGACCTGTTCTTGTTTCTAAGAGAGGGCCAGGGTGGAGGTGAGGAGTGGACAGTTCACCAAGCCCCGGGTGAATGGCAGTGGCCCTTAATAGGTAGCATTCTGAATGAGACTCTTCCCCACTTATTAATAACAAATTAATAATTATCGTTATCAGAGTCACTGTCCTTAATGAGGAACGACTGCATGTCAAGCAACTGCTATGCATTCCCGTGTCTAACCCCAGGTGTTAGGTGGTGTTAACCTCTTTTACTGCTGAGGAAACAGATCTAGGAGATGTGATCTGACTGAGGCCACACAGGTAACAAGATTTTAGAACATGATTCTATAAACTCAGGTAAACCTGAACTCCTGAGTTCATGCTATGAATCAGCCATTAAATTCAATAAAGGGCTGCCTTTCCCACATGGCCACATACCCCTCAGCGTCACAGAGGCACAAAACAGATGGGCCACTGGAGGACAAGCTGCCCAGGTTGGCCCAGCCTTGCCTGTTCCCTGTGTCAGGACAATGATTCCCTTCCCCTCCCAGTCAGGACTGGCTGCAGAATCTGCAAAATGAAAAGTTTGGGAACCCCCTTCCTAAAGTACTATGAATTTTTTTTTTTTTTTTTTTTTTAGTATTATGAATTTTGATACAGCAACAGCAGAGTATTAAACCAGATTAAACCATACCTTTCTAAGGACTGGGCCCCGCGGGAGTGCATGTCACACAGCTGCTGAAGCCTGCCCTGGACTCAGCCTGTCTTCTCCACCCGGCAGGCCCACCGGCCTGGCCATGCGGGTCAGAGTTGGCTGAAGGGGCCTGGGGAGGCTCCGAGGAACTGGGGCTCCTCAGCCGGTGAGGATCGAGCCTAAGGTTCCTGGTTCTGCTCCCCTCTGTGCTGCCCCAGGCCCAGCCCCCCAGGGCCCACCTACTTCTCGGTTGTTGGGCCCACGGCCAGGCCCCGCTCCAAGGGCCCGCAGTCAGCCGGGCTCTCCAGCTGGACAGCAGCTTCATGCTACGGCCGCAAATCCGTCTGCCTGTCCGGCCTCCAGCTGTCGCCCTGTCTGCCAATCTCCTGCTCTGCTTCCTTGGCTCCTGCTCCCAGGTGTCCAAAAGTTGTCTGACCAGTTCGAAGCTTCGAAACTGCTCTTTAGCACTTCCTCCCCGCCTCTCTCCACCCCAGTACTCCCCAGGGGGCTATGGAGGCAGAGCCCCACCCCTCACACTTATGTGCACAGTCCCAGGGACATTCAACTCAACCCCAATCACATGCCATCCACATAGAGACAAGGCAGCTAAGTCGCACATGGTTTCAGATACACAAACAGATGGACCCACAACACCCAGACCGTGCTGCAGAGTGTGTCTAAATCACGCCCTACAAACGCAGAGCCACACAGGTCCATGTCACAGGCTCCCATCTCCACACCCACTACTACTGACAGCTCAACTTGTTCCTTGGGCCCTGGCTGTCTTGCTGATGACCAGGGGTTCTCTCCTGGGCTGAAGGCCAGGGAGGAAGGGCCTCCGGCAGATAGGGAGCATGTAATGGAATCTAGGGGACCAGGCTGCAGTACAGCTCATGGAAGTTGAAGGGGTCAGGGCCTGCCTGGAGCACCCCTATTTCTCCAGCAATGACCTGCCCCACCCTCAGAATCTGAATCCCCTCCTGGCCCCTCCACTACTCACCCGGAGACTTGGCCTGAGCGCCTCTTTTCTTTCTTTCTTTCTTTCTTCTTTCTTTCTTTCTTTCTTTCTTTCTTTCTTTCTTTCTTTCTTTCTTCCTTTCTTTTTGAGAGAGAGAGAGCACACTCACTCGCAAAAGGTGGGGGGAGGCGCGAGGGAGAGGGAGAGAATTTTAAGCAGATTCCGCCCTCAGCATGGAGTCTGTGCTGGGGCTCGATCTCACAGCCCCGAGATCATGACCTGAACCGAGATCAAGAGTCAGATGCTTAGCTGTCTAAGCCACCCAGGCGCCCCCTCTTTTATTTTCTAAGCCTCGGTTTCAGTGTCTGTCATCTGGGGATTAGAGCGTCTCTTCTGTCCAGTGCCATGGTTTCAGCAGCTCAGGGAGATACCCACGAAGGAAACGACAAGTTACAGCGAAGCCTGCCCATAGGTTCCCATTCTCAGGTGGGGCCCAGGTGGGGCGCTTTCCTCCATTGCTAAAAAGGAGGGTCCCAGGTCAAGAGAATTTCTGGGGAGCGCCGGGCTGGGAGCCAAGATACTGAATCCAGCTCGTTCCAGGAACCCTGCCCTGCCCAGTCCCAGACAGACACCTAAGGCCCAACCCTGTCAGCTGGGGTCAGAGGTAGAGTCCAGAAATTGAGCGGCTGCTGGGAATAGACCCAGTTAGACTAGTGTTCCAGGAGGGGCCCAGATAGCATGCAGTGGCTGAGTGGGCGTGTCTACAAGGTAGCCTGGTCATGGAGTTTTCTTTGGTTTTTCTTTTCTCTCTTGATGGATTTGGGGTTTCACTATTCATGTAACTAGTCCCATATGCCTTTGACAGCTTGCTCACATTTCCAGCCATGACACATCTCACCTACCTCTGGGAGACTGGGAAGCAACTGTGTTTGGCCCTCTCTTGGTATAACATCAGCAGAAATACCAGTGTCTGTCCTCCCAGTCCCACAAGCACCTTTTTTTTTTTTTAAAGATTTTATTTATTTATTTGACAGAGATAGAGACAGCCAGCAAGGGAGGGAACACAGGCAGGGGGAGTGGGAGAGGAAGAAGCAGGCCCATAGCAGAGGAGCCTGATGTGGGGCTCGATCCCACAACGCTGGGATCACCCCCTGAGCCGAAGGCAGATGCTCAACCACTGTGCCACCCAGGCGCCCCCCACAAGCACCTTTTGCAGAGAGAAGGAATCAAGAAATCGAGGTCACTGGGTTTTATTTGAGTCCAGAGGGAAGGCCTTCCCCCCACCCCCACCCCCACCCCCACATGGCCCCAGTGTCCTGAAGCTGGAGGAGGGAGGGGGCGTGGCAGCACACAAAAGCATGGCATTCCTGCCCTCCAGACAGCCTGCAGGAAGGAGTGGGGCAGACCCAGAGGCCGCCCCAGCTCTCTTCTGTGGCTGACCAGGAAGAAGGAGCCGGACTAGAGCTCTGTCCTTGTGACGGTCCCCTCTTCCGAGCAGGCCCCTTGGGGTCCTCCACACAGCAATGTCTCCAGAGCCCCTCGGCCTTGTTGGTGGGCTTCGTAGATCTGGTCTTCTCCAAACTCCCCCAGGTAGTGCAAACATGTCCTGGAGAGCCTACGGGAGCCCAACAGGAGCCTCAGACCCTGCCTGCCCCTCAGGGGGCTGATCAAGGCTCCAAGGTCTCCATCCCAGCCCCACACTCCTGTCATCACCTGGTGGGCCAGGGGCCCCCTGTGATCATCACGCTGATGCTTGGCTCTGGCCCCTTGCTGAGCCCTGGGCCCGTGAGACGTTTCACCTGGTTCACTTCTCGGACCCCATAGCTGGAAGCAGCAGGAAGGAGACAGATATAGCATTAGTGGGAGCCCTGCCAGCGAGGGATACATCCCCACTGGGCATGCTGGGCATCTGCTTAATTCAGAGCCCAGATTCTGATCCTCCCTGACGGAAAACAGAACCAGAGAGGGAAAGCCCCTGGCCCAAGGTCACACAGCAACCTTGTCCCCTGGCCACGTAGCATTCTACTTGCCCCCAGCTCCGACTTCATCCCAGCCAGACCCCTACCTTAGACCAAAGCCCTAGTGGATTGTGTGTCTGGTGTGAGTGAGAAAGCAGGAACCTCTACCCATCAGCCCTACCCCTAGAGGAGGGTGGTAGGGGCCAGATTCTTGACTCACCCCTGCCAGGTGTGGGTGCAGCTCTGGTCCAGGACGTCTGTATACACCGACTCGCTCAGCTCCCGCCGCCGCCCCCCTGAGTCTGGGGTGTGAAGCTTGGCCTCTGCCTTTGCCAAATGTTGCCACATCTAGAACAAGGAGGGGCTGAGAGCCAGGGCTTCGGGACTGCTCAATGGCGGGGGAGGGTCAGACAGGAGCTTGGGTCTCTGGAGAGAGCGAGGTGGTGAGGGAGACTTTGGGGCAGGAAGCTCCTGTTCGGTAGCTTCATGGCCCTCCCCCAGGTTCTGAAAGTGGCACTGGGTCTGCTGAGGTGGGATGCACCTCCCTGGGCTGGGGTGGGTGGGTAGGAACCGCTGAGGTGGGAAGTTAGGACTGAGCACTAGGGCTCCTTCCCCAGGGCACACCTGCCCATCAGCCATGCTATTTTAAACCGTAAGAACAAGGAAAGGAAAAAACAAAAGATGAAAAAACAAAAACAGCCCAGTCTTCAAAGACACATGTACTCATAGGCTTCCCTCCCCCCACAGAGGTGCTCAGGCACGCTTGGCAGGTTTCTGTGTGAACTCAAGACACGCTCATACTCCTATATTCGTGCACTCAAGCCATGTGCACACATGCACATATACACCAGTGCTCCCCAGCCAGGGAAGGAGTCCAGACCTGAGGATAAGCCTGGAAAGGGAGGAGTCAGAGAGGACAAGCGGGTGACTCCCGAGGGTCTCGAAATACTATGGGGTGTCCCAGATTGTTTGCTCTCCGTTGGGCTGAGAGATGGATAAACTGAGGCATGGAGGTTTGGGTGAGGTGCAGATGGAATACCATGGAAAGCTGAGTCTAACTCAGGGCCCAAGGGTGCGAGTTTGGAAATTCAAGGCCAGTGGTAGAATCCGAGGTGGATGGAGGGGACTGGCTTCAGGAGGGACCTGGACAGGGGCAGGGGAATGCAGGGGGGAGGTACTCACCTGGTATACCACTGCCCTGCAGGCATCACAGCGCAGGTGAGCAGGCATATGAGCTGAGTACTTCTCCTCATCGTCCAGCTGTGGGGCTGTGGCTGTGAGTGGGGCCCTGTCCCCGAAGCCCCCTGGGATGGCCCAGACTCCCAGCAGCAGCAGTATCAGTGGCAGGGACAGCCTCATGGTCAGTGGAGCTGGCTCAGTGAGCATGGGCTGTGGTTGGGGCGCAGGTGTGCGTGTTCATGTGTGCAGTGGGGGCCACCCCGGAAAGCCCGACCCAGACCAATGGGGAACCAACACCTCACCCCTCCCACTCTCTTCCTTCCCCCAGGGCCCTAGAGATGCCACGTGGGCATCTCCTCTATTGCGCTCCCTGCTGCAGCCAACTCAGCTCCATTTCACAGATAGGGAATGATGACGTAAGGAGGGAGGCTGGGCCTGAGCAAGGACACATGGGGCTGACCCTCCCATGTCCTGGAATCTGGCCACTCTGTGGGTGCTGTACTGAGTACCTTGGGGGAAGAGGTGGTTAGTGAGTGTCATTTTTGTGAGCACATGAAGGCTCAGAGAGAAGTGATGAATCCAAGACCATACAGCTAGAAGGGCCATACTGAAGTTAGAACCCAAGCCTGATTAACGCCAAAGCCCAGTGACCACCCAGCCACCAGGGAGAATGAGGCCACAGGCGTGGTTGCCAGCCTAGGGCTCCCTCCCTGGGAGGCAAGTTTGCGGAGGCAAGGATGCCACAGCGCATGAAAGACACACATGGGCCCCTTCCCTGGAGCCCTCTCCACCCAGGCCATACGCAGGCATGGAAGAGCATTGTAGGGGTGTTAGAGGTCACAGCAGGAAATCAGAAAACTTGCACCAACTGTTCCAAGCATTGTGGCTCATTGGGTCAGTGATTTATTGCACACCAGGATGAGGTGAGGGAACCAAGAGGGGCCCCAGGCCCTTCATGTGACCAGAACCAGCCCCTCTGGCCATGAGAAGTTGTTCAGTTTCTTCTGACTCACAGTTCTCCCAGTCAGCTTCCAGCCTAAGGCAGGGAGGCAGGGACTTCAAGGGACTGGAACTTAAGTAAGACGTCAATCTCCATCACTAACGACCGCTTCTAATGGGATCTGTTCCTCCCCAAACTCATCACATAACAGTTAACAAGGCTCTGCCACTTCAAGGTCAGACCTACACACAGAACGCCTCCCGGAAGAGCACCTCCTACCCCATGCATCTCTCCCGGCCCTCCTCAGAGGCTCCGACAATCTCAAGGCAATTAGAACACAGGCCCTGGGTCCTGTTCCTTCCTTGCCTGACTAGCCTGCTGAGCCAGGCCCTCTCTGGGCATGGTTGCCACATCTGTTGCTGAGGAAGTGGAACCAGCTGAGGGCTCCAAGTCTCCCTGCCCTGCCCTTCACCCCCATGGCATCCCTTCTACTGCCAGCCCTAACCCACCCTCCACTACACCCAGACGGGTCATGAGGCTTAACCATCCTCCCTGCTTGTAAGACCTTCCTGATGATTCACTTCATCTGTCCCGCACCCCAGGTGGGAATGCCTTAAACCTCCACTCCTGGCCCCAGGAGGAGCCCGCTCAGCTCTGAGGGCTTTGAGAGGCCCAGTCAGATGCTGAGGTTGAGGGGAAGATGAGAAGTGGGGCTCCCGGCTGGAGACTACAGCTGCCTTCCCACCCAACCCCCGTCCCCAGGCTGACCCTCCATAGCCCCTTCCATGTTACGTCCCTGCTCCATCTCCACTTGCTGTCCCCGCAGCTCACTTTCTCAGATCCAGCCTGGCCTAGGGGCTGCACTGGCCACTTTCCCACACAGCCTCCCAGGCCGCTGCTCAGATCCTTTTCCAAATAATAACAGAGTTGCTAGTCAGAGTCCTCCCTCCATCCACCAATGCTCCCTAGCCTGCTCCTCCTCAGCGGGGTCCACCTTCCGGGTGGGGGGGTGACAGCTCACTGCCTCTGGGGGCAGCCCTGTCCTCTGCTGATTCTCTTTCTTATTGCCCCTAGTGGACTCCCAACATGCCCTCAAGTCAGCTCCTAGGAACAACTCCTGAAATGCCTCACTTTCACACACACACAAACACACCACACTCCGGGAACGCCTGGGAAAGGAGTATACACTTTTGTCGGGGGAGAAGTAGGCAGCCACTCTCTGAGTCCCAGCTCCATCAGTCCCAAAGTCTGGTACACTCTCTGAAGGTAACTTCCAGTGTGAAGACTGGACGGGATGGGTAAAAGAAGGGGTGATAGAAGGAAAGGAGGGCAGGGGACTGGATGCCAGAACCTCCAAGGCTATGAAACAGGTCCAAACACACCGTGGGGATCAGGCCTTGGGGCCTCACACTGGGAACAAGGACCCCTTGCCGGGCTGGGCTGAACCTGAACTGTTGGGGGGAGCACAGAGGAGCAGAGGAGGTGCGGGGCTGGGGGTTCCACTCACTGGCAGGTAGTACATCCCGTCCAGGGGCCCCGCCTCGGAGGCCCAGGGTACGTGGGGGCTGCTGAAGGCCGGTGGGCCCGGGGACGGCTGCATTGAGAGGCTCGGGATAGGCCCATAGGCGGGCGGGTAGAGGCCAGAGCCCAGGGCCAGCGGGGTGTAGACGCGGCGGGGTGGCCCCGGGGGCGAAGGCGGCAGCAGCACCTCTACGTATTGCCCACTTTCGGGGTCGAAGAGCAGCCGTAGCCGAGGCTGCCGCGGCGCCTCCACAAAGTAGTAGCGGCCGCTCTCGGGGTCCACCAGGACCTTCCCCGCGTACGCGGTCCCCGGTGGCCTGCGCGCCCCCTGGAAGGGGCCATCCGGGGACCGGTCCATCGGAGGCGCCGAGGCAGCACGGGGCTGGGGCGGGGCGGGTCTGCCAGTCGACGCCTGGGGCTCCCGCGGGAGAGAAGACTGGACCGCAGTCGCGGGCTCGGGGGCTGCAGGGGGCGTCTCCAATTTGGTTGCTATCCCAGGGCTCGAACTAGGGTGCGCCTGAGGGGAGCTCGGGCAGGGGGGTCGGGGTGGTTGGGGCCCGGCTGGCCCTATGGGAGACTGCTGGGGTGAGGTGCGAGCGCCGCCCAGAGGGCTGGTCCGCCCCTCTCCTCCGGGGACCAGGCGCTGGGCCTCAGCATCCCGGTTCTCCCTGCTCGCCCCTCGCACCAGAACTCCCCCGGTTCCCTCCGGCCGGCGGCCCAAGACCAGTGCACCAGGCAGGCGGATCTCAGTGCGCGCGAAGGGTTTTGCCGTGCTGTTCTCGGCTCTGCGCCGCAGGACGCCGTTGGGCTGCGAAGCGTCCCTGGGCGCTGTGTCAGGAGACGGCTCTGGGGGCTCGTAGGGGTGCGTCACGACCGGAAGAAAGTCCTTGAGATAAACAGAAGTGTAGTGAGCTGGGGCTGGGGACCCCAGCGCCTGGAACTCTTGTGTCTTGGATGTGCCGCCCTCCTCCCCGCGGGGTTCCGCAGGAGGCCCAGGCAGCCCCAAAGCTCGGGTTCCCGAGGGAAAGCTTGGCGCGTACGTGGTCTTCACCATCTTGCGCACGTCGCGGGGCCGCGGGATGGCCACGCGCGGCCGTCCCGAGGCGGCTTCTCCAGAGCCCAAGGCTTCCTGGCGCACATGGGCCTCCAGGGTGCCCACGAAGCGACTGAGGGGCAGCTCAGGTGCAGCCACTTCTGGCGATGGCTGACTGGCTCTGCAGGCAAGATCCCGCATCTCCGGGGCGGACGGACTTTGCGCCTCTGTGAGCTCGGGAATCCCGGGTGCCGACGGCCTAGGCAGCTCCAGCTCCTCCTGTCCTATCCCATTCAGAGCTTCCGACGGAGATACTATGGATGAGCCCCGCAGTGTGCGATCCCACGTCTCTTGGGGAGCTGGGTTCCACGTCCCATTAGTACGCTCTGGAGCCTTCCATGAGGACAGGGCCGGTGGGGATGGGTTCCTACAGCCCTCTGCGGTATTCCTCAATGCCGGTTGTGGAACCTCCGATAGGGAGGGAGCTTCGGGGGATGGGCTTCTTGTCCTGACAACACCCTGATTCCACTGGGAAAGCGTTGGTGGGGAAGGGCTTCTGCTGACAGTTTCCTCGTCAGAGGGATCCTGATTTCCCCATGCAGAGGATGCCTCAGGGAACGACGGGCTACTTACCCTCCGAATAGCCCGATTCCACGGGGGCAGATTCTGGGGGGACGGGCAGTGTGGACCCCGTACGATCCCATTTGGAGCCTGCCACAGCGGGGACGGGCTCCTTGGCCTCCCAGCCTTACTCGGAACTTCTTGGGGAGCCGTAGACTCGAAAGGCGGACTTTGTGCCCTCAGGATAGTTCGATCCAGAGTCTCTCGCGGGAACCGAGTCTTGAATTCCTGACTGTGCGCCTCCTGAGTCTTCTCCCCTGACTGCAGGAAGATGCTGGAACTAACTGGACCCAGCGGCTCGGTCCCTGGCGCGGGCTTGTCGCGCCGAATCGCGCGCTCTCGGAGGCTGGGCCACGGCCGTGGTGCCCTGGTGGGGGTCGAACTATTGTGCACGCGGGGCGGCCGAGACCTGGCCTCCTCCAGGACCTTTCGGGTAGTGCGGGCCGTTTCCCGGGGCGCACACTCTGGCCGCCCCGTGGGCCCGAAGGTGGAGCTGCTCGGGGCAGGGGCCGCAGGGCTGAGTTTTCTGGCCAGTGCTGTCTGCACCAGGCCCGCGGCTTCCTGCAGGCGGCCCAGCGACTCGTCCAGGGAGCCAGTGCGCAGAAGCAGTCGGGGGCGCGGTGCTCCCGCCTCCCGCGGGGGGCTCCGGGGCCGGGGGCGCAGCTCGATCTGACGCTTGGGCACCGTCCGGGTCCTGGCGTGCACGTCACGCTCCTCCAGCGCCACCTCCACACACTCGAACTGCGCTGGGGTCCCAGGACTCGGCCCGCGGGGCCGCAGCTCCAGGTAAGTGGCCCAGCGGGAGCCACCGTCGGGGGCCTGGGGCGTCGGCGTTGCGGGAGCCGGAGTCGCGGGCCCGGGCGGAGAGAGGCTGCGGAAAGCCCGCGCGGTGAGTTGTTGCACCTCGCTCTCCGCCGCGTCGGAGCGGCTGAACAGGGCCCCGGCGCCGAAGATGACTTCCATCTCCCCCGACGGCAGCATGCGCAGCTGGGGCTGGGGTGGCCGCGGGTCGGAGCCCGGGCCTCGCGGGAAACCCGAGCCGGGCCGGAGCGGCTGGCGGCTATTCTGGGCGCTGACGGACAGGCGAGGCTGCGCGCCCGCCCCCAGCGCAGGGGCCACCCCGGGCCAATTCGCCCGGCACTCTGCGTCCGGCCCAACGTCCGGGGGCTGTGGAGAACCCGGAGCCGTGTGGTAGGAGCCTGAAGAACCGGAGGAGTCCTGACGCCGGGCGGGGGCCGCAGGCAGCTGCCCTGGGAGCCCAGGCAGGGCCGGCCGGGCGAGCGCGGTCAGCATGGTGGGGCTGGCCGCCGCGCACTACCGCCCTCACGTTCGCCTCCTCCGGTGCCGCGGACGCCCGCACTGTCCCCGCCCCGCCCGCGGATGTCGTGGGGTCACCGCGCCTTAAAGCGGCCGCGTCTGCTCACGAATGGTGGCGTCGCCAGCAGGACAGCCTTGGGCCCTGGGCTCTACTTTCCTGTCCTCCTCCTCTGGTGCGGGCCAGAGGCCTAGGACGGCTCTGCAGCTTCGGGCTGACAGGAAGGTGAGGGAAGGGCGGGTGTCCAGTTTGGAGCCAGGAGCTAGGCCTAACTCCGCTCCTCACAGGCTAGGAAACAGGCTGAGCAGGGATCTATCTGAGGTCAAGCACCATGGCGTGCGGATCAGTATGTGAGCCAGGGGGACCAGGACCAGACGTTTGGTCAACTCGGGTCTTCTGAGCAATTTCATCTTCCCCTTATCCCCCAGTGTCTTCCCATCACCCCAGTGCAGCCCTTCTCCCTGGCCCTCTCGCGACTTGTCCCAGCTAGAGTTCATCGGTGTGCACTCACCACTTTCCTTGATCCATCACTCACAATCTTTGATGGAGGAGCATTGCTTGGAGGGCGCTCCCAAATCCAAAAGAAGTGCTAGGGCCTTGGGAGGGAAGGTGCTGTCCCTGGCTGGACCCACTGCATTTAGTGGGAACATACTGGAAGGGGCTGGAGTGGATAGCTCTAACTTTCACAGAGGGCCTCGGTACCTAGATGCTGATGTGAGGTCTCTTAGGAACCTTTGGGGTAGCTGTGGCCCCCTCTCTAAAGCCCCTCTGAGGCAGAAAGAGCTCTGTGCTCCCCCAGGCACTTGCAAGGCCCTCACTCCAGCCCCCACCACCTCAGGACTCACCCTGGGGACAGGCACTGGTGGGGAAGCAGCCACCACCTGTCACTGTCCTGGGATAATGACAATGGGCACCATTTGCCTTTAAACTTCTGGCTTCAAGTTCCTGCTATGATTCAGGCCCCAGCTGGCCCTAGAGCAAAAGCACCAACACATCCCATCCCCCATACACTCACCCTCACACTGATCCAGGTTAGGCTAGATTTGACAAATCTGACTCAGCCTCCAAGTGGGTTCCCTCCCTGGGTGTGTTCCCATGATCATCGAGCCATCAGTGATGCCTTGTGAAAGGATCAAACCTGCCTGTCATCTAGCCCTGCATATGGAACTTTGGCAAGTCATAGCCCCTTCAGAGACTGTTCTCCCACCTTAAAAATAGACATAGCATTGTCCTTTTCCCTTCTTTCCCCGTGAAGAGTCGAGCCTCTATTTGGGGGAAGTGTAAGAGGGTACAAGTGTGATTCACAGGTATGACATTCTTATTATAGGATGGAAACGGATTTACCCAATTCACTGTGGTCTTGGAACCCAATGTCTTTGATGTCTCTGGTCAGGGCTTTCCCTCTCTCTCTCAGCCCTTCCTGCTCTATAGCCAAGTTGAGAGAGTTAAATTTACCAGGGCTCTGGGAGTGGGGTGGGGTGTTTATAGGTAACCAGGGGTAACCAGAGCTGTTTACATAGGGAGGGATTAAATACCAAGAGTAGGAAGGACAGTGCCTATTAGACAACAAAGTAGTCCTCCCCTAGGCTACACCTCCACACCTCCCCTCCCCCTACTACCCAAGGGAGGGAGGGAAGTGGCAGGGGCTGGAGACCTGAGCAGCATCCTTTTCTGAGCTCAGGAGTGGCCTGGAAGGTGGTGGTCCAAGGCCTGTCCTCCACCCAGTTGATTATCCCTTCTGTCACCAAGGCCCTCCAGAAGGCAGGCAGGAAGGAAAAAAAAAGAGCACCTTCTGCTTCTTCCCCTGCCCCTTCCCTGGGAATCAGGCCACTTGGTGAGGTCTGTGGTGGCAGGGGCCGGGACCCACAGGGATAGGAAGGATAGGGATGGGGACCCCCACAGCAGAGAAGGCAGAGGTCGGGCATTACAGCCAGAGAACAAGAAGGCGACGACCATTTTATTTTTCCCTGGGACGCTGGTGGCTCCGGGCCTGACGCGTCCCCGAGGCTTTCTTATGCTTCTGGTCCAGCACTTGGGCCATGTAGTTCTCCTGCTGCTTCTGGATCCGGTAGTCAGACATGTGATTCCTGCAACGGAGCGGGCTGGGCATGGGCTGGGGGCAGTCTAGGGTAGGGGCCAGAGAGCTGGCTCCCCACTTCCATCAACAACCCCCAGCCTGGCCCAGACCCCTCACCTGAAGATCTGTTTCTGCTGGCTGATAACTTGCTGCAACTCCTTAATCTCATTCTCTTTGCCATTAAGTATATCTTCTTGCTTTATAATGTGAGACTCAATTTCTGTGGGGGAGAGAGGCAGGGAGGAGGGGTGGTTCCCATCCCACGGGCTCCTTCCTGAGATAAGGCATTCATTCCCTTATAGGTTTTTTAAGAACTTGGCTCCCCCCACCCAGGGGTTCTCCACAAGTAGCTGCTAACACCTTAGTAAGAATGAGTTTATTATGGAGTTTCGACAGGATGGTGGCTGAGGGGCGCAATGTCTGAGGAATGTGTCAGTGATTTCACAACTCTATTCTGGACCAGGTGACCCACATGAGGGTAGGCAAAGACCCTTGCAGAGAGGTGGACAGTGCTGTCCAAGGGCAGGAGGACGAATGGCTCCTGCCGATCTTTACAGGTATGACTTCCTTGGCAAGACCCTTTCCAGTCTAAAAGTACAACCCCTCTCAATAGTTCCTATCCCTTTTTCCTGCTTTCTTTTTCTTCTTAGCCCTTATAGGTAACATACCATATATTTTTCTCACTTGTGTTCTTCCCTACTGGGATTTATATCCACAAAATCCACAAGGATAAAGATTTTAAAAATTTACTGCTTTAACCCTAAGGTCTAAAATAGTACCTGGCACATAGAAGGGGCCCAATAAATGTATTTGTGTAATGAATGAACAAGATGTCCTCTGGGGGTTTAGGACTTAGAAATATCACTTAGTTCAGTCATCTCGATCCCAGCAAGACCTACTGAGGGCCAGCTGGATGCCCGGCCCTGTGCTAGGGCTTCAGGGGAGAAGACAGGGTCCCTATCCTCAAGGAGGCAGCTCCTGAAAGAGAGGTAAGACTCAGAAACTGATCAGAAAACAGAACAAGGTGATGTTTCAACAGTGTTAATACTGATGAGACAGTATTACCACTTTGGGCAAGTTGCCTCCTTTTCTAGACCCATTTCCTCATTTGTAATGGGGACAGGGACAGCCCCTGTTCCACAGGGGCGTGAGGAGCCCCCAGGGAGATAGTGGTGGCAAAGCTTACCCCCACATTAAGTGCTCATTAGATACAAGGATGATTTTTGTGTCTTGCCTCAAAATTGAAAGAGGTTGTAGGGATTTGGAGGGTGCTTCATTTATATGAACTGTCCCTTAGGCAGCCCTGGAAAATTCTGATCCTCACAGGAAGAAAATCCCATTGCCTTTAAAGACTGGACAAACATTGACTAGAACACAAACTCTAAAAATGCAGAAATGCTGAAGCATTTAAGGTTTCAGAAGAAATGATTTGGTAAAAAATTAAGGCACGGCATAGAAAAGAGGAGGCAGACAAAGGTACAGGGGAAGGAGGAGAATGAAAATGAGCTCCATGGATGAGAGAACCAGGACTGTGGAACCTTCTTACCAAGGTCACTCAGACTGATTGATTGTGAAGTTCTTTTGGGAAAAGGCATCAGAAATTTATGTGAATCTTTTAAAATAAATGAAAGATAAATTTAAAATAAATAACACCCAATGAGAGAATGGTTAGAAAATCCCTTTGAGAAAATAAGAAACTATGTAAGTATAAAAACCAAACTAAACCCACATAAAGGGAGGTTGGAGGGTGGGGAGGGCACAGGCCAGGGGAAGGCTCAGGTCATGAGATTTGCTCAGTTGAGGGCTTGTGTCCCATTACTGGGGTTTGGGACATTCTTCGGGGAGGCAGCCAGGTTCCATCCCCACAGCACACACACACGCACCTTGCACAAGCAGACGCAGAGCTCTATGGCCTTGACTGATCTCTAGGAAATGCCCTGGCACCACCAGGAAAGAACTCTAGGTTCCTTTTAGGGAAGTGGGAGGGATAGGTAGAGAGGGAGGAAGGACTGGGGTCTAGTGGCCTTGGGTATGGAGGCAGTGACTGCCTGTTGGGCCCCAGGAGGCCCCAAGGGGAGCCCTTGGTCAAACAGCCATGAGGCCTGTCAGCCCAGCTAGTCAGATCAAGACATCAGCCTGCTAGCATCTTACCAGTGAGAGTACTCACCAAGGGAGAGAGAGGGCTGGATTGATGGGTATGGGGTGCCCAAGATTCCAGGTGGCAGCCCATCAGAAGGGACCCTGAATCTCTTCTGGACTTGGGCTCTGGTCTCTGGCCTACTCAAAATCGGCTGCAATGCATGAAGCAGATGTTGCAAATGGAATTCATGTCTAGTTTTTAAACTACACAAAGGGAATTTAGTGTTCTGGGAAACTAAAAAGGGGTTCCTGAGATCTAGTGCCCTCAAACTCACAGCTCCAACTGAGCCACCAAGTGGCCGCAGGCATCTGCACAGAGCAGAGATGAAAATTAATGGCCTACAGACATATTTTACTTGGCCCAGACAATAGTTTTACAATTTCTAAATCAGTTGCCAACACTAAAAAGTCAGAAAAGTTTCCGTTAAAACCTGGCTTCCAGTTTCTTTTTTAAGGATCTGACAATACTGGGCCCCCATTCCCATGGCAGAGGCACAAGCTCTTGAGAGGTGGCATGGCTCTTCCCATCACCATGGTCCCCACTCCTCCCTGTTGGGTCCCCAATGCTGATACTAGGGGTTAGCTCCCAAATAGGACTGCGCTTGCCCTGTTGTTCCTCTTGCAGCAGTTATGAGTAAAGTACACTATTTCTAATACCCATCAAAAGTGGGAAAACAAAAGGTGGACTAAGAAGGTTGTATGTTTCAAGAAAAATGCCTTGAAAATTCTTTTATGGCCACGAAGAATATTGTACACCAACTGCTTCCCTCATTTCCGTGGCCTGCCTGGTCCCTGAAGGCCTTTGCGAAGGTGTGGCCCGCCTGGGCCTGCCTGTATCCTCAGCCGGGGGCAGAAGTTGGGGTGAAACCCTGCCCTGGACACGGGCACTGGGCTGTTAGGGAAGAGCCCATGCATGTAAGCGTGGGGGGGGGCACGGGCCTCCCGCCTACCATTGCACTTGGTGATGAGCTGGTCCTTCTTGCTGGATTCCTGCAGGGCTCTGCTCTTGACACTGGAGAGCCTGGGTGGAGAAGATAAGAAAGGGTGGGAGGGGCACCTGGGTGGCACAGCGGTTAAGCGTCTGCCTTCGGCTCAGGGCGTGATCCCGGAGTTATGGGATCGCCCCACATCAGGCTCCTCTGCTATGAGCCTGCTTCTTCCTCTCCCACTCCCCCTGCTTGTGTTCCCTCTCTCGCTGGCTGTCTCTATCTCTGTCGAATAAATAAATAAAATCTTTAAAAAAAAAAAAAAAGAAAGGGTGGGAAGGCTGACAGGCAGACTGGACCCCAAACCCTTCACCCCCCTACCAAGGCCCACTCACGCCTTTTCAAAAGCCAGCTTCTCTTGCTCCAGCTGCTTAGATAGCACCTCTACCTCTCCGAGGGCAAACTGCAACTTCTCCTCTTCCTTGGCCAGGAGGACCTTGGTCTTGGCATGGGCAGCTTTCTCTTCCTGCAGGGGCATCAACAGTGACCTCATTACCCCCAAGCCACCTTGGGTCTCCTAGGTTCCCTTAACCAGCTTCATTTCTCAGAGAGACACATGGAAGCCAGGACCCAGGAAGATTCTGTCCTCACTACTAGGGCTGGAGGCTCTCAGAGGCTGATACTCAATAACTGTGCCCATCCACAGGGATCCCAGGAAATGGGGGAAGATTAGGAGCCTGCAAAGGCCATTACTTACCACCAGCTTCTTCTCCACTGCCTGGAACTCTTCTTTACTGACAAAATTTTCATCCTGGAGAACCATCTGCAACAGAGCCTGGCTCAGGGAGGGCCTGGGGCTGGAGTGGGAGGGGTGCTCTCTAGGGACCAGGACCAAGGTTAGACAGTGAGATGATACCCAGGGCACCTAGGATGAGACTTGGGCTCTGAGAAGGGAGAATTTGGTTCCACAAGATTCGCAGAGGCTCAGTTCTAGGTCCTACCCTTGAGGAGCAACCAGTCTGATATAGGAGATAGCTCATGGCCAGCACTTCTAACATGGTGTGTGCTATGATGGAGAACCACAAAGGGCTGTGGTGCTCAGGGGAGGCCTGGGGAAAGGTCAGAATTGCTTCCAGAGAAGGATCATCAGACTTAACAGGGGTGGGCCAGAAGAGGAGGTGGAATAGAAAAGTGTTCTGGAAGGTGAGAACACACAGGCAAATGCCAGCTGCGAAGAAAAAGAGCTGGGTACCCTCAGGAAATTGCAGGTAATTCAGTGCCCAGAGCTGCACACATCCATTAGAGTGAGAAATAGATGTCAACTCAGTTTTGTTCCTGAGATGGAGATATCTCACACCCTTCTTATCAAGATAGAAAAAAAAAGAGAGAGAGAGAGAGAAACCATTAACTCCAGCTGGCCAGGATTTTACCATGCCTGTCCAGGTAATATGTGGCTCCAATGCTTTGAACTCACGGACAAGGGTTTGATTGAGAAGGCAGAAGCAAAGGGGCATAAAAGGTTGGAAGCCCTTAAGTTAACATGTGCAAGGGACTAAATCTGTGCTTACTGCACTCAGCATGGTGCTGCATTAGACACGGGGTAGGGGGTGTCCACAATAGAAAAGATGTTATAGTTTCAATGCCTGCGCCTGAGGGCCCTGGGAAGCCAATGAAGTCATCTCGAATTAGAAATGGGGAAGGTGAGGCTTAGTGAAGAGACTGGGACATAACTACCAGGCCTTACACAACCAGACAGAGAGTAGAAAACAACTTGATTTTGATTTAAATTCCCAGGTAAATATTCGTGAAGACCTTGCCCCATTTTGGCCCCACGCCTACGAGCTAGAACACATCTGGGCCCCGCCTCCTCCTGATGACCTCATTGGCAATGTGCTCTAAGCTCGCCACTACCTTCGGGACAGGGTCTGGCCCCGCCCCCTCCACTTAGGTGGCCACCCGGCCTCTCCCCCAGCTTTTCTGGCTGCGTACCACGTTCCTCAGCTGGTGGATCAGTTCCTCCTGAGATTCGATTACGTCCCGCAGTTGATCGAAGGCGAGACACACTGATCCTGACCCCCCCTGCGACCCCCCGACGGGCGTCGCCATCTTTCGCCCCCGCCAGCTCGTTGGAAATGGCTGTCTCTGGGCGCCTCACCCGCCGTTGCCCACCAATGAGAATGCGACGCCATAGAGCACCCTGGCAACCGGGGGCGGGGACTTCCTTTGTTAGCAGGGATAGGGCCCGCCTCTTAAAGGAGCCGCCCTCTGAAAGGCGCCTCCTGGGTAGGGGGGTAATCTCTAACAACCCTTAGGAATTTAAGGTCATAGTTTATTTGCACACCTGTTTTGTCTTGTTTTGTCACGCAAACTGAGGAACAGTCGGATCCCGGCTTATAGTTCCTTAAGGAAGTGAACAGGCCTTACTCAGACAAAGGCTCTCTCAGTCTTCTCCCAGGGCCTGTTAAACTGCTAGACCTGTGAAGCAAGAGCTGGCTAAGGCAACCCCTGCATCTTTAACTTAACAAGCTTCTTTCTGGAGCCCTAATCTCTAGATTTCCCCCAGAGTATGGGACTTCAGCCTCCTGTGATCTCTCTTCCACGTTATGAATACACTCAGTACTTAGGTGGCTTGAATCCAAGCAATGAAGGGAAGCCCAAGAACAGGAAAGGAAAGTGGCCTCAGCCTAGATAAGAGTCCTCGTACTCTGGTACCAGGATTTTGGCAGGCACACTGGACCCATGTGCTACCTAGTTAGGGTACTGGAGAGGGCCCTGAAGAGATCAGGAGAACTGAAGAGGGGCTGAAATTGACAGGGAACAGAGGTACAGAAGGATAAAGTGATCCTAAAGTGACCACACATCCTCACCAAATCCCCCTTGAGGGCCTTTTTTGAAACCCAAATAAGGTTAAATAAGCTTAGGAAAAATCGGGGCTAAAATTTACTATTTACTATTTTGTGGCACCATTATGCCTTTCTAGTACTATTTCATGTGTTCTTCACAATAATCTTGGGAAGTAGGTTATAATATTATTTTACAGACAGGGAAATGCAGGTTCTATGAGGATGAGTAACTTGCCAAGGTTACCCAAGTTCACCCAAGCTAAGAAGCTTTAGAACAGGGTTTTAAGATGGGAAGTTTGATTCCAGAGTCCATGTTCTTAACCATGATGCTGTGTTAGATTTCTGTTCAACATAATGGATACTAAAGTTGTGGAATTTGATACCCCCAAGCAGGAAATTACTAAATTGAGGTGTTCAGAAAAAGTATTATCAGTGACCAGGATAGGGGAGGTAAATTTTAGGGGAGCTAAAGGAAGGGGAGCTAAAAGTTTAGGTAGGCCACTCAGGCTGCTCCCCAAAGCTCACCAGGGCTTCTTTCAGGGTTGAAATTTGTGGCCTGATAAATGTGGTCATTTCTGTGGATCTCCCAGTAGTAGACCTTGTTTCATTTTCCCGTGTTTCTTATGTCTTTTCTCACATCCTTGATAGCAAGGCCATTTCTTTCTTCCCTCCCTCCCTTCCTCCCTCTCTCTCTTCCTTTTTTCCTTCCTTCCTTCCTTCCTTCCTTCCTTCCTTCCTTCCTTCCTTCCTTTATTTTCTTTGATCTATCCATCTATTTGAGAGAGAGACAGAGAGAGAGTGGGGGAGAGACAGAGAGCACAAGTATGGTGAGGGGCAGAGGGAGAGAGAAACTCCAGCAGACTCCATGATGAGTCCCAGGTGGGGTGTGGAGCCTACTGGAGCCTGGATCCCACAACCCAGAGATTACAACCCCAGCCAAAACCAAGAGTCAGACACTCAACCAACTGTGCCACCCAGGGCCCACGAGAGCAAGGCCGTTTCTGTTGACCAATCTTAAAGGGCCTAGAGCAGTGCAGTCCAATAAAACTTTCATGATGGAAATAGTCTACATCTGCACTGTCCAGGACTGCAGCCACCAGCCACATGTAGCTAGCTGTTCAGCACTTGAAACGTCACTCGTGTGACTTGAGGAATTGTTTTAATTAAAAAACTTTAATTAGTTAAAATTTAAATAGCCATAGTAGCTAGTGGTTACTGTGTTGGACAGCATGAGCCTAGAAGGGCAAAATTCTGGAGTGCAGTAGTTTCCACCAGCCAGTTCCTTGGAACTAGGAGATTATGAGCAAGAGAGAGCCCTGGATCCACTTCTGTACCCTGTACACCAGTACGGACATGAAGGATGGCAACCCTGGTGGGGGGCACCGCCACAGACTCCCACTCTATATGTCAACAAATACTACAGGCTCCTGGCCTCAGTCAGGTCTCAGTGAGGGTCGGGATGACATAACATCACAAACAGCTCTGTGATCCTGACCCAGGAAATGTTGCCTTTCTGCACAGGGTTGTCATTCTGGTTGATATTCCCGTTATCTAATGCTGTATAACAAACCATTCAAAATTTACAGCTTAAAAAAAATCATTTCTCTTAGAAAACTCCAATTTGGGCAGGGTTCAATAGTGAAAGCTCATCTCTCCTCCATGTTGAATCAGCTGGGATTTTTTGGAGGGAGTAGGGGAGGAGAGGGAGAGAGGCTAGAAATTCTATTTCTGAGATAGCTCACTTACGTAACTGGCAAGTGGGAGCTATCAGCTGAGAGCTCATTGGAGCTGAGGACCAAAGTTCTTGTTCCTCTCCGTGGGCTGTTTCAGCTTTCTTATAGCCTGGTGATTATGGTTTAAAAGAAAGCATCCGAAGTGATAGGAAATGGAAGATGGCCATTTTCTTAAGGCTTGGGCCTAAAAACTGGCACAGTGTAATTTCTGCTGTATTCTATTTGCCAGGGAGCCTCAGAGTTCAGATTCAAAGAGAGAGAACACATCCCACATATTGATAGGAGTAGTTTCGAAGAATTTGGGCTGTACTTCCAGTGGACATCCTGGCAGATGACAAGTCATTTCTCCAAGGTTCACCTCTGATAAAACTAGAATGAAACTTAGTCTAGTGGGGAAGACAAGCATCAAATAAACACCCACTTAAATCCCAAATTGAGTCATTATCCAAATAAATAACATTATAGTGATGACGGGTGTTAAGAAAGAGAGGAATGCGTTTTGTTTTGTTTTTTATGTAGTCTTCATGCCCAACATGGGGTTGAACCGATGACCCTGAGATTAAGAATCACATGCTCTACCCACTGAGCCAGCTAGTTGCCCTGGAATGAGGGTATTTTAAAGGGAGATTTTGCCCAGTCTGGGGTGTCAGGGAAGTTTCTGTGAGGAAGTGGGATGTTTGTGCTGAAACCTGTTAAGATTACCAGGAAGCACTTAACGAAACAGGTAGGGGCAGGTGAGTTGGAAGGGGTTCCAGCAAGAGGGAACAGTCTTCATAAGGTCCCTGGGGCAAAAGGAGTTGTCAGAGTATAGTAATTAAAAGGTTAGTATGGCAGAAAAGAAAAGGTTGTACAGGGGCAAGAAGGGTCAGTGGCCAGAAACTTGGTAGTACCTTGTTAAGCGTTAGGCCGTGTTAAGAACTTTGATGGTTTTTATTCTGGGGGCAAAAGAAAGCTACTCAAATACTGTGGGCAAGAGGGTGACATAATTTATGCTCTGAAAAGCTCTCTCTGGTTGCAGTGAGGCGTACAGATTGGAGGTGGCCCTGAGTAGATGCATAGAGACTACTTATACTTAGGAAGCTAGTACAGTTTTCAGAGCTGGCTCAGTCAGTAAGGCAAGCAGCTCTTGATCTCCGGGTTGTGAGTTTGAGCCTCATGCTGGTTGTAGAGATTGCTTGAATAAACTTAAAAAAAGAAGAAGAAACTATTGCATTTTTTAAAAGATTTATTTATTTGAGAGAGAGAGAGCAGGGTGGAGGGGCAAAGGGCGAGGGAGAGAGAAACACAGGCAGACTCAGGGCTGAGTGCAGAGCTGACACAGGGCTCACTCTCACAATCTGGAGATCAGACCTGAGCCGAAACCAAGAGTCCGATGCTCAACCAACTGTGCCCCCCAGGCGCCCCGAAGCTATTGCAGTTTTTAACAGAAAAAGTGGCTGGTACTCTTGGAGTCAGATGGTGTCAGAGGAGATGAAGAGAGTAGTTGGATTTCGGCTGTTCAGGAGGTCACCCTGATAGTACTTAAGGAAGGAGGGGATATGGGGAAAAGGGAGCAAAGTGTTCTTGTTGTCTACTGCTGCAAACAAACCACCACAAAATGTCAGGACTTAAAACAGTAACATTATTGTCATTTGCTCTCGATTCTGCAGTTCGAACAGGGCTTGGTGGGACAGCTCATTTCCGTCCTGCCCGTCGGCTTGGGTGGCCTGCACAGGTCGGCTTGGATTTTATGTCTGGGTTCTCAGTCCTTGCTGCCAGCCTGGGTGTTTGGTTCTCCTCCGCATGGCTTCTCCGTGTGGTTCGTTTAGTGCTCCGGGGTGGTGGGACTTACATGGCAGCTGGCGTTCCCTAAGTGCAAAAGTGGAAGCTGCTGATTCTGCCATATTCTATTGGTTAAAGATCAGAGGCCAGTCCAGGTTAGAAAGGGGGCCACACAAGGTCACAAATATTACGTGTGGTCCTTTGGGGATTACCCACTGAGGTCTCCCATGCAAAGTTTCCTAGCTTTCGACTTTCACACTTGGACGGATGGTGGTGCTATGTACTGAATTGGGAGCACTGAGTGTTGCTTTCCTCTTCTGTTAAAAAAAAATTTTTAACTGCATTCTGTAAGAAGGGTGATTATATTTCAAGTCTCTCTTCCTCAGAGTTGCTTTCATCGAAGCCTCATACTGGATTGAAGTCCTCTGTTACAGATCCCCAAGGTTTCCTTGGTTTCCCCTCTGACATTCATCCCGCTGGGGAGCACTGTCTAAAGTTAGCTTCCCCCTCAGAGGTGAACTCCAGGAGCCCGAGGTGCTGGGTCTCACTTGTTCCCCAACCTCATCCCCAAATCCAGCCCACCTGACACATAGTAAGTTCCTCATCTTTGATGAATTGAATCTCATCTCCATCTTTTTCCAAATGAAAGGTATTATTATGAACCACGTACTGTATTTTTAGTCTTTTATTTATTTATTTATTTTAGTTATCTCTCCACCCAACCTGGGGCTCGAGCTCATGGCCTTGAGATCAAAAGTCATATGTTCTTCTGGCTGAGTCAGCCAGGTGTCCCCCATGTACTGTATATTTAAACCAAGACATTCCTAAAGCTGGGTCATTGGGAACAAGGCCATTGAGGAACTGAGATAACACCTGATTTTCAGATGCTAAGTAGCTTAGCCCTGCGTAGGCTGTAATATTGCAGCTGCTGTTGTTACCTGATAGAAAAGAACTACAAATTGGTGATGCCACCAGTTTTCTTATGTTTTAAACACCAACAATTCCAGGGATGGATTCAGGAAGGCTGGAGCCGAGGAGAGACACTAGGCCTCCTCTAGTCCCAAGTGGTTCCAAGGGAGTGAGGCAGTATGCAGTGCTCAGGGGTGACATGACCAAGGGTAAAAGAACAAAGGAAAATTACAGACACATGCTTTTTATATAAAATCGTTTAATTTCTTTCTCTGTTAAAATACACTCAATCCAGATGCAATGGATCAGGTGACCAGAGTTTTCAGGATTCGTGTTCCCCCAGGAGCTGATTCCACCTGTGTCAAACCTGGCTCTGGTCACAGAACATTCACATCTTTAATTCCAAATACTGAGTGTGATGCAAATGATGTAATCAATCTCGAACACACGGATATATAGTTACTCGGTGGTCACTGCACGAGGTATCAACAACGCAGGCTCAAAAAATATGATGTAGAGTAACTTGGCCCTTTCCAAAAATAAATATATTAGATCACTAAGCTTATACCATAAATGAGTCCAAAATAAATACTAATTAAGAGCTAGCTTCTGTGAGGAACAGAGCATGCAGAGACAACGAACTAGCAAGTGTGGCCAGTTGCAACAGAAAACTTCTGGAATCCCAGCAGTGCCTCCTCACAAAGCCAGTCCTGAGCGTGAGGATGAAAATGAGAACAACAGAAGGCTTGGCCGGGCTGCTGGATCCCATGTTCCACTGGGGTTTGGAGTTCAGTGTGATTTCTAATAGTTTCCAACAGAAAGCACAGCAATGGCATTCTCTTACTGGTCCCTTGTCCCAAGCTGGGAGGCCTGGAGCTAATCAAGGAAGTTCAGTTTTTCTGGTTTGAACAGATGAACGCCTGGGTTGCTAGCGTGGGACATGGATTACCTGAAGCTGCAGTGTCCTCGGTGTGAGAAGGGTTTCCCCCCTCCCCTCCTCACTGCTGACTAGGCGGCACAGAGAGTGCTTTCACTCTGATGAATGGGAGCTTCCGCTTGAGCCGCTAGCCCTCCTTCTTAGCCCCACTCCCACGTCACACCTCTCCGCTCTGCATTAATGCTCACGGAAACGTAGAGAGTGACACGGCAAAACAGCAAGAATAAGCCTCACCTAAAGAGTTTGTACATAATCGGGAAACCTTCCAAAAGATGTAGGCAAGAGGAAGACGCTTATTTTACCACCATGCAGACAACCCATCTTAAATAGAACCCGGGACATTATAGCGTAGCCATATTCTGGACCATACCAAAAAGATTCAACTATTCTTCAACGAAGGCAGATGCCACTCTACTGAGAGGAAAGCCAGGTGTGTTGTAGTATCTTAGGCAATAAATACAACAGTACCATCAGTGCTACGAAGACAGACAAGAGACCTGAGGTTTAACGAAGTTAGGTTTCCCTCTATTTAATATCGTCACAGATTACTCATCTCCGCCATAAATCCACGTCAAGTCAATTTAATAATGGCCCATTTTTTTCTAGTAGAGATTGGAGTTGGGGAGAGGAGAGTTTTGATTTTTGTTGTGTATAGGGAATCTTTCCATAAGCCTATACGGCTCACAGGCATATTTTATAGTGTAAATCCCCTCAGTTACTCAGAAAGGATCAAGGAAGTCCCCCAAACCAGGAAGATAGACCTAGTTGAGCAGCAAAATCTGGCTATCCCCGGAGCTGCTACCCTCCCCACAGCTGAGCAGGTGTCCCTACCAGCCACCAAAGATCCACTCTTTACCTCTGACCCATCTCCTGACCCTGTGGAACGTCCATGTTGAACCATGCTAGACACGTCTGCCTAATTCCTGGCTATGCCTCTGAAAGGACAAACTCTACTTTGGAAATCAGTATTGATATAGGAACTTTCCTTCTCTCCTGAAGAAAACATGGAGTGTAGACCACGGGCACCTATTGACCTTCCAGGTTCTGATTCATGATGATCTAGGCAGCTTAATCCTGGCAGTTCACCTAGACAAGAGGGCCCAGAACCATGGGGCCTAGGCAGTAACTTACCTCTTCCTTGTCACCAGTGGGAATGGCTGCCTGCCTTTGAGGGACCTCTTGTTTTGTATACAGAATTGTTATAGAGAGGGTCTTGCTTCCTCAAGGCCAGGGAGGAAGGTATCCAGAATGAACTCAGGACTGCCATAAAAAAGGATACAGGATCAGGGCCGACCAGAGCATCCTGGGAAAGGTTATGCCTTACCAATCTGGCTAGAACCACCAGAGAAATGGGAATGACCTCACACTTTCTACTTGATAATCAGCCTACCACCTAGCTCTGTCATTACCAGTTGTATGACTGGATCAACAATTCAGCCTCTCTGGGCCAATGTTCTCTTTCATAAACCAAGGGGTACCATGTCTCCTTCACAGAGTTGTGTGGAGGCTAAAGTAAGAAAATATATGTGAGAGCTCCTGCTTCATACTAGGCACTCAAAAAATGTTGACTACGTGAAAAGGCATCTCATACCACAAACCATGGGGCACTGGGTTAAAGACAGGGACGGCTGGGACCAACACCGACCTCCAAAGCAATGGAAAGAGGGTCTCTCCCCTCCAGCTCTCGGCTTGAGCAACCTGGTTGGTTAGCAATGCCTGCTCTTGGGTCTGACCACTGTACTTCTGTGGGGTGTAGGGACTCCGGTCAAGTGTGAAGGAAATGGCAAAAAACCCACCCATATTCTCCAGGTTCTGTGATGGACTGGGGAACCGGCACCGAAAAGTTGAGACTCAGTCTTGCGTTTTACCTTCACCCCCGGATCCCTGCTCTATGCTGGTGGGCTTTCCGTGGAACTATTTCTTTCACCCAGTGGCTTTTACTTTCTGGACTCTCTACAAGAGAGAGTTAAGGACGTAAAAGAAACTCAAATCAGGCAGTTTGCTAATGCTAGTAACTCTGAACAGAGATAGGCAAATGGAAAACTGACTGTAATTGTTTACATTTTCCACATTTCCCTTAAAAAATGCAAAGTTAGGCGGGCACCTGTTCCAAGGGCTGAATGCTGGGGGCCACGATGACTCACAGGAAGGGAGAGGTATCGTTCTTGGTGTACGCTGTAAACAACTAGTAGGAAGCTGCTTTGGCTATGCCTACGAATGACTGCTATCGAGACTTAACTGAAGAAGGGAAGGAGGAAGAAAATCTGCTCTGGGATGCCTGAACTACAATCCTAGAGTCAGCGAGGCATGGAGCAGGGGGGCTGCATCAAATGCTTTGCCTTTAATTCAATTCAGACGAACTGTTCGTGGTCCCTGGAGCCAATCCCCGGGAAGGATTCTGTGATGACAAGTCTGGCTCCATGCTCAAGTGCCTTCAGCTCTGCCCACCAAAGTTAGCAAGTTGTAAAATGTCATTTCCTAATCTTGTATTATAAAATGGAATTAGGAACATAAATAGTAACAAGTAGCAAACCCCAACCCTGTGTAGGACTAACATCCTCTCAGCCACCTCTGCGCAGGCCAATAAGTTTGGAAAGTTTTTCACAGTTTTCAAGTTTCAGCGACTCTGCCTTCTGTTTCAGTCGTTCGTCTCTGTATAATCCTGCCAAATTTGTCAATTCCGACTCTGAAAGATAAAAGACATAACCAATTCATCAAGAGAGTTCAGCTCCTTTGTTTTGTTTCAGTATTTCTGGAATCAAGGCTCCTTTTACTTTCATGCTTTTCCTTTTAATTAAATTTAAGAAACGCTTACTCATTTATTCGAGGAACGCGAATCCGGCAGCTACGCTACACCAGGTGCCGAGGATTAAAGGCCACCTGTGGTCCCGGAGTCCTACAGTATCCGTGCTCTATTAGAAAAGCACTGGACTTAGTTCTTATCAATAGAACATTTGGCACCAGACTTAGGAAACGTGCACGTGTGCAGTAAGAGGAGACTCCGTTTCATGGCCTTCGTACGAATGGCATTCAGATGGCAGTTGGGAGAGAATGGAGTCCAGTCGCCTGTTCCTGTCATCTGAAACAAAGACAGCTGCTCCATTCTGTCCCCTGCGTTGCTGGATCATAACTCAGACATGCTAACTGACACAGAGCCTCCCTCCGGTGGATAGGCCTTCTATAGAAGGCCAGGCTGCTGGCAGCTTTCTTCGTTCCCTCACCACATGTGGGGTCCCTAACTCAAAGGCCAAATGCAGCTGGGCTCTTTTAAAAGTGAAATCATCTGGATCTGGTGACCTTTGTCTCCTTGACTAAATGAATTTCATTTTCTCTTCATGGTGGAGAAGGTCATTCTATTTTTAACCAGTATATAATCTCCGCCGTCTTTCCCGACTCAACAGTGGTTTGGCTGCTCTATTTTTCATTCTTTTATCAACTTTCAGAGACAGTCTTAGGAAGGAAAGCCTGAAAAGCACCCCCCCAGAGACGTGTTGTGTATTAACAGGATGGCACGCTTGGATGGGCTGTGTGGCTTCTGAAAGCCTCCGACAGCAGGCAGCTACTCAGTGTTTAAAGGACCATACTTGTGAAAATACTATTTTAATCTTTTTGAAATATGTCTATACGTTCTTAATCATCCTGACAACAGATTTTGTTTTTCTTGCTGGAACGAGAGGCACCTGTCTGATTAATCAGCAAACTGACTGGAAACAGGAATTAATACTTAGCCAGGGGGAACAATGGGCATTGGTTTCTGAATAAGTTTCTATCAACACAAAACACTGTCTGGCATTTCTGCTCACAATGATTCTATTTACACCAAGTAAGGCCCAAAGTGCAGATTAAGTGCAGGACTCCAGGGTGAGGGGTGGCCATGCATGAAAACCCTCCTTCCACAATGGCAGCGCGGAGCCCGGGCCCGAGCCCGGCAGTGACTTGGCAAGCAGCATGTCTCCTGGGCCCCACAGAACAATGTGCTGTCACTGGCTGTCGCGGGTGCCCGCAGTGCCTGCTGGCTGGGGCTTGCCTTGGCACCGTCCTCCTTGCAGGCGATGGGGCTTCCTGAGTACCTTGAGCCACGCCTGGATGACAGCCCTCCCCTCCCGGGGCCTGCCCACCGCACCAGCTCCATTTCTCCGGCTTCTCTGGCATGTGGGAAACCTGTTCAGGAGGCCTCTATGCCTTTGGTCCTCTGGAATCAATCACAGTTATGTCTGCATGTGGGCCAGATTCTGTGGCTTTGCTTTTCCTTGCAACGATTTCCTTAGGTTTTTTGTTTTCTGAGCTTATCTCAACGCCTCATAGTCTGACATCTCATTCTAGAAAAAATGAAGGGCTAGTGATTCTTACTATTTTCTACATTGAAGTCCACTCTAACAAGCTGATGAAGGATAAGTGCACTTAGATGGATGCTTTTCTCAACATATCACATAGCTTTTCATGAAGTTCGTTAAAACCAGGTTTCAATGCTCCAGAGGTTGAGGCCCCTGCTCCAGATCAATGACTTTGCAGCAATGTCAATGTTTCAAGGAACCACGCCCCAAATGCCCACCACCATACTTGGAGAAACTTCTCTCCAAACTGCCAGTGAATGCCTTTGCCCTTCCATGAGTAAAAGGTCAAACCAATTAATGTTATTTTTGACATATTTTGACTGTTAATACTCAGTGACTTCTAAGTAAAAAAAAAAAAATCCTTTCAAGGATTTTTTTTCTTTACAAAATGTTTCCCTTGCCCCGCATGCCTGTGTGATAGATGGACAGAGCATTCAGCCTTCCAGGTAAGCTGAACCAGGCAAACTGCCAAAGAAGCAAGTCCCAGAGGCCCTCCAAAGAGCCCTCTGCACTCTGGTGGTGTGGAAGACCACAGCGGATTCCAGCCGCCCTCAGGATCCAGCCCCATGAGACAGCACTGTATCCAGTCTAGCAAGACCACACAAGGCCTGGACTCCATATGTGCCAGACACCAGGCTAAGCCTTAGACCCACACCATCTTCTATAACCTGTACAGCATCTCTAGGAGGAAGTGTGTTTTATCCCCATTTCAAAGTCTGGGCTTCTACCCACGGTGCTACCCTGTTCCAGATCATGGAAAGAAGTGCTCCTTGACCAGGCGGGGCCAGGATCTCAGCTCAGCTCTGCCAGGCTGGGAGGCAGATCCTGCCTGTTACTTTTGTCCATCCCAGCCCGGTGGCATGGCCCCTTCGCCTGGCATTGGCTTGCTTATCTAGATGCAGCTGCGGGGGAATAAACAGGGCAATCAGTGTTCATAGTAGGGGGTTACTCGTGGAAGTTCACTCAGATTAATCATTCTAAGGGAAAACAGAGAAGAGAAATGAACAAAAGATTAAAAAAGACAATGGCTAACTTTGCTAAACACAGTTTCCATTCGGTATTTTGCCAAGAGTGAACTTTGTTCTCAAGTGGATTTATTTTTACAACCTCCAAGTGCTAAATTTAACCTCGTTGGCTGCACTTGCTGCTGGATCCGGAGGGCAGATGCTGCTCATTCTCAAATGGCATTTGGGTCGTGTGGAGAGTCTGGACAGCCACCATCCTTAAATGCCAGAAATAGACTTTTAAGAGGTGTGTGCTGATAACCCCTTCTTTGGAACTTGTGGGTACATGCATCATGCTTACTCATCGGATTTTTATTTATACCTAGAGAGTACCAAAGCCCTGAAACTAGGCCTCATGGAGATGGGGCGAAGAAGCCTAAAAGCCATTTTCAATGTAATCCTTACCGTGAGCTCTTTGCATAGTTCCAGCTGGGGAGTGTACGTGGGTGGGTGGGTGTTAGAAGAATGTGAAATGCAGATTTTCATCCAGTTCTTGCAGAAAGCAACAAATTCAAAACCTTCCCAGCGTGGAATACAATGGGGACTTTTAGGACACACACTGTGGCCTTCACCTGATTTAGATCCATGTATAAAATGCCTTTCTGTCAAAAGCCTTTTCTTGCTCCAAAATTCTTTCCTGATTTTTGAAACTTGCAACAACTAGTTTAACACGAGGTAGGGTACTCCCTGACCTCCTCAGTTTTTTTCAGTATTTATTTTTCAATAAATTTTAAAAAGCAACTTTCTCCTGCTTAATTTCCCCTTACGTCTCAGAATCATTGCCCATCAAGCTCCTGATGCTGAGAGCAGGAGTAGAGGGCAGAGACAAGGTCCCTAACGGCTAGAGTGAGGACGCTAACCCTGCCCTGTGATTCTTAATCCTCAAACATTTTCATTATTGTCCAGGCCTGAGAATCCTCTCTTCCAAGGACATTTGTCGAGCACCTGTTCTGAAGCAAGGACTGTGCCAGGCGCCTGGGACACAAGATTGGTAAGACATGGCTCTTATCGTCAGAGGGCCCACAGTCCAGCAGAGAGACCGACGCGTACCTACAGAGAGCCAACACTGAGAGCAGTACTGTGTCAGCAGCACGAACAAAGTGTTTTAAGAACACATAGGAAGGACAGATCAACTTGGGGGTGGGGTTGGGATGCATGATGGGTCAGCAAGGGCTTAGCAGCCCTGTGACTGAAGAGCTAATTTTATCAGGCACTGTTAGACATTTAATAATATCCAGTTATACCATTTAAAAAATGAGTAGTTTGCTTTTTAAAAATTAAAGCCACGTTTCATTAGATGCAGTTATTAAGGGTGTGGGGGGGCACACAGGTGTGCACCCATGTGTGTATGTGTGGAATTCGAGTGGGCTGAAAAATGAACCTGTTGGCTGAGAGGCCGGGCTACCCTTGCTACCAGCACTCCCCATTAATACTCAACTGGTAAGCCAACTGGCGGACACTGACACCCCCACTGTCTCCAGAGACGGGACAGAGTGGGAGGCTTGCTTCAACCCACCCTTACCAAAGGGGCAGACCCAGGGAGGGTCACTTTCAATCTAGGTGGCCCCAGCTGGCTACAGCTGACTTTTGGTCTGGCCCCCAAAATTAGGCTGGATGAGAGCTTCCTGTAGGGAATGCGGAATGAGGAAACTGGACCAGTCCAGCTAGCATTGACAACTTACAGAGGAAGCTTGTGATGTAGAAAGGGGACAATAACTAGTGGGATTGTGGAAGCCAGGAGAGTGACCAGGAGGGTAGCAACCAAAACCAACCAGGGCAAAACCAGGTTATGAAGGAGGAAAGCTTGAAGAAGCAAAGGAAGGCAGTTGGCAGAGAAGAGAGTGGGGCAGATGGGCAGAGAGAAGTAGACACTCAGAGACAGACAGACAGATAGGCAGCTAATGCTGCCTGCCTAAGTTCGTAGGGTTTCCAAATTCTGGCCACATGTATCCTGTCAATGAACTTCACTTTTTTTTTGTGGTGTCCCAAATGGGCCTCTGTCCTCTCTCTGATCACATAAACATGTGCCGCTCAAACAAGGAGAGAGGAAGGATTGGGAAGCTGGGGATGCCTCAGGTTGGAAGCACGACCACCAGTTAAAGACCCTTTCAGGACATCTTACTTTGTTGTTTCTCCTTCCAACAACTCGTCTGGACGTAATCAATGTAATCCTTCTCTATCGTCTTCTCCAGGTCGCGGAGAGATGCGCCTCTGTAGGCCTTCTCGAAGTTTTTATCCACAAAGTAAGGCACCTGCAGGTTCTGCGTTTCTCTAGAGATGGTGTAGCCCAAGGTCCTGAGACAAGGAGACAGAGGCTCAGGTAAGCTGGTTATATTTGGCAATCTCACTCTTAGCACTGGCTGCACAGACAGCATGACCATAATCCCCTCTTCATAGGGCAGAGGCAAGTACCACTGTCTAATACCCCTAACATTTATCATTACCCCAGCAAAGTAGTAACTGTAATGTCATCATTATGTGAGTGTATTCATATGGTGAATTCAGCCTCAGTATAGTTACTTTATTTTCTGCAAGGATTCACCTCTCTTATATTGCTTTCTGTGCTAAAAGTTGAGTGCCTGGGGCACCTGGGTGGCACAGTGGTTAAGCGTCTGCCTTCGGCTCAGGGCGTGATCCCGGTGTTATGGGATCGAGCCCCACATCAGGCTCCTCTGGTATGAGCCTGCTTCTTCCTCTCCCACTCCCCCTGCTTGTGTTCCCTCTCTCGCTGGCTGTCTCTGTCGAATAAATAAATAAAATCTTTAAAAAAAAATTAAATAAAAGTTGAGTGCTTAATGCTTAAAAAATGCTATACATTGTGTAGGACCTGGCATGGTACCTGGCACAGAGCAGGCTATTGGTAAATGTTGGGCGAATGACCGGATTGTTATGGTAAACTATTCACAAACAACCAGATGACTTACACCAACCTAGCATCCATTTTTAGGACAGGAAAGTACTTCACACACAGCTGCTAGGTGAGAACTGCAAAGACATCAGACAAAAGATCTCAGTGATGCTTCTGCACTAACTCTCTGCGGCTCTAATATATCCAGTGGTATGTGGTGCTCAGAAACGTCAGTAGGTCTGGGGTAACTAAATACACCATAAGGAAGTAGAGAAGGAAGCTCAAATTCAAGTTAAAACAAGATGATAGCAATGTGCAAAATCCAGGCTAGTTTTTTTTTTTTTTTTAAGATTTTATTTATTTATTCGACAGAGATAGAGACAGCCAGCGAGAGAGGGAACACAAGCAGGGGGAGTGGGAGAGGGAGAAGCAGGCTCATAGCGGGAAGAGCCTGATGTGGGGGCTCGATCCCACAACGCCGGGACCATGCCCTGAGCTGAAGGCAGACGCTTAACCGCTGTGCCACCCAGGCGCCCCAATCCAGGCTAGTTTTATTCAAATTAGACAAATTTCATCTTGACTGAGTTAATATTTTCCCAGCTTTCTCCTTTGATCTCTCCACTTAAACATCTTGCTGGATGTCTTAGGGTTCAGGCCATGACTGCTCCCACCTCCATCTGGGAAGGTGTTAGCAGGGAAAGTTCCTCTCTGCCCCACTGGCTGGGCAAGAAAGGAGGAAGAAGTAGCATATGGAGAAACATGGGGAGTTGGGAAATGGAGGGAATAAGGCCAGAGGGACCTGATAGTAATAGCCCCTCTCTGAGACTCAGCTTTCCTTTCCGTAAAATGAAGATACTGATCTAGAATATGGTCTTCAGTCTACAGTGATCTCTAGCAAAGACTCTTCCTGATATGTACTGACCCGTGGGTTCCACATTTTGTAAGGTCTTTAAATTTTTTTTAAAGATTTTATTTTTAAGTAACCTCTACACCCAATGTGGGGCTTGAACTCACAACCCCGAGATTAAGAGTTGTATGCTCTATCGACTGAGCCAGCCAGGTCCCCCCATGTTGTAAGGTTTTTGTCTGCTAAACTATAATGAGTAATGACTCATTTCTCATCTAATAATTAATGCAGTGAGGTGCCTGGGTGGTTCAGTCAGTTAAGCGTCTGACTCTGTATTTTTTTCTTTTCTTTTCTTTTTTAGCATCTGACTCTTGATTTCAGATCAGGTCTCGATCTCAGGGTGGTGAGTTCAAGCCCCATGTTGAGCTCCATGCTGGGTGTGGAAGATACTTAAAAAAAAAAAAAAATTAATCCAGTGATCCTCAGACTATGAACCGGAGTTATCTGGAAAGCTTATTAAAACTCAGATTGCTAGTTCTCATCCTCAGAGTTTCTGATTCAGTAGTATGGAGTGAGGCTTAAGAGTTTGCATTTCTAACATGTTGCCAATTAATGTTGATGATGTTGGTTTGGGGTCGAAACTTTGAAAACTGAATTACTTGAAATAATTAATTGAAGAAATAAAGAAATTCCTATAAGAGCTCATAATTTGCATGCAATGCAAACATTACAATGAATTTCTATATTTTTCAGCAAAAGCAAAGAAATGTGATACTACGGTTTGACTGTGTAGCCTCACCATGAATAAATGACCCATTCTTGCAACTACTTAAATTGAAAATAATCACTGGATCTCAGGTACTATGTTCCCGACCCAGAGGGGTCCAGTGATCCGATCACAAGCTCAACAGGGTACATTCTAAAGCTAATGTGATATGATAAGGATTTAATCTGAAACTGGAGTTAGTCTATTCATCCTTCAGAAACAAGTCGTTGCTGTTCTGCAGCTGATCAGATGGTGTCGCTGTAGAACAAAATAATCCAAGTCCCGAGCACACAGGAAACTGCCTACAGTAAGAGTCTCTGCATTATTACTATCTAGCTGTTCCTTTAAACAAAAAAAAAAAATCAGTGTTTTCTACAAAGATGAAATGAAATGTTAGCAGCACCAAAAAAATGTTAAAGTCTTTTACCCTCCAAATGGTTAAGAAAGAATTATAAATATTTGACTTACGATTTATAGAATAGACTATATGGGGGATTCGCAGCTAGCAGCTGAGTAATGACAGATATAATCACAATCACAAGAACTGGAAGTAACTGAATAAATGCAGAATACGTAGTCTGAAAAAAAAATTTGGCGTAAGTGTTCTTCATCAATATAAAGCTTACAGAAAATAGGATAGTTTTTCAAAAGAAAATACAAATTACTGCAATGTACTGCACAAAACCCAAAGCTATCCTGGGAAGGCTGTTCTCTCTGCAGAGAAGACTGAAGGAGACCTACCCACAACCTGTATTGACACCCAGTAATTCTCATGCAGCCCACTTTTCTAAGACCAATGAAGCAGGCGACTCTGGGTGAGTCTGCCCAGACTGTGACTCTCATGGGGCCATGTTAGTATTATGCAGCTCTGTTGGGAATGGACTGGGAGACAGCCAACCCTAGCAGGGAAAATCACTTCTCCCTCCCAGGAATTTGGAATTGAGACTCATGACTGTTCACTACTTGGCAGTCACCTGAAGAAAGGACACATACTCTCAGGCAGTGTGGATTGGCTATTGGTAAGAGAAAGCAGAGCAAGCGAGGCTGCTTAGAATAAAGCAGATGCAGAGAGGCAGGAAAGGTGGAGACAATCTGGCCGCAAAGGGTCATGGAAAGATAGCTGCATGGGTGCCTGACTGCACCTTGGTTTCTGGTTCCTGTCTGTCCCGAGGCCCACGTGTGCTTCCTGCCCTTGACCTTCATGAGACTCCCTAGATTCCTTACTTTAAACTCCCTTTAGTTCTGAATATTTTGAAGGGGGTTCCTATTTTGTGCAGGGAAGAAAACCCTGATCAAGACAGCCCCACAGGGGAACTGATTTCCTGAAACAGCCACCAAAGAACGGGAGGGGAAGGAGGCCATTTTGGCCTATTTGGGCCGATGATCCACCTCTTCCCACCACTGCCTCTGCTTTCCTAAAACACGTTTTAACAACATAACTCAAGTTGAACTTCCAAAACCTGATCATAGACACTGTACAAGTCAGCTCAGTACAAGTGTGAATGAGCAGCAGTTCGGCTGTCCCCCCTTGGTACCTGAGGCTTTTCTTCTTCTTCTTCCTTCCGTGTCTGCATCCGCTCATGTCGGTGCCGCCGGCGGTAATAGTGGCTATCATCTGTCACATTTGAAAACATATGAATGTTTCCTGGGAAAGAAAGAAGAACCTAGTATGAGATATGGCAAACACTCTTTCCTTGCTTTTTCCAAGGTCCTTGTTCCCAGCTAGGTTCTCTGACGACAGAGTATTGTCCCATTTGACTCAGTAGAAAAATAAAACAGTAGGTAAGCAAGTGAACCAGGTGTAGATGGAATGTGCTTAATTCTGCTTATTTTATTTAAATAGTCCTTTGTAACTAGTGGGTGAGAGAACCCCAAAAGGCTAGTAAAGAAAAAGCATTTGGGCCACGAATCCTGTCTGACATGCTCTTGTCTGCTTTCTTGCCCAGTATCAGATTATGTCACTAGCATCTTCCTTCCTTCCTCCCTCCTTCCCTCGTTCTTCCTTTCTCTCTTTCTTTCTTTCTTTGCTCCATACCCAACATGGAGTCCAACATGGGGCCCAAACTCAGAAACACTAGTATCTTTTTTTTTTTTTTTAAAGATTTTATTTATTTATTTGACAGAGAGAGAGACAGCCAGTGAGAGAGGGACCACAAGCAGGGGGAGTGGGAGAGGAAGAAGCAGGCTCCCAGCAGAGGAGCCTGATGTGGGGCTTGATCCCAGAATGCTGGGATCACGCCCTGAGCCAAAGGCAGACGCTTAACGACTGAGCCACCCAGGCGCCCCACCAACACTAGTATCTTTAACAGCAACTCATAAAATTCAGTTTACTTTCTGGGCATTTAATTATCCCAACATCCAACTCTCTGGGGGAGAGTTTTCTAACTTTTATCTTTATATAGTTGCTATTTTGCAATAATGATAATAGGCATCTTGCTACTTATTTATAAAGCACTTTAAAATATCTAATCCTCACAGCAGCCCTGTGAAGTAGATATTATCAGTCCCATTTCTCAGGTGAGGGAACAGGATCAGAGAGACCAAATGATTTGGTTAAAATCATGCATAGTTGGAGGCTGGACACTTGCCTCAAACCCTCGCTCATCTGATTCCAAATTCTTTTTTTTTTTTTTAAAGATTTTATTGGGGCGCCTGGGTGGCTCAGTTGGTTAAGCGTCTGCCTTTGGCTGAGGGTGTGATCCCAGAGTCCTGGGATCGAGCCCCACATCAGGCTCCTCCACTGGGAGCCTGCTTCCTCCTCTCCCACTCCCCCTCCCTGTTTTCCCTCTCTTGCGGCTGTCTCTTTCTCTGTCAAATAAATAAATAAAATCTTAAAAAAAAAAAAAGATTTTATTTATTTATTAGACAATGAGAGAGGTACAAGCAGGGGGAGTGGCAGGCAAGGGAGAGGGAGAAACAGGCTCCCCATTGAGCAGGGAGCCCGACATGGGGCACGATCTCAGGACCCCCGGATCATGACCCAAGCCAAAGGCAGATGCTTAACTGACTGAGCCACCCAGGCACCCTGATTCCAAATTCTTGCTGTTTCCCCCATACCATGGTCCCTCTATTAAGATCCTCAAAGAGGAGCTAGCTGAGATACAGAAATAGAGAGAGAGACAGAGATATATAAATTTTTCAGCTATCATTTTGAAATACTCACCTGTAGGAAAATGTCCTCCAAAGAAGACATTGAATAGATCTTCTGGAGTGATGTCAGCTTCGAAGTCCCTGTAATAATTATAAGGTCTGCCTCGAGGGGCCGTGAAAGTCACCTGTTCGTCTCCATATTCATCATAGCGGAGTCGCTTGTCAGGATTGCTCAGGACGGCAAAGGCATTTCCTATTGCTGCAACCAAAACCAAAAAGTACCTGAGTACACAGTCTTTGCTGGAGCTGAGGGTGATGCAGGAAGCAGCAAGGAAGAGCCCAGAGCTGGCAGCTGCTGGGTGACTTCACAGGGGCCTAAGGAAAGGTGCTCGGGCCTAGAAAGTTCACCAGAATTCTTGCCCTGGACATTTTCCATGATCTAGTTTGATAAGCCAGAAGCAATATTGGACTCAAGATAAACTAAGAGCTACTTTCATTCATCAAATATGTGTCCTTATTTCCCTTGAGAGCAATTAGTTTATGGCTGGAAACAGTTCATACATAAGCAGCGGTGTTCTAACTGGAAGTCCGAAACAATCTCTTCAATAAAATAATCAGTCAAATTGATTGCTTGGCTAAAAGCAAAGTCCTCACTAGTCACAGTCACGTTTCAGCTTACTTTAGAAAGTGGGCTTTAGAAATTAAGAAACCTATCTCCAGTGCCTCAATGACAGGTCAAAGACTGGGTAGATTACACATGCTTACCATTACCTCTTCTCCCTGTGCACAAAGGTGCAAATGTTGTCCAATTAAAATTCATTTAAACATGCAATCAGTGCCACTAATCAAAGAAACTTTGAAAAGAAATCTTTAAGGCATCCCTATCCCCTGCCTCTAATTCAGCCAACACTATGAGAAACACAGTCAGGAAGAGCATTTCTTTATGATTCTGCTAGCAAGGGAATTATATTGAATGTTTACAGCAATAAAACAGCTAAGTAGAAAAAACAAACAAAAAAGGCTAAATAGTTGCTTCAACATCACATCCCTTGAAATCTGGCCAATTTCTCATAGAAATGGCATCAGTCTGTGAGATACTTTATGTATAGGTAAAAAGTACAAAGGTATAAAGAGAATGTGGGTTATCTAGTTGTTTCCTTGTAGAAACTGGGGAGAACAAGATTCACAATGGCACATCAACAAAGGCAGATTGTCCTTTGAGATAAATGTTGACTTTTAAAATATTCTCAGAGCTACCATTTTTTTTACTTTTTCTTTAGAAAAATTCCAAATCTACAGAAAAAGTTGAAAAAAATAGCAAATAAACTCATATATACCCTCTGTTTGATTCATCAACTGTTAGTATTTTGCCACATTGCTCCCCTCAACTCTCCATACTTATATAAATATGTACATACACATAGTATGTGTATATTTCTTTTGCTGAACCATTTGAAAGTAGGCTGCAGATATGGCACGTCATCCCTAAATATTTCAGCCACTGTCTCCTAGAAGAGTCTCCTACATGATCACAATACCATTATCATAGCTAAGGAAATTAACATCAATCCATGCAATTCATGCAAGGTTCATGTATTGCATGTACTTTTATATCCCTTTAGTTTCTTTTCCTCTAGAACGGTCTCCCTGCCTTTTCTGCTTTTCATTATATTGACCTTTTTGAAGAGCAGGTCAGTGTTCTTTGTAGAATGTCCCATATTTTGATGGTCTTCTCATAATTAGATTCAGGTCGAACATTTTGGCAAGAATACCACACAGGTGCCATATAATGTGAGGTGGGTCCAGTATTGGTGACGATAAGTTAGATCCCTGGGTTAAAGTGGTGACAGCTAGATGTCTCCATTATAAAGCAAATTTTCCCCTTTGTAATCAGTAGGTATTCTGGGGGATGAGCCCTGACAATCACGTGAATATCCTATTCAACAAAAACCTATCACCTGGCACTTTTAGCATCCATTGATAATTCTTGCCTGAATCAACAGCTTCACTGGGGGTAAAGCTCTTAAGTAAGATTTTTATTTATGTCTCAGATCTAAGAAGGTGCCATTACAGAGAAATCAAAAACAATTTTTTTCCAAAAGAAATTGAGGTAAGTGAATGAAGACAGGAGGGAGCTATGCTGATAATCACTATTTAAGAGGTATGGCAGGAAAGAAAGGCCCTACTTGTGGCCTTAGAAAATGATTACGGGGGGGCGCCTGGGTGGCACAGCGGTTAAGCGTCTGCCTTCGGCTCAGGGCTTGATCCCGGCATTGTGGGATCGAGCCCCACATCAGGCTCCTCTGCTATGAGCCTGCTTCTTCCTCCCTCTCCCCCTGCTTGTGTTCCCTCTCTCGCTGGCTGTCTCTATCTCTGTCGAATAAATAAATAAAATCTTTAAAAAAAAAAAAACTGCTTGGCAGGATCTATTAAAAAAAAAAAAAAAAAGAAAATGATTACAGGGGAGGCTGAAAACAACTTGTGGCCAAACTTGATGAGAAGGGCAGAATGAAGCATTAATTCAGGATCAGACCTTTGAAAGCATCAGTTGCTCCAGGAGCACAATTCTTGTCAGGGTGAAATTTCAGGGCGAGTTTTCGGTAAGCTTTCTTAAGCTCTTCATCACTGGCATTTCGAGAAACTCCCAGAATTTCATAGTAATTTCTGCATTTCTTGATCCTAAAAACATACATCAGAAGCATGTATATCTACAAAGTCCCCTTTTGTACAACTAACTGTAAAATAGTATGTTTACATTTTACATTTACATCTGATGCTCCAATCTGTGAGCCCCAAAACAAACCTAAAGAAAATTGGTGAACACATTAACGAAACTTTCAAACTGATTAACAAGGTTGTCCTCCCACCAAGAGCTTAATGCCTTTCAAGTATTTTTACATTCAATATTTTATTCTTCCTGTATCCCTACAAGTGGGTAGAACACACATGCTGATCCTTACATCAAGGTGCAGACTAAGGCCCTGAGAGTTCAACTGAAGGACGGCAAAGTCAGAAGAAACACCTAATCACCCTAGTGATTTCTCTCTCTCTCATTTTCCTTATGGCTACCTTTCAAAATTTTGTTTTAAAAAGTTAAGATAGGGACTCCTGGTGGCTCAGTCAGTTAAGCGTCTGCTTTCAGCTCAGGTCATGATCTCAGGGTCCTGGGTTTAAGTCCCTCATCAGGCTCTCTGCTCAGCGGGGAGTCTCCTTCTCCCTCTCCTTCTGTGTGGTCTCTCACTCCCTCCCCCCCCCCAAATAAATAAGTAAACCTAAAAAAAAATTTTTTTAAGTTAATATATACACACATGGTAGAAGAAAAATATCCGACGATACTAAACTATATACAGCAAAAAAACTTCCTGCTTCCCTATTCCCTGTCCCCCAATCTCCCACCCTAAGGACAACCACTGTTAGAAGTTTTCTGTGAATCCTGCGTATATGTATAAACACCTCTCCATTTTTTTTTTACCTAAATAGGAGCATATTGTAATCATCGTTATATATCCCTTTAAAAAAAAACAAACCAGAAGTTTATCTTAGATATGGATCGATAACACAGAGATGAGTAGAGAATAATAGTTTAGACTAGAGTGGCAGTTCTGGACTTTTTGACCTCAGAAATTTCTTATACTCTTAAAAATTACTTAAGTCCCCAGAAGAGTTTTTGTTCATGTGAGTTATATCTATCAATATTTACCATACTAGAAATGAAAACAAGAAATTTTAAAACAGAGTGACGAGAGATACATATCAGGTAGCCTCTCAAAAATTCCACTGTACAATCATGAGAGAATGAGAGTGAAAAAGGCAAATAATGTGTTTGTATTATTATGAAAATTATTTAAAACTTGCAGACCCCCAAGGGTTTTGGGGTTCCCAAACTACACTCTGAGAAATGTTATCCTAGAGCATGAACTCTGGGGCCAAAATGCCTTGGTTAGGATCTTATCTTGCTGTGTACTTAACCTCTGTGCCTTAGTTATCTTCTGAAATGGGCTAGTAATTTCAACTACATTTCACAAGCTGTTACCATTTAAATGAGGAATTCATCAAAGTGCTTGATAGCATGTGACACTCCATAAATACTGGCTATTGTATATCTATGTCATTCTTTTCAAAAGCTGCATTGCTTTTATGGATTACATTTATTACATTTTATGGATTATATATATCCTCCACTGATAGGCACTTACAGAATATCTCCGGTCTTTTGCCACTGCACAATCCAGTTAGGCAGAGAGAGGCCCAGAGTCTTGCTCAAGAGTTCAAAGTAAGTCAGTAACACAGGCTGGACTGTAAAGCAGGGTCTTCAATGTCAGTCATGGTCCTTCCCCAAGAGCTGCCCATGGGGATCCTTTGGATCCCCAGCCCAATTTCCAATCCCTGCTTCCATAGCAGATACTCGTCTGCCTCTTTCTTTTGTATCAATTTGTTATTTGTTTAAGAACAGTTTTCTTGAGCTACAATTCATATATCACAAAGTTCACTCTTAAATGCACAATTCATTGATTTTTTAAAAAGTATATTCACAGAGTTGTGCACCCATCATCACTATTTAATTCCAGAACATCTTCATTACTCCAGAAAGAAACCCCATACTCATTGGCAGTCATTCCTCATTTTACTTCCCAACCCCTGGCAACCAATAAATGTACTTTCTGTCTCTATAAATTTGCCATCCTGGACATTTCATATAAAAGGAATTATACACTATGTGGACTTTTGTGTCTGGCTTCTTTGACTAGCATAATGTTCACGGTTCATTCATGTTGTAGCATGGATCAGTACTTCATTCCTTTTATTACCAAGAAGTATTCATTGTATGGATAGTCCCCATTTTGTTTATCCATTCCTCAGTTAACGGACATGCAGGTTGTTTCCATTTGGGGGTTATTATGGATAATTCTGTACGAACGTTCATGTACAAGATTTGTGTGGAGGGGCGCCTGGGTGGCACAGCGGTTAAGCGTCTGCCTTCGGCTCAGGGCGTGATCCCGGCGTTATGGGATCGAGCCCCACATCAGGCTCCTCCGCTATGAGCCTGATTCTTCCTCTCCCACTCCCCCTGCTTGTGTTCCCTCTCTCGCTGGCTGTCTCTATCTCTGTCGAATAAATAAATAAAATCTTAAAAAAAAAAAAAAAGATTTGTGTGGAAGTATGTTTTTATTTCTCTTGGTATATACCTGGGAGTGACTGCTACGTCATGTGCCATGTTTAGCCTTCTGAGGAACTGGCATTCTGTTTTCCAAACTGGCCACACTGTTTTCCATTCCTACGAGCAATATATAAGGTTCCCATTTCTCCACATTCTTATCAACACTTGCTATTGTCCATCTTTTTGATTATTGCCATCCTAGTGGGTGTGAGGTGGTGTGGTATCTCATTGCGGCTTTGGTTTGTATTTCCCTAATGACTCATGATACTGAACAACTTTTCATGTGCTTATTGGCCATCTGTAAATCTTTTTTTTTTTTTAAGAGGCATTTGTATATATTCTTTGGAGGTATGCCTATCAGATCCTTTGCCCATTTTTCAATTGGACTATTTGTCTTTTTACTGTTGAGTTGTAAGAGTACTTCATATGTTCTAGATATAAGTCCCTTATCAGATACTTAATTTGAAAACATTTTCTTCTGTACTGTGGATTGATTTTTCACTTTCTTGGTGGTATCTTTGGAATACAAAAGCTTTAAATTTTCATGAAATCCAATTTGCCTATTTTTTCTTTTGTCATTTGTGCTTTGGGTGTCATGACATGAAAATGTACATTTATGTTTTCTTCTGAGAGTTTTATAGTTGTAGCTCTTACTTACATTTAGGCCTTACGTTAGGTCTTTGAGTTAACTTTTGTCTTTGTGTGAAAAAGGAGTCTAAGTCCATTGTTTTGCATGCGGATATCCAGTTGTCTCAACAAATTTATTGAAGACAATTCTTTCCCCTATTAAATTGCCTTGGCACTTTTTTTTTTTTGTAAGCTCTACACCCAGCGTAGGGCTTGAACTCATGACCCCAAGATCAAGAGTCGCATGCTCCACAGACTAAGCCAGCTAGGCACCCCTGCCTTTGCACTGTTGTCAAAAAAATCAGTTGACTGGGGGTGTCTGGGTGACTCGGTTGGTGGATGTCTGACTCTTTTTTTTTTTTTTAAGATTTTATTTATTTGAGAGGGAGGGAGGGGCAGAGGGAGGGAGAGAGAGAGAGGAAGAGAAGCAGACTCCACACTGAGTGCGGAGCCCGAAGCTGGGCTCAATCTTAGGACCCTGAGATCAAGACCTGAGCGGAGATCAAGAGTCAGACACCCTGGAACATGTGGGTGTTCAGTGGGTGGCCCAGGTCTGACTCTTAGTTTTGGCTCAGGTCATGATCTCAGGATCATGAGTTCAAGCCCTGAGTTGGGCTCCATGCTGGGAGTGGAGCCTATGTTTAAAAAAATCAATTGAACATAAATATAAAGGCTTACTTCTGGACTCTCAAGTCTATTCTCTTGATCTACATGTCTATCCTATGCTAGTCCATACTGTCTTCATAACTGTTGCTTTATAATAAGTTTTCAAATTGGGAAATGTGAGTCCTCCAGCTTTGTTCTTTTTCAAGACTGCTCTGGCTATTCTGGGTCCCTTGTATTACCATATGAATTTTAGGATTGGCTTGTCAATTTCTGCAAAAAAGGCAGTGAGGAATTTGATAGGGATATGTCGAATCTATTGATCGATTTGAGTAGTATTACCATTATTTCCAATATTAAGCCTTAATAAAATAAGCCTTTCCAATATTTAGCTCCATGAACACAGGCAATCTTCCCATTTCTTTAGACCTTTAATTTGAAGTTTTGTAGTTTTCAATGTACATCTTACGCTTCTCTTGTTAAATTTACTCCCAAGCATTTTATACTTTTTTGATGGTGTTAGAAATGAAATTGTTTTTTTTCATTTTTGGGTTGTTCATTGCTAGGGTACAGAAAAATAATGATTTTCGTATACTGATCTTGTATTTTGCAACTTTGTTGAGCTCATTTATTAGTTCTTTTTTTTTTTAAAGATTTTATTTATTCATTTGAGAGAGAGAGAACAAGCACAAACAGGGGGAGGCAGAGGGAGAAGCAGACCCCCCACCAAGTAGGGAGCCTGACGTGACTCGGGGCTCGATTCCAGGACCGTGGGTTCATGACCTGAGCCGAAGGCAGACGTCCAACCAACTGAGCCACCCAGATGGCCCTCATTTCATCTAACAGTGTGTGTGTGTGTGTGTTCCTTAGGATTTTTTTAAATAAAGATTTTATATATTTATTTGAGAGAGCATGAGAGATAGAGGGCACAAGTCCAGGGGGAGCGGCAGGCAGAGGGAGAAACAGACTCCCCTCTGAGCAGGGAGCCTGTCCTAGGGCTCGATCCCAGGACCAAGGGATAACAACCCGAGCAGAAGGCAGACACTTAACTGATTGAGCCACCCAGGTGCCTCTATTCCTTAGGATTTTCTATATTATATCATATCATCTATGAATACAGTTTTACTTCTTTTCAATCTGGATGACTTCTTTTTTAAAATTTTTTCATTTTTTTAAAAGATTTACTTATTTTAGAGAGAGCACACACGCGTGCACATACACACAAAGCAAGGGAAGGGGCAGAGGGAGAGGGAGAGGGAGAGAATCTCAAGCAGACTCCCTGTTGTGTGTGGAGCCAGAACATGGAGCTTGATCTCGAGACCCTGAGATCATAACCTGAGCTGAAACAAAGAGTCTGAAGCTCAACTGACTGAGTCACCCAGGCACCCCCAATCTGGATGACTTCTATATTTCTTTTTCTTGCCTAAATGCCCTGGCTGGAGCTTTTAGTACAATGGTGAATAGAAGTGGCTAGAGTGAACATACTTGTCTTTTTCTTGCTCTTGGAAAGCATCCAGTTGTTCACCATTAAGTATGATGATGTTAGCTGTGGGATTTTTGTAGATGGCCTTTATCAGCTGAGGAGGTTCTCTTCTACTCCTATTATGTTGAGTATTGTTATCATGACAGTGTTCGATTTTGTCAAATGCTTTTTCTGCACCTATTAAAATGATCATGTGGCCAAGGTATATAATCTTTTTTTAAAAGATTTATTTTTTTTATTTGAGAGAGAGAAGGCACAGAATTGGGAGGAGTGGCAGAGAGAGAAGGAGAGGAGCAGACTCCCCGCTGAGCATGGAGTCGGATGCAGGGCTCGATCTCACAGACCCAAAATCATGACCTGAGCCAAAACCAAGAGTCAGATGCTTAACCAACTGAGCCATCCAGGTGCCCCAAGGTATATAATCCTTTTTATATGTTTTTATATGTTGCTAGAATCTATATCCCTAAGGGATATTGATTGACAGTTTAGTTTTCTTATGTCTTTGTCTGGTTTTAGTTATAGGATAATATTGGCCCCATAGAATGAGTTGGGAAGTGAAGCTCCCCTCTCTTGTATTTTCTGTAATAGTTTATGAAGGATTAGTTAATTCTTCAAACATTTGGTACAATTTACCAGTGAAGCCTTCTGGGCGTAGGTTTTCTTTGTGGGAAATTTAAAAAAAATTTTAATTTTATTTAAATTCAATTAATTAACATATAGTGTATCATTAGCTTCAGAGGTAGAGGTCAGTGATTTATCATTTGCATATCACACCCAGTGCTCATTACATCATGTACCCTCCTTAATGCCCATCTCCCGGTTACCCCATCCCCCCACCCCCCCTCCAGTAACCCTCAGTTTGTTTCCTATAGTTAAAAGTCTCTTATGGTTTGTCTCCCTCTCTGATTTTGTCTTATTTTATTTTCCCCTCCCTTTCCCTATGATCTTCTGTTGTTTCTTTTTTTTTTTCTTTAAGATTTTATTTTATTAATTTGACAGAGAGAGAGGCAGCAAGAGAGGGAACACAAGCAGAAGGAGTGGGAGAGGGAGAAGGAGGCTTCCCACTGAGCAGGGAGCCTGATGCGGGGCTCAATCCCAGAATGCTGGGATCACGACCCGAGCCGAAGGCAGATGCTTAACAGATGAGCCACCAGGAGCCCCTCTCTGTTTTGTTTCTTAATTCCACATATGAGTGAAATCATATGATAATTGTCTTTCTCTGACTGACTTATTTTGCTTAGCATAATACCCTCTAGTTCCATGCACGTCGTGGTAAATGACAAGATTTCATTTTTTGATGTCTGAGTAATATTCCACTGTGTGTATGTATATATATGTATAAAGAAGATATAGTGGTATATGTATGTACATACATATACATATATACATATACATATATATCAGCATTTGCATTCATCTGTCGATGGACATCTATGCTCTTTCGATAATTTGGCTATTGTGGACATTGCTGCTATAAACATTGGGGTGCAGGTGCCCCTCCGGATCACTACGTTTGTATCCTTTGGGTAAAAACCTAGTAGTGCAATTGCTGGGTCATAGGGTGAAATTTTTTTATCACTAATTCAATGTCTGTATTTGTGGTAGGTCCGTATTATTTCCTAGTTTGTACCTTTCTACAAATTTGTCTGTTTCATCTAGGTTATCTAATTTGTTGGTATACAATTGTTCATAGTATCCTTTTAAAATCTTTATTATCATTGTAAGATTGGTAGTGATGTCCCTCTTTTATTCCTGATTTTAGTTCAGTCTTCTCTCTTTTTCTTGGTTAGCCTAATTAAAGGTTTGTCAATTTTGTTATTTTCAAAAAACCAACTTTTGATTTTGTTGATTTTCTGTTGTTTTTCTAACCTCTATTTCATTTATTTCCACCGTATATTATTTCCTTCATTTTGCTGGCTTGGATTTAGTGTACTCTTTTTGCTCTTTTTCTAGTTTGTTAAGGTGGAAGATTAGGTTACTGCTCTGAGATTTTTAAATATATATTTACATATATAAACATTTACAGTTATAAATGTCCTTCTCAGTATTGCTTTAGCTGCCTCCTATACATTTTGGTATGTTGTGTTTTCATTTTCATTCATCTCCAAGTATTTTCTAATTTTTCTTATGATTTCTTCTGTGACCTATTTGTTATTTTAGGAATATATTGTTTAATTTCCATATATTTGTGAATTTCCTAAATTTGCTTCCTTTGTCGATATCAGAGAACATACACTGTATGATTTTAATCCTTTTAAATTTATTGACACTTGTATCGTGGCCTAACATCTGATCTATGCAGGAGAATGTTTCATGTGTATTTGAGAAGAATGTGTATATCTGCTGTTGTTGGCTAGACTGCCGCATAGATGTCTGTTTCGTCTAGTTGGTTTTCCCCGCCTCTCCTACACAGAAGGAGCAGAGTTACCTCAGATCACACCCTAACACTCCACTTCCACCTAGCCTTGCCTCTGAAGCCAAGAAGCCATTGTGCTTCCATAATAATAATAATAAAAGTACCAATCGCAGTCAATGCTTATGTGACACATTCTGCCAGGAACTCTACATTAAAATCACCCACTGAATCCCACCACAGACTCACCTTTGTACCCCAAGCAGCTGTTCCTCAGTGTAAGTGGCACTCCCCTCACCCTGTCGGGTTGGATTCCACTCATGCTCAGACTTCTTTTCCTTTTGCACTTTCATGCAGTTACAGCACCCGCAGGGGTCATGACTTTCAGGAGGTCTGTCTTCTGGGTATTTGTTTCTTCTAACTGCATCAATGTAAGCTGCAAAGCAATAGCCCCTCTGTTAGGCCTCAGTCTGATCTGCAGTCAGCTCTGCTACCTGCCCTCGCTATCCAGGAGGCTGCTTGAGGCCGTGAGTGTGAGGGCCAAACTACTGACATCGTACTGACTTTTAAGCATCCACATGAAACTGAACAAACACCTTCCTTGAGAAAACAATATAGTAAATACAGAGGCAACCATGAAAAACTTATAATACTAGAAACATGAAGCATAATAATGTCCACCATACCCAACAGTGGTCATTCAGCAAATAATTTTGAATCAGAGCCAGAAAAGGGGTTTAAGAGGCATCTGCTCAATACCTTGCCTTTCAAGAGGTGTCAACCTTTAGTGCAGTGCAGGGGGGAAGCCTATTTTTCTGTGGTCCCTGGTCAGAAGTGACATTGCTCATAAAATAATTTGTCGTTGTTGTTGCCATGCCTCCCATCACTAAGATTTAAGTAGGGGTGAGTTCAGTTCTTTTAAGCTAGCAGTTATAGAACAACACACTTGGCTAGATAGATCAAGGAAATGTACAGATAAGACCTTTTTCTGACCACAAAGAGGTTAGTTTAAATAGTTTAAAGGGAGAAGACTCAATTCATTGTAACACCTGGAGAATGTAAAGAAGAGCGTAGCAATCCAGTCAAAGAAGGCAGGGGACTCAGGTACTGTCTGGAGGATCCGGGAAAGGCTTTAAAAATGTCTTTCTCCTGCCTAAAATCCCTTAGTGACTACCCACTGCTCCTTGTCCAAATTTCTTATCATAGGCTCAGCACCCTCCTCCCTCACCACAAGCTCTTTTGCAGCTATGCCCTGGCCACACCAAACGCCTTTCAGATCAGCAAAGCATTCACTTTTCTCTGTGCCTTTGCACATGCTGTTTCCTCTGCTTGCACCATTCTTCCTTTAAGTCAGCCTGACTAACTCCAAGGCATCCTTCATGTCATCATATGTCACACTTTCTTCCTGAGGCCTCCTCTGACACCCAGGCCGTCAGTGTGCTTCCCAAACCTAAGACCTGCTGTGTAGCTCAGGACTTAGTGGCTCTCCCTCTCGTAATTGTCTGTTTACCTGTCGAACTCCCTCAATGCACTGAGAGTTTTTGTGACAGGGGCCCAAGTCTGTCAGACCCCTGCTGCACGATCAGCATAATGCAGGGTACATAATAGGTATTGAATCAATACTCTTTTCTTGATTGCAGGTTGGAAAAGCCCCGCCTATCGGTCCTGATGCGGGCTGCAGGAACAGGACCAAATGGAGACAGAGTCAGGCGGCCTAGTTGGGCGGAGCGAGGACAGGGGCCGGGAAAGCAAGCTGTGGGAATCCGCCTCACCCTGCTGACCTCCCAGCCACCCTGGCACAGGCGGGGCCTGACCACCGCGGGCCCTACGCTGGGCAGGGGCGGAGGCAGGGGTGGTGCTGGGGGCCGGAGGCAAAAAAGTCATCACGGGTGACTCTGAGCTCCTGGCCGGTTCCTTAGCTTAGGCAGCGCTCCTGATTTCCAGATCCCGGCCCCTGCCCGGGGGTGGGGGTGGGGTGGGTCCCCCACCTAATTCGGAACCCTACTCAGGCTCAGCATTTCTTCATAGGCCTCCATCCTTCACCTCAGGCCCAGGATCTCAGCCCTCAGGAATCTCAAGGGGCCCCATCCCTCTCCCAACTCTGCCCTGTCCCACCCTCCGGCAAGGACCTGGTACCTTCGGTCCAGCGTTCCCCGCTGCCCAGAGTCGCAGCCATATCCGTTCCCAATCAGCAGGTCTGCGGAGCCTCCCCGGCGCCCGAGGCTGAAAGGGACCGGGAAAGAGGTGCGGGGCATGCTGGTCATTGTAGTCCAACTCACAGGAGCCGCGGGACATTGGACTACAACTCCCTGTAGGCTCCGCGCGAGGGGCTGTGGGAGTTGTAGCGGCGTACGGGGTTCATCCAGTGGAAGCGAGGTCTGTGGATGTTTGTTGCTGCTGGTTGACTGCTGGGCGACTGCGGATCACACTTTTCCTCATCTGTAGAGTGGGGATAGTGGCTTCGGCCTCACCTAACACTGGGGGCATTCAGGGAGGCGCGATGAGAAAGATTTTGCAAACTAGTCTAGAGGGTCACAGTATTACTATTCATCTCAAGGATGCCCTTTTAAAATATATGCTAATGCCCGTTCTGTGCAAAGTGTGTGTTAGGTCCTGGAGATTGAGAGACGGGTTTTGGGGATGCGAACCCAATCCTGAGATTTTAAGAACCAAGAAAACAGAAAAGTGAGGTAGATTTATGTAGTTAGAGGGTAGTCTGGGTATGCCCCTCTTCGTGCATCTGCTCTGGCACAGCATCATTAGAGGGACCTCTAGAGTTCAGGGGTAGAGAAAGAAGAAAGGGGCAGGCGTTGGAGCCAGCATTAAAGTCCCTATCTTTGCTGTTCTTTATCCTTCCTCTATCCCATCCTACTCCACGGCACCTCTGAGACTTTTCTCTTCTGTTCTGCCCCAGTAGTTTCCGTGGCCCATTCCCCTGTTTTCTGAAGGCCCTACGAAATTAGTAAAAGAGAAGTAAAATATTCCTGCATTTTCCCACTCAGGTCTGCATGGAGCCTAGCAAAGAATAAAAGCAATTCTCATAGCATCCTTACTGATTCATGCCTGCGGGTGAATTGGGATGGCCAAAGATCAGGTTTCAAAAGTAAAAAATGATCAATTCATTGCAAAACAAAATATTACTTGGAATTCATTGAGATCTTACCCAGGAAGACCACTTCAGTATACCCACTATGATATCAAGCAGCAGCTACTTAGGCATTTGGGGTGGGACTGGGAGATGATCAGCAGGAGACATAAATTGGTGGGGTAAAATCCTCCAGTCATATGCAGTTCTATCCCTTCCCTGCAGTCAGTGGTGGCCCTAGGATATATGAGCATCAGTGTGCTCACAGAAGACTGGGTTCTAAAGAAGCCACTCGTGCTTTGCAGACAAGGAAACTGATCAGGGATACACATTAGGTGATTAAATATAAGAAGGAAGTTTATTTGGTTTTGGAAAACTAGACAGACTGCTCTAAAATATGGACAGGGGAAGGGGGATATGCCTTAGAGTCTAGGGGCACATGGCTAAGGTCTGGAAGTACTCAGAGATGTCAGAGTGCTATGAAGTGAGAGGTATCTGGTTGGGGGTTGCTACAGCACTGCAGGGAGTAATAGGATTGAGAAGAGGTACTGTGATTTATGGGGCTACTTAGGAGTAGGGTCCAGGCTCAAGAATGCTGAACAAGATTTGGGAAGCTGCAGCCTTTTGGAAATGTCTGGTACCTCAACAACCTTTTCCATCGTCCTCTGAAACCTCACTCCCCACTTTTTTTCTAGAAGACTCATTTACTCCTACATCAGTAAAAAATGGCTCAGCATGGCAACCTTGTCAGATATTGCAGGCAAATGTACCCTTTAGCTCATTTACACCTCAGTTAACACTACTAGATGAATGTTTCTATGAATGTAGCACTAGGACTAACTTAGAACTCCAAACCTCAACATTTAGAACACTTCTGTGCCAGTTTGGGCTTAAGCACACCAACCGCTCAACAAAATAATTCCCACTATCAAATTCAGTCTATTTGGTAAAAGAGGAAGCTGTGAGCTCAGAAGGTTCAGGATGGGGGTGCCGGGGAAAGTAACCAGCAGGAGGAGTGAGGAAGCAACTGGGAAAGAAATAAGGGAAGAAAACTTGGGATCTTTGAGGCGGTTCTCAAGGAGAAGGAGGTAGTCGTAGAAAGAAGTTCAAAGAGGTGATAAAGGACGTCCACAAATCCAGAGGGAGACCGCTGAGCAGAACCACACAATGTTTTCCAACGGATTCAAATAGAATTGATTAGTACTAGCCTGGCTTTAGAAAATTATGTGCATGTACTAGGCCAAGAGGCCTGCAGTGGTCCTTCATCTGCTAAACCATTTTACTGGGAGTCAGCCTCAGATTTCTATCAGTTTTCTCTACAATACTTGTTAAGGGGCGCCTGGGTGGCTCAGTGAGTTAAGCGTCTGCCTTCGGCTCGGGTCATGATCTCGGGGTTCTGGGATCAAGCCCCGCATTGGGCTCCCTGCTCAGCGGGGAGCCTGCTTCTCCCTCTCCCTCTGCCTGCCTCCTTGCCTACTTGTGACCTTTCTCTCTGTCAAACAAATAAACAAAATCATTAAAGAAAGAGAAATATTTGTTGAACTGTACTGAATTTTTGCTGGTGATACTGAGGTTTGCCTTGTGCCCTGTATGACTGAGATACTGCCCCATCTACCCCTGGAAGAAAGATACTGAGTAAATGTTCCTTCTGGCCAACTGGGCCTGTGTGCCTGAGCTGGTTTGTTGGTTGCCCTCCCATAAGATGGGGGAAGAAGCAAAAGAAGGACACTCTGTAGTAAGCACCCCACCCCACCCCCACCTGTCCCTGTGTTGGGGCCATGTAGTCCTGTGTTAGAATAGGGAGGAAGCTGTCTTGTAAATGGCCACCATCCTGTTGTCTAGACATCAAGGAAGAGCTACTGTCTCAGGCAAGTTGCAGGGGCTGCAGAAGGCTGCACTCGGATTTCCTATCAGAGGTGGGTTCTCGTATTTGCATAAATAGGATCTTTTAGCAGAACTCCTTCTAATGTAGCTTGCTAGAGAATTAAGTGAATTCATCCTTGCCCCCTTCTCAAAGGAGAGCTATTTAGCAACAGGAGCACCAACATGGTTAATGAAGAACTACAGTGTTGGTTTCTGGGTGAAAGCCATCCAATCTCTTGTTCATACCAGTTCACACCCTTTTCCTCACATATAAATACCTTATGACTAACGGCTCATATCTGCAGGACATTGTCCGGAGTCAGGGGGAAGTTCGTGGCCTTAGAATGGAGACACCAACTGAGTTACCTAGAGTGAACCTCATGCTCTTGACCTAATTAGTCCAGTATGATAAGCAGCTGGATGAAGTGACCACAGCAGCCAGAAGAGCAAGCATGATTCCAACAGAATCCAGGGCTTTTAGGCATTGTTATGTCACCTGGAGAGTTCTATCCCAATGATGGGTTTTTTGTGTGCTGGAACTGGTTAGGAAATCATGAGCTTTCTGCAGTGTGGCTTAAATAGATATATCTGAGTTATTTTTTAAAATGCTGTAGTATTTTGGGGGCGCCTGGGTGGCTTAGTCAGTTAAGCATCTGCCTTCGGCTCAGATCATGATTCCAGGGTCCTGGGATTGAGCCCCGCATCAGGCTCCTTGCTCATTGGAGAGCCTGTTCTTCCTCTCTCTCTGCCCTCCTCCCCACCAACTCATGCTCTCTCTCTCTCTCAAATAAATAAATTCTTTTAAAAATGCTGTAGTATTGCTTTCATAGGTTGGAAATAGACTCTGAGACTCTGAGATTTGCATTCTGAAGGTTTACTGATGAATGCCCCTGCGAACAAGAGCTGTGAGGAGTAAGGGAAGCAGGATAGGACAGAGGGGAAAATGGAAGCAAGAGGTCCAGGTGTTTATCCCACCCCCCATTATCAACCAGCTATGAGCCCTCAGCAGCTGATGCTTCCCCCCCCCCCAATTTTAGCAGCCAACACTCCTAACAGCTGGGGAAGCAGCACGTTGACCTTGAAGTGGGATCTGGGTGGTGATACTCCCCATTGTCTACTGAAATTGCCAACGAGTACTTTTTCTTCCCATGTGTCTCTGCATTTAGTATTCCATTTTGCCTACCCAGTAGCTACCAAGGGCCAGGTGGGGATCATTCTTCCCTTGAGACACAGGGAAACCTTAAGTCTAGAGAATGTAGAAGACTTGTTCAGACTCACCTAAGCCTTGTCTCTGGCTTCCACCCAGAGTGATCTCTACTCAAAAGATTGTGTTCATTTTTTCTTACACCTAGAGTTTATAGAACTGTAAAATAGAAGAACCAGAAAAGATAGTGAAGGCCAAGTAGTCCAGCCACCTTGCCTTAAAAGTAAGAAAACAGGCTCGGATCTAGGCAGTGATTTTGCCCAAGTCCGGCCATAAGTCTGCTGCACAGCTCAGCCTGTGACAGCATTCCCGCCCTGGAGGGCCAGTTTTTATGACCTTCGATGTGCTGGGCACCGTGTACCAAATAGGAGCTACAGATGTGATTAGATTTCAAGCCTTGTCCTAGAAGATTTTAGAATCCAATAGGTTTCTTCAGTCCGCTTGAATAGTTGCAAAGAAACAGAGAGAGTGAAGTTTTTTGTTCCAGGCTTTCTCTCTCATATCACCTCGCAGAGTCTAAATCCAGAAGCAAATAGCATATTGTTGCACATTGTTCAGAATGGATAAGCTCCTTGTAATCTGAACCGCCAACTAGCAGATATTTATAAAGTTAACCCCTCTCTGCAGACATACACAGGTGACTCTTCCCCTGAATTTTCCCCAACCAAGATTCATTTCCAAACCAGTGTCATGGTGGAGATTTCTAAGAAAATGAGTAACTGCTCTTCCTCCTTCCCTTTAAAAAGCTTTAGAGTGTTTGTCACCCTTTATTCTCTTTCTAGGACACAAAGGTTATAGCTGTATGGGGTATAGAGGGCGGGTGTTGGTGTATGAAGTCACAGACCTCCCTGTTCCAGACCTCCCCAGTGTTACTCCCAGAGCTAGGACCAAAGCGAGGCATGTCTACCCCAAGGCAGGCAGAGGACATTTGCCCTCATATTACTCAGCTCTCCCTGCTGGGCTTCCCTAGTCAGAATGCGTTGTGCCTTTCCTGTTCTCACTCTCCAGGTTCAAAACGTCTTTACTGGTGAAGACTGGTCACTGTTTACAGCTCCCTTTTCTCTCTCCTCTTTTGAAGTGATTAGCCCCTCAGGCCCCCATTCCTTCTTAATGATTCAGGGGAACTGAGGCAGACCCGACAAAGTGTTCAGTCTGCCTCACAGGTTGTTCAGAGAGCTCCCTACAGGGGCAGAAACGTAGATCCGTGCCTTGCCCAGGAAGGGGCCCCACAGCTGCTAGAGCACCGTTAACAAACACGCATGAGAGCACAGACCTTAAAAGAAACTAGACTGTCAGCTGGAAAATAACTTTAATGCAAAGTAGCAAGGGCCACTCCACTTTGTCATTTCCCTTGCTCTTGCTCTCCAAACTCCCCCTTCCTGCCACTGTGCACAGGTGGGAGGAGCAGGCTGTGTTTCTAGAGTGGCTGCCCATATGGGAAAGAGTCTCTCATACTGGCAGCCTGCTCCTAGATCTGGAGGAATGCTAGTGTCCTTTAGATCTTGGAGTGAGTGTGAAATAATAAAATAATTTATATGTGGTCCGTGCCTCTACCACTCCCATCGCCTTCCTCTTTACAGTCACAGGGCAGCTGCATCATCCTTGGACCCATGGGGACCCGACATTGCTTCTAAAGAACCTGCAAAATAAATACATCATGAAAAAGGGTGAGCTTCGCGGGAGTGGTGGGCTAGGGAGGGGGAGAGCAGAGCCTGCGTCTTTCAAAGTATCTCCTTTCTGGTTAAGGAACTAGAGCCTGAAGGTGAGAGAAGGAGAGAGAAGGGAAGAAGGAACCAGGAAAAATGTACCTTCTCTGCTGTGGGGCATCCTTTGCTGTTATTCATGTTGATATTCTTCATGGAGATCAGGGTGATGCTGTCTTTCTCTCCATTGGCTGCAGAGCAGCTAGGGGTAGGAAAGGAACATGGGTTGTAAAATGGAGGAGCAGTAGGGCAATGGGGTGGCAGGGAACTGTGGGGTCAAGTGTTGGAATGTCGATCTTTCTTTCTATAAACCTGTATTTGGTGATGGACCCTAATGAAATGGGAGTGTGCTTGGAAGCCTGAAAAACTTGTATCTAAAGTTTAGTTTTACTACTTGCTACGTGTGTGATCTTGACCAAGTGACAACCTCTCCAAGTCTCAATTTTTTCAAATGTACAGAATGCAGTATATCTGCCTTGAGGAATTGCCATAAGGATTTGAGATAATGTTATCTACCATAGTGCCTGGCACATACAAGATGTTCCTTAGATAAGTATTTTCTTATTTAAAGGGATGTATTAGAGGGGCGCCAGGGAGGCTCAGTTGGTTAAGTGTCTGACTCTTGGTTTAGGATCAGGTCATGATGTCAGGGTCATGAGATCGAGCCCCGTGTCAGGCTCTGTGCTCAGTGTGGAGTCTGCTTAAGTTTCTCTCTCCCTCTTCCTCTGCCCTTCTCCCCTCCTCTGTTTCTCTAAAATAAATCAGTAAAATCTTTTTGTAAAAGAGGGATATATTAGAATCTGAATGCCTACACTTTTCGTGAGGGAGTTATAAAGGCTTAGCCCTCAGGCTGAATAGTTCCAGTTCATCTCCTGTCTCCTGATTGTTTCGTTTTAGGGTCACCCCTGCCCTGCCCATCCCTAGCACTGGCCTCAGTGGTGGCCGTCAAGATTCCATGCATGCTTCCGCAAACGTATGTGTGGAAGGCAGGAAGTGTCAGTTCTTTTTTTTTTTTTTTAAGATTTTACCTATTTATGTTAGAGAGAGGGAGAGAGGGAGTGGGGGAGGGGCAGAGGGAGAGGGTGAGAATCTCAAGCCGACTCCACGCTGAATGCAGAGCCTGACGCAGGGATTGATCTCACGACCTTGAGATCATGACCTGAGCTGAAACCAACAGTTGGATGCCCAAGTGACTGAATCACCCAGGAAGTATCAGTTTTCTCTTGGAGTCGGGGACTGAGAGGTCAGATAGAGGATTCCTCCCTTACACCTCTGACAATCTTACCTTTCAGACAGCCCCGAACTGCCAGGTTTCTGGGGATCTGTAAAATATTCAAAGGCACAGATGGGGGGTCACATGCTATAACTCAGAAGGCCAACCTGTCCCTCAAAGCCCACCTACGTGGACCACCCTCCCATCTCATCAGTGGTGCTTATGTGCCATTCTTTTTCTACACTCCAGTCCCAAAATGTAGCTCTTGGTCTCTTAGCAAAGATGGGCAAAGGGGGGCCCTGAGTGGCAGGACATGTACCTTCAGACTCTTTGTTCTTCCGACATTTAAACCTTAGACTGACCACACTGACTAGGACGATCACCACAACCACCAGGATGACAATGAAGCTGATAACACCTGAACAGGGAAAAGGACAGGGTAAAGGAGAGGCAAAGGAGGGGTCAGAAGGGGGCAACAGAAGTCCAAATTCCCTTCCCAGTTAAGTGCTGTGTAGGTAGGCTCTGAGAGCAAAGTGAATTCCCCTTCTCTGCTGAATGAATGAGTTCTCAGCCTCCTGCCGCTGGCCAGAGTGAGATCCACAGCCCTGCCTCACCCTCCCGTAAGAACACAGAACCCAGCAGAGCCCAGAAGAGCTGACTGGAGGGCCAGTGGAACCTCCTTCCTACCAGGGCCTTCTTCATCAGCCAAGCCAAGGATTTAAACTTGTGTTTCCAGACCCAGAGTCCAAGTCAGCTCAGGGATGGGTTCTCCTGCCACTCTCCCCACCTTCGTCTGTCTCTTACCAAATGCAGCCACAGTGAGCACCGTCTCTGATGTGGGGCTGGGCAGGACGGACAAGTCTTCTCCTGTCCTCAGGTTCATGGTGGTTGATATGGGAGTAACATTTTGAGAAGTATCTGAAATGGAATGGGGATGGGTGCATCAGTGATGGGACGGGGATGGCCCGCCAGAGAGAGCTAGCTGCTTCCCCAGGTAAAGAACTGCAGAAGGCGCTCATGCCCTGCAAAAAAAAGACTTCCTCATTGCCACTCAGACCGGATCTCATGAGGATGGATGTTGGAACTGGGTAACGTGGGATCAGGTGAACTGCATTCCTGGTTGCTCATGTTACTAGCTCCAGGGGACTCCAAAAAGTTCAAGATGCCTCCCCTGTTATTCTCTTCCCACCATCTCCTTGGGGCCCATTGATGCTCCAGAGATAGGGAGCCAGACTGGGCAAGGTAGACCCACCTGTGTTTTGCCAAGGGTTGAAGTGAGAGGAAAAAGCACATGGGGTGTTTACCCCAGGCACTGATTTAAAAAGTCAGGCCACCGGTTAAGGGGCACGAGTTTCTCGCCCTCTTAAAAAGTAGTACGATCACCCATCTCTTCCCCTCTTCAGCTCTCTCTCTCTTTTTTTAAGCTTTTATTTTTAAGTAATCTCTACACGCAACATGGGGTTTGAACTTGTAACCCTGAGATCAAGAGTCGCAGCTCCAGTGACTGAGCCAGCCAGGCGCCCTCTCTTCCACTCATTGTACTGCAGGTCTGATTGCTGTCCGTTTCCTTATCCATACATGCACTGCCAAATAAGTCTGTGAGTATAAAAAAATCCTAGGGGCTCCTGGGTGGCACAGCGGTTAAGCGTCTGCCTTCGGCTCAGGGCGTGATCCCGGCGTTATGGGATCGAGCCCCACATCAGGCTCCTCTGCTATGAGCCTGCTTCTTCCTCTCCCACTCCCCCTGCTTGTGTTCCCCCTCTCACTGGCTGTCTCTATCTCTGTCAAATAAATAAATAAAATCTTTAAAAAAAAAAAAAAAATCCCAGAGCCAAGAGGTAGGATGAGAGAAGGGGTCAGCGTGCTCTTCATTGAGAGCGCAGACAGGACGTACCACTGCTGCCTGGGACAGCTGGGCCTGTGCCATGAAACAGCAGGGCCAAGATGGAGGTGTCCACTCCTCCCAGCTCTTCCCCATGCTGGCGCGGGAAGGTCAGCCTGCCCCGAAGAACGTGTAGCCCTGGCTGAATGTCTTTGGCGTCCCTTTCCATCATTTTGGGTTATACCTCTCCCATTCCCCTCCACGCCTTTGTCAGTTCCGAGTCCAGGCTCCTTTTGCCTTCATTGTGACCAGGCCCAAGGCTGTGTCTCTACTTCCCACCAAACTTCTCTCATCCCCAAACCGGGCTGCCACTGAAGTGGATCCTGGCCCTGAGAGGCCTCCTTGTGGGGCAGAACCTGGGCCTCCTGGAGAGGAGGAGAAGGACCCCAACCAGACCTGACCCAGTGCTCCTGACCCTCAGCCCCAGGTACTCACCAAGTCCTGCTGTGTACTTCCGTGTCTGGGACTGAGTCATGCCCAGTGGGGACTGCGAGTGACCATCCACAGTGCTGGTGCTCGGTGTCACGGGTTTACTGGCCACCTCGAGGACCTGTGAGGCCTTCTCCGGAGCTGCTGTCGATTAGGAAGCATGCGTGGGCCTGCTTAGGGCCTTAGGCAGCATGTGCAAGGGGGCCCTCTTTTTTCCAAAATCTTCCTTTTCTTTACTGCTTTCAATTCCAGAAGGAGCCATCCTCTCTTTTAACTTTGGGCCTTGACCTATACGGTTCCATCTGCCTGGAATATACCCTCCCATCCTCCACCCCACAGTCCTCATCTGGCTAACTCCCTCTTGGGCCTCAGCTTCCGAGGTCACTCATTCTAGCATGTCTTCCTGGGCCCCAAAGTAGGAAGCGGCCTACATCTGTGTCTGTCTGGGCCCTTGCAGAACTTTCTGCTTATGCTCGTCACAGCTCTTTCCCCCTGCCTTGTAGTTGGCAACATGAGGTCCTGTTCATTTGTCTGTTTCCCCACTAGTCTGTATTCTCCTGAAGGGCAGACACTGTGTCTGCTTCCTCACTGGGCCCTCCCCGGAGGGCATCTGGATCTGAGCAGCAGAGTACCTGGGGTCCCAGTGCTGGCCAGAGGGCTTGGGCTGCTGGACTCTGAGGAAGGGCTGTCTCCTGCGAGGACAGAGGCAGGGGGAGGTTGAAGGGGCAGGTTGGGTGACACCCCACTCCCTTGTCCATCTGAGAACCCTTGGGCTCCAAGCAGATTTGAAGGGCTTGGCGGGGGGCACTGGGCGGGGGGCAGGGACCAGCCCTCCACAGCCACACTTACTCACCTACGTTGGAAGAAAGTGGCTCTGTGGTCAGACTTTGACTCCTGAAGGCTCCTGAAACAAATCATCTGGGGCTGTTGCTCTGTCTCCCTCTCTTCTTCCCCAAAGCTGGAGTTTTCTAGCCTTTCTCCCTGCCCTCCCGCCCCCATCCCCACCCCTCTGCCATTCATCTCTCTTCTCTTTTGAGGCACATTAGCCTGGGTCAAGCTGAAATAGTCCCGAGATGAGCTCAGCCTTCGATGTCCTAAGAGCTCTGGCCCCAGCCGCAATCGCCTGAGGTCTGTTCTCCTCTTGCCCTTCCTAAGCTGCCAGGCCTAAATGCCAGAGTAGGCCCGGTGTGTTTGGTCTTACCCTGAGGGTGAGATGTCTGCATTGTCGTGGGCTGAGAGTGGTGGCCTGCAAGAGAGAGCAGAACACTTTGACTAGCTTGGTGGGTCTCTTGCCCAGCGCAGAGCCCACAGAAGAACCGAGGCTTTCCAAGCCTTCAGGCAGACACACTTGACAGAGGGCTGGAGGACATGGCTCTGGCTCACAGGGCTAGCTTCCTCTGAAACCCCAACTCAGTAGCACTGTCACCACCACCTCATGGTTCAGTGTCCCAGAGTCCTTTCCTGTCTCTTTAATCCCATGTGGGTTTTATGCCAACCTGATAGGAGGTCAGGAGAAGGTTATTTCCAACTAGTGATTTGTCCAAGGACAGAGGGCCAGTGACCTGTGACATATAGATAAGGACCTAGGACTCCAGGTTCTTGCTACCCTACCACTGAGCCATCCATTTCTCCCTGTGAATATTGTCATCTTGGTCCTGCCCCGCAGGGAAGGCTGAGGGTAGCCTAACCTAATAAAATGAGGTTAGGGACTGGGGTTGGTATCCGGGCTGTCTCTCTGGCCCCCGCCTCCCCCGAAGCTGGAAGGAGGATCACACAGGAAGTGAGTTCTGAGGTGTATGAAGGGGCCAGGGAAGCTCGAGAACACGTGGCCAGTTTTACTTTCATAGGCAGAGGCTACTTCAGAAACGGCCGTGTTGGCCAAACCCAGGGAGGAGCCAGTTACCAGGAGGCCCCAGTCAGAAGATCTCATTGGCTTTTTTGTATGTACACGTGTATGTACACGTGTATGCCTGTGGGCCTCTGGGCAGATGTGTACGTGTGCTTGTGTGCCCCTATGTGCGTCCCCTGTGTGTGTGGGACCTGAAAGGTCAGGTTGTGTTTGCTCATTTTCCACAATGAAATCATTCTTGAAACCTGTGAACAATGTGAAAGGAAAACAACGTGGGGAAGTGGAGCCGCCCAGCTGGGTTCCCGTCCCTCTGCCACCGCTGGGACCGCAGCCTCTGGCCTGGCCCTCGGGCTCCCAGGCCCCCATCCACCAGGAAGTCCCAAGCCTGGGCCAGCGTGAGCGGAGGCGGCTGCGGGCCAGTGCCCTCCCAGCCTGTGGCAGCCTGCCGGTCTGTTTATTTTCCTTAGCCGCTGCCTTCCTCCACGGGGCTATCACTTGGATGGTGTGGATTTAAGGGTTTCCAAGCCCAAGCCTGCCCAGACCCTGGCTTTGTTTTTCCAGGTCACCAGTCTCTGGTAGCCCCACCCCCGGCTTGGGTGGGGTGTCAGAGGGGGACAAACACTTGTCTGTGGTGCCCGAGGCTAGAGAGAACTGTGCCCAGCTGAAAAGGACCCTGGAAGAACACCTTTCAAGGCACAGCCTGAAAACACCCATCAGTCACTGATCAAGCGTGTCCTAGGTTCCCCTCTGAGCTCTCTCAGGTTGTCACGTTAGCTTTTAGTGGGTGGTCACAGTGCACTGCCTTCCCGCAGATGTGGAAACCAGACCAGGGTCTTGGAAGGAGTTCCAAAGTCACAGGCTCCAAGTTCCAGTACCCTGTTCTCTGTCTTCTGGACCTGTCCCCCTACCAGAACTTTCTGTCACCAGTGGATTCCTCTGTGAGTAGACGAAGGGCTTCAGGAGTATCTGTTTCTACAGGCCAGGCTGCCTCTGACCACGGGGCTTGCAGACAGCCCCAAAACCCCGGCCACAGAGATTTCTGACTTTCCTGTCTCTCCTCCCTAATCCCCACCTGCTTCATGACCTTCCAGCCTCTTGCTTCTCCCTCATCGCCAGCCCCGTCCCCTATTTTCCTCAGCAGCATCATTTAGTAGTTAAAAAATCCCAGCTTTTGGAGTCTGACAGGTGTGAGTTCAAGTCCGAACTCTACCAATTCCTTTCTGACCTGGGCTTCAGTTTTCTCTTCTTTGAGACACAAATGACTTTCATACTTCATAAGTGGTTGTGAGGATAAGAAAATTTATATAAAGCGCCTACCCCAGTGCCTGACAGACAGTCCATACTCAATAAATGCTAGACATTTTTATTTTTGCACCATTCTCTCCAATCCTCCAAGTCTCTGTGTATCCAAGTCAAGTCTCCTTGTGGGCCCGAATACTCTCAAAAAGGTTCCTCAAAAGGGATAGTAAGTGCGCTAAGATTTTGAGACGAGAGATGAGGAAACTCAAGAGGCAAGCATGGCTTATGTAGAGTTTACACAGGGCATTTCGAGCCCTGCCACTTGCCTGGGACAGTGCCTCTCCACGATTCTCACTTTTTAATCTCCTCTTCTGCCACTTCTGTGGTTTCTACAAGAGTCTAGGCCCCCAGCCCCAGATCAAATGTGTGACTCTGTCCTCTGGGTGTGGGGGTGGGGGAGCAATTAGAGTTTTACTCCCAGCCCATGGGCTTCTCCAGAAAAGTCTGACCTCTCCAGGGAGAGCGTACTGGAACTCAGGCTTCCCACCTCCCACCAGGGGAGAGTCATCCTCCTTCCTCGTCCAAGCATTTTGCACTCTTTTCTGCTGCTCTGAGAGCAGGCTCATAAGCCTCCAACAGAGGACTGCTGGAGAGTGAGATGGGGGTGGGGAAGGGATGACCAAAGGGAAGTTGCTGCCCTGTGAGTCAGAATCTCCTGGATTTCTCATGGTTCCCAGCAACTGCTCCTGAATTAGAGGACCACTACTGAGCTGCTTCACCCCTCATCAGCTAGCAGAGTCCAGTCTCAAAGGTGTTGTTTCCAGTCATCTCCTCTGGATGTCTTCTCACCCAGCCCCCCACCAGGCGAGGATGCCATGTGCATCCTCTCTGGTAAATAGTTCTTTGTATCTAACCTGAGTCCCTCTTGCTGTGATTTGAGCTTCCAGTCAACATTTGGAATTCCCAGGTTGTTACTCCTCATATGAAAGAAGAATAAGGATCACGTGTAAAGCCCAAGGTACAGACAATTTTGTGTGAGAACATCCTGGAAGGAGCGTTTTGGCCTCAGTTTCACACCAAGAGAGTCACTTCCCACATTTCAGGAGGCCAGCCTCTGTGGGGGCCCCAGTTCACCCCGGAAATTTTCCCACAGAAGGGTTTAACCACATCTCCACTTTACCTTGGCTCGGTAATGAGCACCCCCACCTCCAATTCAACTTGTTCCCTTCATGAGAAGGCTCTGGAATTTCCCTTGGGCGCGGGCCTGGATGGAAAGCATATGCCTCGTCCACGGTGAAGGATGGACAGGCACCCAGGACTGCCAGCTGCGGGAGAGGAACTGAAGCAGAGTGGCCAGTGCCTCTTACCTTGGAGTAGGAGGAAGCCAAGGATCGCCCAGCTCAGCTGCGTGGCTCCGGCGGTGCCCATGTCAGCTGGGTCTGTGGCAGGCAGGCAGCCGCTCCACGGTGGCTCTGTCCATAGTGGAGAAGAGAGAGGGAGTGCTGGGGCGGGGTGTGGGGTGGGGGCTGGCTCTCCAGGAGCTTCCTGTCAAAGAATAGAAGGAAACAGATTGGGACTGGCTCCAGGGGCCCTGCTCAGCCCGGCAGCCCAGATGAGGATGTAAGGCTCAAGCGGCAGTGACCGGGTCCGGGGCTGTGCCCGGCCTGGGCTAGAGCTATGGTGGTGTCTGTCTCCAGGGCCTTTCCACAAAGATCAGTGATGGCAACGAGACTCCATGCCCGCTCTTCCCCTCTGAGGGGTCCATCAGGTCCCTCCACACACCGTCTGGAGGCTTTTGGAGGTTTTCTTGGAGTCTAACTCCAATCCGTCCCCATACTGTTTCAGACCAGGTCCTCTTCTCCCATGACTGAGCCCTAAAGCTCGGCCCACCCACCACCCAAGCTCTGTAGACGCTGACGGCTTCACATTCCTCTCCCTCCCAATGCAGATGGGACTCCCAGCATCTTTCAGGGAGACCTTACAAACATTGTTTGTTTGTTTTTTTTTAAGTTTTATTTTTAGGTAATCTGTACAAGAACATGGGGCTCAAACTTAGAAGCCTGAGATCAAGAGTCACATGCTCTCCTGACTGAGCCAGCCAGGCACCCCTCTGGTTATTATTAACAATTCTTTTTTTTTTTTTAAGATTTTATTTATTTATTTGACAGAGATAGAGACAGCCAGCGAGAGAGGGAACACAAGCGGGGGAGTGGGAGAGGAAGAAGCAGGCTCATAGCGGAGGAGCCTGACGTGGGGCTCGATCCCACGATGCCGGGATCATGCCCTGAGCCAAAGGCAGGCGCCAACCGCTGTGCCACCCAGGCGCCCCTTCTTAACAATTCTTAATGTTGGCAGGGCTGCATTTGCTCCCAGGGCTCTAGGGGAGTATCTGTTCCTTGCCTCTTCCAGCTTCCAGTGGCTGTTAGACATTCTTTGGCTTGTGGCCACATCACTTCAGTCTCTGCCTCTGTCTTCACATCACCTTCTCCTCTGTGTGTCTCTTATAAGGACACTTGTAGTTGAATCTTGTGACCATCTGGATAATCCTGGATGACCTCCTCATCCCTAAATCCTTAACTTAGTTACATCTGCGAAGACTGTTTTTCCATGTAAGGTAATATTCACAGGTTCTGGGGACTAAGATACGGACAGATTTTTGTGGGGGCCACCATTCAGCCACTATGGCTAGCTTTCCCCACTTTAAAGTTACTCTTTTCACCTTTGTAACTAAGTACTTATTTGTAAATAAGTACTTTGAATTATGTGAATATTATTATTATTTATTATCACTTATTATTTTGATGCACAAATTATCCCCATTTTGGTCCCTGGGCATGCCTTCAAGCTGGCTTTTGTATCCTGTTAACATGGTTCCATCATTCTTTCAGCACTTTCTTACTTTCTGGAATAACAATATATTCCATGTTTATCCCGTGCCCGACCTCGGGATCGGCTGTTTCTCTAAGGAGCCCTAGTTCCTTTTAGTGGCAAATGGTATTTAGAAACAGATACAGCGGCACCTGGGTGGTTCATTCTGTTAAGTGTCTGCTCAGGTGATGATCCCAGGGTCCTGGGATGGAGCCCCACATGGGGGTCCCTGCTCGGGGGGGAACCTGCTTCTGCCTTTCCCTCTGCCGCTCCCCCTGCTTGTGCTATCTCTCTCACTCTCTCAAATAAATAAGTATAATCTTAAAAAAAGAAAGAAAAAAGAAGCTGAGATCCAGGCGGTGGGTGTGCTCATTGCTATCAGGGGATAGCTTATCCAAGGCCCCCCCTTTTCAAATTTTTTTAAGACTTTTAGAAGTCTTTTATTTATTTATTATGGGGGAGTGGGCAGAGGAGCAGAGGGAGAGAGACAAGCAGACTTTGTGCTGAGTGTAGGGCCCCATGCAGGGCTCGATCCCATGATCCTGAGATCATGACTTGAGACAAAACCAAGAGTCAGATGCTTAACCCAGGTACCCCTCCAAGGCCCTTCTCTTAATTCTGGCTCTCCTTATGCTTATTTGATCACTCTCCATATAACTAACCTCTCATCTCAGTGCCACCCACCCCTCATGGATACCTTCTTTTTCTTTTTCTTTTTCTTTTTTTTAAGATATAGTTCAAAGCTCTAAATGGGATTCTTTTTTTTTTTAAGATTTTATTTATTTATTTGACAGAGAGAGACAGCCAGTGAGAGAGGGATCACAAGCAGGGGGAGTGGGAGAGGAAGAAGCAAGCTCCTAGTGGAGGAGCCTGATGTGGGGCTCAATCCCAGAACTCTGGGATCACGCCCTGAGCAGAAGGCAGACGCTTAACGACTGAGCCACCCAGGTGCCCCTCATGGATACCTTCTATTCAGGCTCTGACCCTTCACCCTGGGCCCTTCCTCACTCCTCCTGGGCTCTGACACCCTTTTCTGTGACTCCCTCTCACCCCCATGGGCACATTGCCTAACTTGTTCTGCCTCACCTTTAGGAGTGAATTATTCCAGAAGTAAAGGGAAAAGAAGAGGAGGAATATTTTTCCCTTTATTTTCAAATCATAAGCATTTTCTATTGGCTTACAGTCTTCATCGTAGAAAACTTTTTTTTAGATTTTATTTATCTATTTATTTTAGAGAGAGAGCATGTGCATGGGGGGTGGAAGGAGGGAGGGAGAGGGACTGGCTGACTCCACACTGAGTGCAGAGCTCGATCCTATGACCCCAAGATCATGACCTGAGTGGAAACCAAGAGTCAGATGCTCAACCCACTGAGACACTCAGGCACCCTTCATTGTGATAATTTTTAATGGCAACGTATTTACTATTCTGTGGTCTGTTTAACCACTTCCCTGTTTTTAAACATTCAAGGGGCTTCCGGTTTTTCTTTTTATGACTGATACTGCTGTAGACAGCTATAGGCTTATCACATTGTTATCGTGGTCGTTTTAGCTGTTCTAATAGATATGTAGTTTTTTATTGTTTTTTTCTTTTCTTTTTTTACTATTTTTTTTAAGATTCTATTTATTTGAGAGAGACACAGAGAGAGAGAGAGAGTGAAGGGAGGAGCAGAGGGAGAGGGACAAGCAGACTCCACAATGATTGCGGAGCCTGACACGGGGCTGGATCCCAGGACCCTGAGATCATGACCTGACCTGAAACCAAGAGTCTGACCTTAACCAACTAAGCCACGCAGGCGCCCCTATTGTGGTTTTTCAAGAGCTTTATTGAGATATAATTCACAAAATGCTAAAGGCTGAAGGTTTGTGTCCCATCAAAATTCATATTAAAATCCTAACTCCCAAGGTGACGGTATTAGGAGATGGGGCCTTTGGGAGAGGATTAGGTCATAAGGGTGGAGCCCTCCTGAAAGCAATGAGCGCCCTTATAAAAGAGACTGCAGAGAGCTAGCTTGCCCCTCTGAGCCATGCAAGGACGCAGTGAGAAGGCACCATCCGAAACTCAGGAAATGGGCTCTTGCCAGCCGCTAAATCTGCTGTCATCTTGATCTTGAACTTCCCAGGCTCCAGAACTGTGGGAAATAAATTTCTGCTGTTTACAAGGCACCCAGTTTATGGTATTTTGGTACAGCAACCTGAACGCACTAAGACACATACTATACAATTTACCCATTTAAACCGTACAATACTGTGGCTTCTAGTATTATTCAGAGATTTGTGCAACCAGCACCACGATCAATTTTAAAACATTTTTGTCACCCCACAAAGAAATCCGACACCCCTTAGAGACCTATAGCTTTTAATATGAAGGCTGAAAATAGGATGCGGTTGAGATGGGTAGCCCTTGCTCCCAGCCTACTTCCAGTGATGCAGAACTTAAGATGAACCCCAAAAGACAGCCAGGTCCCAGATGTCCCCTATCCTGGCAACCTTCTGCTGGCCTGCTCAGAACGTCCACACAAGTCCCTCTCCTTCAGCTTCCTGGGCAGGCTCCTAACCATGGCTTCCTTCAGTGAGGACAGAAGGGGGGAGGAAGGGCTGCTTCTTGCTTTCTTTAGGCAACAGAGCCACTTCCACCTCCCCTGGGGGGGTTGGAAAAGAGAAATGACCCCAGTGTACAGAACTGAGGCAGGAGCCTCCAGGCCGGAGGGGTGACTGTGCCGAGAACCCCAGAGTCTTTTCATTTGTGGTTCCAGTGCTCAGACATTGAAAGCCAGGGTTTTTTTTCTCTGAGATAAGAGCAGATTCTTGATCATTTTAGAACCTGAACCCATCTAAGAGGTTCCATTACAACAAAAAGCCAAAAAGAGACAGAGGGATTAAGTCGCTGAACACCTGTCGTAGCTCAGAAGTGCCATCCCCACAGGTGAAGGGTGATGGCTTACAAACCTCTAGCACTCAGGACGGGATGCAGGTGGGGCGATGCTTCCAGTTTCCAGTTCTATTTGGCAACTTTTGTCCAGCACCTGCTGTGTAGTACCAGGCACTGTGACGGACTCTGGGACACAGACAGGAGTGTCCTGATGGGGTTCAGAGGCTAGGAAGAAAAATGAGCTCCCACACACCTGTATATCAGACAAAGTGTGGCAGATGTCAGAAGCGAAGGAAATAGCATACCGGTGTAGGGTTTAAGGAAAAGAAAGAAAGCTACCTCAGTAGAATGGGCTGAAGACTATGTTCCCGGCAGAGGTGACCCCTGAACTAAGCCATAAAAGATGGTTAAAGTTTAGATGGTGAGAATGGGGGAAGGGCAGCTCACAATAGTGAGCGCAGAGATGGACAAGTGAAGGAAGGCTGGAACAATCGTCTAGTCCCAAAAGTTCCACCCCCTTATCCTTTCTGAGGCCTTTTAGGAGGTAGATCCAAGACTGATGAGGGAGGAAAAAGGGAGATGAGCCCTCAGCAGGATCTGGAATTGGGCTTTTGGACTCAGGGACTGGAGCCCCAGTGGTGGTGCCTATGAGAGCAATGGGACATGTGTTTTGGGGAGGCAGGAACCAAAGAGCAGCAGCTGAAGCTCTGGACTGTGGCAGAGCCCGTATTCCGTCTGGCTGAAGTCTAAGTGAACCAACGTGGACGTCCAGAGCCTTGGATGGCACTGGTAGGCGGTCAGCCTCCTAGCTGGCTTCAAGGCCAGCCAGCGCTGGTCTCACTCAGTTGGCAGGTCAGGTCAGCAGCCCAGTGACCTGGGCTTCGGTGAGCTGGGAGATCCGAGTGAGGTCCCTGAGTGGCGGAGTGTGGAGCAGCTTGGCTGATGGACAAGGAATCAAGAGGCTACATCTTGCCTCCCGAGATCAAGCCACTGAGTGAGGGGCGTTCCCAGGGGTCTCCTAGTCTCCACACTGGAATGGAGGGTGGTACATGTGCAGCAAGGGACAGAATGAGGGGTGGCTGGTTTCCTGGAGTTAGTTGAGGCCAAAAATTATCCTTTACAAAACCAAACATTACCCTTAAAAAAAAAAGATTTTACTTATTTATTTGAGAGAGAGCACAGAGCGAGAGTGAGAGGGCACAGGCAGAGCTAGGGGCAGACGGAGAAGCAGACTCCCCACTGAGTGGGCTCGATCCCAGGGTCCTGGGACCACGACCCCAGGCCGAAGGCAGACACTCAACCACTGAACCACCCAGGCACCCCCAAACATTACCCTTTATGAACTCTCCAGATAGAGGACAAACTGGTGGGCACTTTTTTTTAAAGGTTTTATTTTTAAGTGATCTCTACCTCCAAAGTGGGCTACAACCCTGAGATCAAGAGCTGCATGCTCTATGGACAGAACGAGCCCTGTGCCCCTGGTGGGCACTTTTTGTGACTTTGTGACTTGGACACATTGAAGCACACACATTCTCAAAATGAAGTTACATTCAGACAAATGCAAAGAGACATGTAGAATTCATATTTGGAAAAACCAAAGAAGAAAAAATCCAAGAGACCAAAAACAAACAAACAAAACAAACAAACAGGAAAAAAAAACCATGCATGGGAATGATAAACATCAAATTCAACAAAATGGTTACCCATGGGGTAAGAAGGAGGGGAGAGGTCAAGAAGTGGGGCTTCTTTTTTATTTGTAATATTTTAGTTCTTAAAAATTTTTGGAATAAACGTGACAAACTATTAAGATGGACAGATCTGGTGGTTGGGCCAAAGAGATTTAGTATATTATAGTCTACACTTTACAGCGTGTCTGAGATACTGCATTAAAAAAAATTGAAGAAACGGTACCGTCAGGAAATCAGTTGGGGTGGGGAGTGGGCATGTCAGGGCGGGGAGCGGGGCAGGGTGGGGTGCTGACAAGGTGTCTGGGACCTGCTGGAGGAGGGGTAGGCAAGCGGACCCAAGCTGCTGAAGCTAGCAGGGAGCATGAAAGGAGGTGCCAAGATCAAGGTCCGATCACAGTTAAGGAAGGGCTGGGCCCAGGGGAGTCCCAGTATTCACGGAAGTGAAAGCGCGGGAGAGACGTTGAGAGTGTGTGCAGAGGGTGTGTGCGCCCCGTAAGCCCCATAGACGTGGCAGCTCCGGGTAGGGGCCAGGCTGGGGTGGCAGGCTCTCCTTCACAGGCTCTCCTTCACAGGGCTGGCCGCCAGTCCCCGGAGAGCCTTGCAGCAGGCGGACAATGCACCAGGTAGACTCTTGGCTCACCCCCTCCTGCTAGGCTGCCTGCCTCTCTGCAGGGACCCCAACCCTTTCACCAGCCTGAACTTCCCTTTTTCCCCTGTACATCCGGAGTTGCTCCCCCTCCCATCCCCCTAGTCCTGGGAGCTCTGTGGCCTGGGCCCCAGAGAGCCTTAGACTTTTAACTGGGGGTGGGTATTGGGCTTTCTACATGCAAAGGGACAGTGTGGGGATGGCAGTGTGACTGAAAGACTAAAGAGAGAGTGTTCTGGATAGCCTTCCCTGGACCCCAGTTGCCCTCTCTTGAGGAGGGCCAGGCTGATTGCTCAGGTTTAGGGGAGAGGCTCCACTCCCAAGGGTTGGCCCCTGATGGTCCAGCTGGGGAGGGGGAGGCTAAGGAGAGAAGGTTTCTAGAGCCTGTGGTGACTTCATCAGGCAGCTGGGCATTTATAGTTTGGAGGTTTACTACCTTCATGGTAATCCTTCCCACCCCTACTCAACAGTTAGTAGAGCGGAGACAGACATGACCCCCAGCTTCCGGCTGGGACCCTGAAAGAGGCAGAGGCTGGCATGGGTTCTCCTCAATCCAGCCAGGAACCCACACTGGGCACCCCCTCCCCTCCAGGTCCAGATCCTGGGACCCCTAAGAAGATCCTGTTATGGGGTGAGGTATCCGCTTTGCTTCACCCTAAACTTTGGGCATTCCTGCCTCGTTTTCCTTTTTCCCTCCCCCAGGGTACCACCCGTCCACCTTCTGTGTGAGTTGAGGGTGGTGGGAACCAAAGAGGCTTGACAAAATGACTCCCTTTTCCCAGGACTTGAAGAGCAGCTGCTCCCTGTCCACTGGCCAGGCCGTGGGACAGCAGCCCCTAGTGTGCTCAGATTCCTGACTCAGGACGTATTATCTATTGAGGACTTTTCCTGGAGGCCTGGGAAGACAGAGCAGTGACAGGGGACGGACTTGGGGGGCCAGAGTGTAAGGAAGCCCCTCTCCATCTCTTTCTGAATGACTTTGTCTGCCTATGTCTGTTTCTTGTTTCTCTGTCTCTATCTTTCTGTAACTATTTCATTCCTGGTTTTTTCTTTTTCTCTTTTTTTCTTTGTCTTCTTGGCTTCGTGTTTTTCTTTCTCTCTGTACCCCCCAACACACACCTGTCTTTTTCTTTTATTCTCTCTCTCCCTACGTGCGGGATTTTTTTGGGGGGGAGTTGTAGGGTTTTTTGCTACGCCTGTGTTTATTGATATGTTTCTGTCTCTCTATGTCTTCACCCTGTCTCTTTCTTTCTTTGTCTATGTTTCTTCTCCCTAAGTCTCTCTGTCTGTCTCTCTCAGTTCTCTTTGGGTGTCTGTCTCTCCATTTGGCTCTTTGCTGTGTGCACAAGCCCATGTCACCCTCTCTCTCTGCCACTCCCCTACCAGGCTGGTCACCATCCCTGGCCTTCTCCAGCTGTGAACGGCTCAGCAGGGCAGGAGCCCCAGAGGCAACTCCCAGAGGTGCTGGGTGGGGCCTGGGAAGCACCGAGAGGGGATGGGCTGCCTCTGCTCACTGTCATTGTTGCTGCCTTTGTCCTGCTGGCAGTCTGTATCGTGGTGGCAGTCCACTTTGGGCCAAGACTACATCAGGGCCGTGCCACTCTCCCCACAGAGCCACCAGCCCCAAAGCCAGAAGGCGGCATCCATCTCATCCACTGGCGAGTGTTGGGCCCCCAGGACAGTCATGAAGAAGCCCCACGGGAACCTCCTGTCCCTGGCTCCTGCCCTGTGCCAGAGTGGCCTAGGCTCAGCGTTGATGAAGTCACATGTCTGTAGGAGGGAGACTTTGAAAAGTTGGACTGACCTGGCTCAGAACAAGAAACCGGACGGAGAATTAGGGCAAAAGCAGATTGGAGCCTGGACATCAGAGCTTTGGAAACGCACACATGGACTCAGCTGGAGCTGTTCTCTCTGCAGAATATTTATAGAGAAAGTGCTGATGTGGACAGGAGAAATAAAAGAAGCTTGAGGGCTTTGCCTGGAAACATGCTCCTGTGAGCATTCCCAGGGCCCAAAGCTGCCCTTACAAAGCTACACCCTGCTTTTCAGGGACCATCGGATCCCTGACTCTCCTTTACCAAGTCCTTACCTCCTCCTCTCACCTCTAATCTCCTTTTCTTCTGGTGTCAACGTGAGTCCAGTTTGCAAGATTCCCCCACCCTCCCCATCCCAGTGTAGGGATCTCAGAGTCCCCCTGTAGAGGTCCTGCCCCCCGAAGCCCCCAGGTCCCGTGAGGGCTAGTCAGGGAGAGCCAAGGCAAAGAACCCAGGGGTCTGCCTTCTCTGGTATTCAGGAAGAGAAGGAAAATCTGTTGTCCTGCACCAATTGAAAGACATCCTTTTGGCTGTTGGGGCCTATGCCTCGTCAGCAACTTCCAAGGCCCTTGTAAAGCCCCACGCACCAATTACAGCTCCCCACGTTGCTTTTGAATGCCTCCTACTATGTTGGGGCAAGACTTTGTCTTGCCTTCCCAGGATGGGTTGGGGGGAATTTGGGGGTTCTCATTACCTCCCCTTTTTTTGTGTGTGTGGGCCGGTGGGACCCAGATGAGAACTTATTCCCAACATTTCCCAATTCAGAACCTTCCGGCTGGTGGGAAAACAAGAAAGGAAAAGGAATTCCGTGCAGCTTGTCTAAGGAAAAGGAGTGAGAAGAGGATTTGCAGGGCGGGTGGGCATGAAGGTAAGATGCAGGAAGGCAGAGCTGAGCCTCCGGCTGGCTCTCTGGAAAGGCAGCCTTTCTCTGACACCTCTGCACCTCACTGATGTGCAGTTGAGAACGTGCGGATAGGCATTTACGGCGGGACCTCTGGGTTCCTTACCCTGGGGAACACCTGAGGACAACAGACGCACCCTGGTACTGCCCTTGGTGAGACCCTGGCACAGTCAGGAAGGCGAGGATAACAGACAATGAAAAGGAACAGAAGTAGAGATTGTAATGTGTACAGAGGACTGGCCTGCCTCCTTTGGGACTGGTGAGAGGCAACTATAATGTCCATGGCTGCTCCCTCTTGTGGTCCAGCTCTAGGCCGGATCTGTGGACCTGTGGCTATTATACCATTCGCTCCTCATAACAACCTTGGGAGGAGGAGCCCCTGCTATCCCCATGTTACAGGGGAGGGTATGGAGATCCCCAGGTGGATGTGGGTGCTGAGTGGTGAAGTCAGGATTTGAACCTGAGCTGTCAGACTCTGCAGCCTAAGTGCCGAATCGAGGGCTAGATGCGGGGGGGGGGGTGTCATTTTGGGAAGGCCCTTGATTCTGCCCTGGCATCTAGGTACTCGAATGATGGATGTAATGTTGGAGGAGCCTCAGGCCTTGGGGGCAGAATGGTTGGGACAGCTGTGAAGAAGAGGGGATTGTGTCTCCCTTTAGTCCTTAGAATCTGGCATCCTTGGGAGCAGTTGGCTCCTCCTGGCAAATGTCTGTTGAGCCTTCCTCCGCAGTGATGCTGTACTCGTGTTGTGCATTTGTGACAAAAACAGAGGTGAGGGGCTGGCTGGCTCAGTCGATAGAGCATCCAACCCTTGATCTCGGGGTTGTGAGTTCAAGCCCCATGTTGAGTGTAGAGATGACTTTAAAAAATTCAAACCAAACCAAACCAAACCAGAGGTGGGAGGCAGGGAACAAGTGCTGGGTGGAACAGATGGAACTGGTAGAAATGGGCCTCCTGCCCTCCCAGGTAGGGGAGGTTTGCCACGGCAGTGTGGTTGTAATGGCTTGGTTCTAACAGTGACAGCTTAAGACACTGAGGGGCCTGGCTGTGTTGTCCAAGGTCTCCCAGAGTACATCCTGTCTCCTCACACGAACCCTCTTCTCACCCCCACCCCCCTTATCCTCTTATCCCTTATCTATCATCCGGGGACATTCATCCAGTGGCCGCTGCTCCTTTGAGTAGCCCCTTGCCCTAGATGCAGCTGTGTCCCCCTCATGGCATCGGCGTGCCTGCTCAGGCCGCTCCGTAGTCCCCAAGCCTCTCACTGGAGACAAGGGCCCTGAAAGAGCAGACAGACCATGGGGCACGCCACCCTCTATGCCCGCAGCCCTGGGCTCTATCCACAGTGAGACCATCCCCACCGCACTGCCCTGTCCTAGTATAAGGAGGGACCTAAGGAAGCATGTCTGTGCAAGTGGATTTGCACATTCCAGATAATAAATGCTAGTCACTTGTGTCAGTCAGAGTCCAGCCAGAGAAAAATGGCACACTCAAATAGGTCATCTGAGGAGTGTTGGAAAAGGGGGCTGTTTAGGGGCACCTGGGTGGCTCAGTCAGTCGAGCGTCTGACTCTTTTTTTTTTTTTAAAGATTTTATTGATTTATTTGCCAGAGAGAGAGGGGGAGAGAGCACAAGAAGGGGGAGTGGCAGGCAGAGGGAGCAGAAGGCTCCCCGCTGAGCAAGGAGCCCGATGTGGGGCTGGATCCCAGGACCCTGGGATCTTGACCTGAGCCAAAGGCAGATGCCCAACCGACTGAGCCACCCAGGCACCCGAGCGTCTGACTCTTGATTTCAGCTCAGGTCATGATTTCAGTGTCGTGAGATCGAGCCCTGCATCAGGTTCCATGCTGGGCATGGAGCCTGATCGAGATTCTTTCTCTCCTTCTTCCCTCTCCCTCTGCCCCTTCCCATCCACCCTCCCCCACATACAGCCATATATGCACTCTCTTAAAAAAATTTTCTTTAAAAAAAGAAAGGGGGCTGTTTAGAAAGGGCAGGTATAAGGAAACCACAAGTGAGAGTGAGTGCTCCAGGGGGGACATTCGCAGGAAACCGGGACCAGCGCTAGGTCTGAGCAGCACGGAGAAGGGGCACGTAGTGGAACCTGGGGAGAGACAGGGTTACCGAGAGCATGGCAGAACCATGACTTTAGGTCGGAGATACAGAAAGCCCACTGACCTTGGTACTGCAGGGAGGGATCTGGGGGAATAACTACCCCAACCTCACCGTCCTCTTTCCCTCTGTTCTCCTACTGGGGCTTCCCGTGAACTGAACATGACCAGAATTCAGAGAGCAAGGGAGCCTGTTGATGCCATCCCAGGGAAGAGGAGGCAGAGAGAGGTAGAGAGTCAGTCTGGAGGTCCAATGGAAGACACCCGACACATCCCTTAAGTTTCCTGGGCATTTACAGTTTACAAAAATGTTCCATACAATCATAGTCCTCACGACAACCCTGTGAGGTAGGTAGGACAGTGATTATAATCCCATTTCATAGGTGAGGACACTGAGGTTCAGGGAGGTAAAATGACTTGCCCAAGGTCATAGGATTCATCTTGAGAGGTTAAGTTCCGGGACCTTCTCTGAGAGGCTCCCTGTGGGAGGAAGTGGTTCTGCTGGGCATTCAGCTGCTGAAGAAAGCCCTTCTATCCACAGTCTTGAGGATCCAGAGTCTTGGGGAGCACTGGGGGTTCAGACCAGCTAACCCTGGGCCTCAGAAGACATCTGTGCGGAGTGGGAGAGGCTGTTCCAAGCCACTGATGAGGAGCTTGGGTTCCTGAGACAGCGTGGAGGAACTGGGTACAATCGAGGTGTCCGGGCTGCCCACAGTGACCTCCCTTTCCTCCTGCCGCAAGTGCCGGAGAATCTCCTGCGACAGGGAGAAGCTGCTTCCCTCTGCAGGTTCTGGAGCAAGGATGGGGAAGGTGGGGGAGGAGTGCGGTGAGGACCCCTTGTGTTCTCACTTGAACATGCCCTGAGACTTGCTGGGCAGATCCCCCCAACCCTCCCTCTCCCTCACCTCCCTGCATCCCTCCCCACCCCTAGCCTCTGGGGCTAGAGTTTCTGGGAATTCTAGAGCTAGAAGTGGTTTCAGAGGTAACAGAATTCCACCTTCTCAGTCTCAGAGATGGCTCTCAGAGACAGGCAGAGACCTGCCCCTGAGGCTGCAGCCCCATCTCTCTGTCCCAGGCCTGGGGCTCTTCTGTTCTTCCAGCATTCCCAGATGAAGTCAGGGGCTCCTGGAGCCCATCTCTTCACACTCCACCCACGACCCATAGCCAAATACCTCAGAAAGCAATTGCGTGCCCTGGGTGGAGAGGTAGGACCTCTCCCGGGAGAGGGAGAAGCTGGGCTTGAATGTCTTGACCACTTGGGAAGGCCCAGGGCATGGTGCTGCTCTATCTACTTCTAACCCCTCGGGACACCTGACTCTTCCTGCCCTGTAACCTGTCAACCCCTCACCCTGGTAGACAATGAGGCGGCAGTTGTTCTGCGACTCCGGGGCATCTGCAAGGATGTCTTCAAGTATCCGACAGAAAAGTTTGGCCTGCTCAAGCCGATCCTCCCGGCTAAAGCCAGCCCGGCCATCCTGTGACATGGCAAAAAGGGTCTGCAAGGGGGTGGCATACTCCAGGACACAGATGCCCACCTAGAAGAGATGAGAGGAAGACAAGACTCAACCAGGGCCCAGACAGACAGACTCTGGATGCTGGTGCCACTGTTGGGGCCCTGCTCCCTTGGCCTGTAGAGATGGCGTTCTGGGAGGTGGCTACCCTGATGGGATCTATGGTGTCTGGTGGCCGTTGCTCCTAAAATCAGGACCAGGACTGTGCTAGATTTATCCTCCACACATCCTCCTTCTCAGATCCCAGGGCAAGGCCCACTGAGTCACCTGATGTCAACTGCTCCAGCTGGAAATCAGTCTGGGGGCTGGGCTCTGGGGTTCAACCCTGGCCTGGATTTCCCCCAACCTATGTGAGACCTTTCAGACATTCTCACATCTTTGTCTAGGACAGCTTTACTGTCAAGCGTGTGGCTTGTCAGGTTGAAATCGTCCAATTTCCTGCTGGTTCTCTGAGTCTCGGTTTCTTTATCTGCAAAGTAGGGGTCATAACAGTCCTCACCCCACAGGCGATAGCGAGGGTTAGATGAGGTGGTCAGATGAATAGCATCTGGTATGCAGTAAGGGCTCCATTAGTGGTACTGATCATTATCAGCAACTCAAGCTGAATCATGCCCAGCCTTGGGACCAATTGGGGAAATTAAGGCTTAGAGAAGGCAATGAATTTTTATCAGTGGTTGGCCAGGGGTCAGAATTCTGGTGCTCGGGGCCTGACTCCTCCTTGGGAGCACCCTCCTCCCCACACACTCACCGGTTGCCCGTTTTCCAGAAGCTCATAGACACTGTTGGTGTAAATCCGGCCCTTGATGCCGGCACGGTCAGCACTTTGCTGGGGCAGCTCATACAGGAAGCGGATGTTGGGGTCGGCCACACTCAAGTCGTCAGGCACCCCACAGTCCAAAGGGAAGAGGATGTGCAGCCGATGGCTCCCTACGCCCCGTAGCATGTTGGTGCGCAGCCGATTGTACGTGCGTATCCGGTCTGGGAGCCCTGGGGTGGAGAGGCCCGAGAAGTCATTCCTACTAACCCTAACTCCCGCCCAGCCCAGGACGGAGATCCAGGTCATTGGTTCCCTCAGTGCGTGCAAGAGAACCAAGGGGCCAGTCCGCTTGCGTTGTGCAGGAGCCAGGAAGGGCAGAGCATTCCAGGACCCTCCCGCCCCTCCCTCTACTCCCACGACCTCTCTCTCTCTCCTCAGTTGTCCTTTGTCCAGATTTCTCTGCTCACCCCACTCCTTCCCACCACAGCTTTTAGGGCTCTGAAAGGCAGGAAGAGTCCTGGAAGGTAACATTCCCAGCACTCCCAGGTGCACGGGGTCTGGCCTCCAGCTCCAGACCTGTTTCCTAGCAGAAGCCCTGGTGACAAGGGCAGACAGCAATGACATATGAAGGGAACCACGGCCTCGGCCAGCAAGTCAGAAGAAATGAGACATGACATCACACACGGGCTCAGAGTAGAGTGGTCAAGGATCCAGGCTCCGGACAGACCTGGGTTCAAATCCCATCTCCGCCACAGCTCACTAAGCTGTGTGACTTTGGAGAAGTCACCTCGCCTCGTAGAACCACAATTTTCTTATCTCGAAAACAGGGATGATGATTATCCCTTGCCCACAGGGAATGAATTAAAAGCAAAAATACACACGAAGGACGCAGAACATGCAATCAATATTCATTGGAAGAATTAATGGTTAACCTGAGAGAAGTCACTTAATGGCTTTAAGGGGGAGAAGTGCATATTCCTCCCTGTAAACCAGGCACAATAACATCCTTCACGCCTACAGAATTGCTTTGGGCATCAAATGATTCGTTAGGAATAAAAATTCTTTGAAAAATACAACAGGTTCTAGAAACACAAGTTTTATGTCTTATTGTCTGTCTTAAAGATCTAGAAATAGGGGCAGAGAATGGCTCACCTGGCAAGATCAGCCGCAGGTACCCAATGTAATATGACCATGCCAGCCCATGGGCCACATTGAAGTTCCTTTTTTCACAGACCGCAGAGACCTCAGCTGGGGCTAGACTCTGTAGACAGCAGGGTGGGGGTGGGGAGCCTCCAGGAAGGATAACCAGAGCCCTCCTCCTCAAGATTTCCCGACCTGCTGCCAACTTGCTCACTTCTCTGTCATTGACTCCCTGTTGCAGGACATTATAGGCTCTGCTCTAAGGACCAACCTATAAACTCATCCCACTCCCAATACTGAGCTCAGAGTAGGCCATACTAGCTGCCACCTCCACTTGGCTACATCCTCCACCTCCCTCTGTGTCTTACCTGGAGCTCCAGGAGGATGTTCAGTGCCTGCGAGAGGCCCAGGAGGGCAAGCATCCAAGTGAACGGCAGGCCAGCTGTGTTTGGGAGGGAGCCATAGAAATAGCAGGACAGCAGCAGCAGAGCCCCGCAGCGAATGGGGCAGCCCAGGCAAGCCCGCGCAGCCCTCCAGTAGCTGCCCTGGTACCTGCAGGGAACAGTCAAGCTCCAGACTCCAGCCCAGCGCAGACGGAGAGATTCAAGGAGGGGTGGGGCTGGGGTCAAGAGAGTAAGACGTATGGGGTGCCCAGTCGCCGTGGGTAATGGAGTCACCTGGAGTGGAGGTGGCACAGCTCCTCAGTCAGATGGCAGACCCCCTTGAAGAGCAGTCCCAGCTGCAGAGAGGCCAGATGGAGCACCAGCCATCGGAGAATGTGTTCTGGTAGCTCCCCCAGCCCCCAAAGGGCTGCCAGGCAGAAGGCCAACAGGACCAAGGCTGCCTTCTGGGCCCTGGTCCCCCTGGGCCGCGGGATGGATGGGTGCAGGCTAGAGTGGGGCATCTGTAGGTACCAAGAAACCCATTGCTGTTATCCTCTCCCTCTCCTACCGCTTTGGGACAGTTCTCTTTCTTCCTGGTGGCCAGCCAGAGTCAGAGGCTGTTGCTGGAGATGCCTCTAGGGGACAGCATGGGCATATAGCATCCCAGCGCTCCTGTCCGGGAGAGATTTGTTGAAAAGGGAGTGGGGGGAGAAGTGCATGTGCCCACACGTATCCACCCTACCCCACCCCAGGAAGACCACAGGTGTAGTGAAGAAAGAAAGCAGTGACTGTCCCAGACCCAGACCGAAATTGTCCTGTGAGGTGCCACCCACCTAGGGACTGTTGGGAACCCGGGCTTCCCTCTCCCCCGAATCTACCCCAGGGAAGACCTTAGTCAGCAGAGGTGACACCACAGTCTGGGGGTGCAGGCAGGGAAGCCGGAAGGCTGCCACCCATCTCTGGGTCTCTGGGAGCCTCAGCCTGGGAGCCTATGCTCCACTGCGCCTGATCCTACCTACCTTCTACTCCTGAGACTGCAGGTTGTTCTGGAAGACGACTGGGAGAGGTCAGTGCGATGGCTCCCAGCGACCAAGGCCAGCCTCTCTGGGTACAGCCTGAAAATGAAACATTAGAAAACAATCAAATATTTTCCACAACACTCCAGCCCTGGCATCTCACCAAACCACAGCTTAGGAGAGGAGGGCATTTCCTGCTTCCCGGCAATGGAGGAGGGGCCCTGACACGCCATGCCCCAGTCTTGGTATGGGGAGGGAAGCTTGAGGAGGCCCTTGCTCCATTGCCCTTTGCTCCCCCTCACCGTCCCCTGGAGCCACAACCCTGAACCCCTTCAGCCCCCATGACCAAACATACTCTCCAACAACCAGGCAGGACTCCACAGGACCAACAAAGACGCTCCGATTTCTAGATGCAGATCCTCTTTTTCTGAAGACTGTGATATGGGGAAGGAGGAAGGGAGAATGAGAGTTATTTCCTGTCACAGCAGCCTTTTGGGTAAAGGGCTTTGTAGCAGCAGAGAGCCTTCAGGGGAGTGGGGCTTTGGCTCTCCACAGGACGTAGCCACCCCTGTGACTTCTCAGAGAGAACCCTGTGATTCTAGTCAAAAAAACAGTCACGGGGAACCTCACCATCAATCATCATTATAAAGAGTTTACCATGTTCCAGATATTGTGCTAAGTGTTACACGTACTATTTTACTTAATCCACTGAGCCACTCTGGAAGATAGGTATAATACTATCCCCCATTTTACAGGGGAATCATCTGAGGCTCGTTGTGGTCAATCATTTGCTCTGCGCCTTGATTGCACGGGCATGGGTAGAAGGTACCAGGTCCAAGTTTCATGCCTACAGGTTCCCCTGGGGTGGCCAGGAGCGTCTCTGGCTGCTGCCCTTCGGCAAACTGAGAAGCTGATTCGATTTGAGGTTGGGACAGGCCTAGAGAGTGGGGTTGGGGTGGCCCCCACAGAGCAGCAGCAGTTCATTCCAGCCCAGGTCAGAGTCTTCGCCTGGACCCTTCGCCGCATCACAACCAGAAACAAGGTGGATGGCACACGCATTCATAGATGACACTGGCCTCCCAGGAACAAGGAGGCTTCCTGAAAGCTCTTGTTTGTGAAAATCACTTCCTATAAATGGGGGATTCCCCTACACCTTCTCTTCCCTACAAGTGTCTCACAGAGGGGCCCCCTAAGGTCAGCAAGGGCTCCGCTGCTTCAAAACCAGAGAAAATCAAGGGTGCCCAAAAGAAGTACTGAGCAGAGACCTCCCAGAGCAGTCAGCTCCACACCTGCCCCAAGAGCCAGCTGTCCCAAGTAGCCGAGGGCCTCCAGGCTATGTAGTACCTACTCCCCCAGGGGGCACCACGGTTGCCTACTCTGCAGCTCTGCACTGGTCATTGCTTCCCCCAAACGTGTTCTCTCTCTCTCTCTTTTTTTTTTTAAGATTTTATTTATTCATGAGAATCAGAGAGGGAGGTAGAGGCAGAGGCAGAAGCAGGCTCCCCACTGAGCAGCAAGCCCAGTGAGGGCTCCATCCCAGGACCCTGGGATCATGACCTGAGCTGAAGGCATCCGCTTAACCAACTGAACCACCAGGCACCCCCCAAACGTGTTCTTCATCCCATCCCTTCTCCTGGAGGAAGTTCGTCTATTTTAAAGGCCGGGTGGGAACTATGCATTAGAAGCCTTAAAAAACACACGTGCCATTGCGGACCTAGCAATCCACTTCCAGGAATCCTTCGTCAAGAAATAATCAGACAAGGGCACAGAAATGCCCATTTTTCAGATGTTCGTAGCACTGTTGTTCACACCAGAGAAAAACTGAAAGTTATCTAAATGCCCAACAATGAGGACTTGTTAACCAAATTGTGATTCATCTTACAGTAGAAGGTTGCTTAGCCACCAAAAATGATGGTGTAATTTTGTATTTATTGACTCTTTTTTTTAAGAGTTGTTTATTTTAGGGGCACCTGGTGGCTCAGTCGTTGGGCATCTGACTTCAGCTCAGGTCATGATCTCAGCCCCGTATCGGGCTCCCTGCTCAGCGGGGAGCCTGCTTCTTCCTCTCCCACTCCGCCTGCTTGTGGTCCCTCTCTCGCTGTCTCTCTCTGTCAAACAAATAAATAAAATCTTAAAAAAAAAAAGGTTTGTTTATTTTAGAGGGGGGAGGAGGGGCAGAGGGAGAGACTCTCCAGCAGACTCCCTTCACAGCACAGAGCCCAACACCAGGCTCGATCCCACAACCCTGAGATCACAACCCAAGCCAAAACCAAGGGTCAGACGCCCAACCAATTGAGCCAACCAGGCACCCCTGTATTTATTGACTCTTAAACATGCTTATTATATATTTCTTACTAGAAAAAAGTGGCAAACAAGACAGTATAATCACATTTTAGAAAATATATCTTGCATGAAAAAAGGTCTGGAAGCACATATGTCAAAATGCCAACAACGATTACTCTATGCAGTGGGAATGTAGGTGATTTTTAGCATAATGAGCAAACGCTCATTATGTTTCCTTGGGTTTCTTTTCCCAAGATTGAACATGTATTATTTGTTTCATGCTCGGAGTATGCTGTGAAAAGAAAACATCCCAGTATTGCCTCAGGGCCGAGGGGATAGGATTGCTGGTGAACATGTCAGGCCAGGCCCTGTTGTCATGACACCCACAGCGGACACGGGCAGTGGGCATTACGCAATGGCACCAGGAATTAGCTACAGATGCGGCGAGGGCTTCGGAGAATGCACTTCTGTTGCTGCTCTGAGGGGAGCCGGGAATACCCAAGTCCAGACTTTCCTGAAGAAATGCCATTTAAGCTGAGTTTGGAAGGAGCTAGACAAGGGCGGTGGAGAGGAGGGCGGGTGTAGAACATTCTGATAGAGCGTCCTGTGTAAAAAGGGTGGGAAGGAGTTGGGTCGATGGAGGAACAGAGAAATGGGTGGAGTGGTGGGAGCATGTGGGCATGTCGGGGTTCTGTATTAGATTCTTAGGGCTGCTGTACCAAAGCCCTAGAAATGTGGTGGCTTAAAACAACAGAAATTTCTTTTCTTTTCTTTTTAAAAATTTTTATTTATTTATTTATCAGAGATAGAGACAGCCAGCGAGAGAGGGAACACAAGCAGGGGGAGTGGGAGAGGAAGAAGCAGACTCATAGCAGAGGAGGCTGATGTGGGGCTCGATCCCATAACGCCGGGATCACGCCCTGAGCTGAAGGCAGGCGCTTAACCGCTGTGCCACCCAGGTGCCCCAACAACAGAAATTTCTTAATCAGAAATTGACTCATAGTTCGTCTGCAGTCAAGGTATTGGGGGGGCCGTGCTTCCCCTGAAGTCTCTAAGGAAGGATCTTTCCTTGCCTCTTCCACCTTCTGGTACCCCCAGGTGACCCTTAGTTTGCAGCTGAGCACCTCTGCCTCTCTCACATGGTGTTCTTCAACTTTGCGACTCTATCTTCATATGGCTTTTCCTCTTCTTATGAGGACACCCATCATATTGGGTCGGGGCGCACCCTAATGACTTCATCTTTACTTGATTATACCTGCAAAGACACTATCTCCAAATAGGGTCACGTTCACAAGTGCTGGGAGCTTAAAACTTCAACATTTTTTTTTTAGAGGCCACAATCTAACCCCTAACAGGGTCTGTGTTGTCGGAAGGTGATGAGGGAGTGGGTCTGTGACCAGGGCCTCAGAGCCCAGGAAGCATCACAACAGCTGTGCTCCTGGGATCTTCCTCGACACTCAGACAGACCAGCTGGACTGACAGACAAGGAACTTGAAGCTCTTCCAGACCGACTGCCTTGGCATCCAAGGAGGAACCTAATGGCCACGGTGGGAGGTGAGGCCCAAGTTTTGACTGCCTGGCTCACAGGCTGCTGCCCGCAAGCCAGGGTTATGGAGTGCCAATCGCTCTGCTCCACGGGTTGGCTTGTTCCCTGAGCCTCCTCCTCACTTCCGGCAGTTGCTTGTTCCCTCCAGACACCCACTGAGTGCTTGTCTGGGCTGGCGCTACGCATTTCCTTTTCCAGCCCCCTTACAGCTCCCACAGGTCTCCCCTGAAACTCGTCATCAGTGTTCCTGGGAGAGAAATAAACCCCTAGACACTCATTCAGGGGACTTTGGGCCTGGGACAGAGTGTGAGTGGGGTTGGGAGGCCTCTGGCCTCTGAGGAGCGGCCCTTTTGCCCACGCATCCCCTTCCATGTTTCAAGGTCCCTTATATCCATGTGTAAAGGTCCCTGAATCCTGCTAGGACAGGGACTTTGGGGGGATTTTAATATCAGTTAACTATGGTATACCTGGGATCCAATCTGGCCTCTGCCTGTCCTAGCTATGTGACCTTGGCCCAGTTATTTAACTTCTTTGAGCTCAGTTACAATGAGGATGGTAATATCTTTAATCATATCAGACTGTCGTGTGGATAAAAAGAAACATTGCGCCTGTAGACATGACTTGCTCTAGATGCTCAGTAATTACTCATATTCTAACCGCTGCCAGCAAGAGCAGCGGCGGCGGCAGCGCTGACAGTCACACTCTCGGAGTCGCCAGCTTCGATCACCTGGGCCTCTCAAATGGGCTCAGGTCACCTCACCAGCACGCACAGGTTTGATGTCTCATCCATGGGTGACTCTGAGCCTGACCCCAGCCACTTCCTTCCACTGCCCTATCATGGAACCCACTAGTATGTCGTGGTCTTTCTTGGACAGGACAATATCCAAGTCGCTGTGATAGGGAGAGAGGGGCTGGAAGATGCATGGTGAGGGCTGGGGGAGAACAGGGAGTAAATAATGGACCCATGTCCTCTTCGAAGGAGGTATCCTGCAGGGCAAAGAGATCTAGTTGGTTTTTTATTTGTTAGTTTTTGCCAACAGCTTTGAGATATAATTTACATAACATACAACTCATATCTTCAAAATGCACAATTCCGGGGGCGCCTGGGTGCACAGTCGGTGGAGCCTCCCAATCTTCGTCTGGGCTCTGGTAGTGACCTCGGGGTCATGAGATCGGGCCGCGTTGGGCTCTGTGTCCAGTGAGGAGTGTGCTGCAGATTTTCTCTCCCTCCCCTCTGCCCCTCCTGCTCATGCTCTTTCTCTCTTTCACTCTAAAATAAATAAATCAATCTTTAAAAAAGCAAAATAGGGGCGCCAGGCTGGCTCAGTTGGTGAAGCGTCTGCCTTCGGCTCAGGTCATGATCCTGGAGTCTGGGGATGGAGCCCCACAATGTTGGGCTCCTTGCTCAGCGGGGAGTCTGCTTCTCTCTCCGGGCAATCACTAATTTACCTTCTGTCTCTACAAATGTGCCTATTCTGGACATTTCCTGTAAATGAAATCAAACAATATATTACTGTGTCTGCCTTCTTACATTGTAAAGGTTCATCCATATTGTCGCATACATCGTACTTCATTCCGTTTTATTGCCGAATGATATTCCATTGTGTAACTGTATCACATTTATTTACTCAATAATTGAGGACTTCTGAGTTGTTTCCGTTTTTCGGCTATTATGAATAATGCTGCTATGAACTTCACATGCGAGTGTTCTGTGGATATACATTCTCATTTCTCTTGGGTTTATACCTAGGAGTGTGGTTGCTGGGTCATCTGGTAACTCTATGTTTAATGTTTTGAAGAACCATCAGACAGTTTCCCAAAGTGGCTGCAGTATTTTACATTCCCACCAGCAATGTATGAGGTTCTAATTTCTCTACGTGCTAGCCTATACTTGTTTCTTATCTGTCTTTTTGATTGCACCCATCCTTGTAGGTGTGAAGTAGTATCTTATTATGGTTTTGATTTACATTTCCCTGATGGCAAAAGATGTTGAGCATCCCTTCATGTGCTTATTGCCGTCATAGATCTTTCGCAAAAAATGTCTATTCGTGGGGCACCTGGGAGGCACAGCGGTTAAGCGTCTGCCTTCAGCTCAGGGCGTGATCCCGGCGTTATGGGATCGAGCCCCACATCAGGCTCTTCCGCTATGAGCCTGCTTCTTCCTCTCCCACTCCCCCTGCTTGTGTTCCATCTCTGGCTGGCTGTCTCTATCTCTGTAGAATAAATAAATAAAATCTTTAAAAAAAAAAAAGAAATGTCTATTCGTATCCTATGCCCATTTTAAAAATTGGGTTATTTGTCTTTTCTTATTATAATAATAATTTATTATTGTAATTATCATAAGAGTTCTTTTTATATTCTAGATACAAGTCCCTTATCAGTTATGTGCTTTGCAAAAATTTCCCCCCTTTTTGTGGGTTGTCTTTTCACTTTCTTTGTGGTGTCCTTTAAAGCACCAAAGTTATTAACTTTGATGAAATCTAAATATCTTTTCTTTTGTCTCTTGTCCTTTTGGTTCTATATCTAAGAAGCTATTGCCTCATCAAGGTCACAAAGATTCAAACCTATGTTTCCCTCTAAGAATTTAAAAGTTTGGGCTCTTACATTTAGGTCTTTGGTCCATTTTGGGTTTTTTGTATGTGGTGTGACTTAGGGGTTCACATTCATTCTTTTGAGTGTAGACATCCAGTTGCCCCAGCATCATTTGTTGGAAAGATTATCTTTCTCTTTTGAATCATTTTAGCACCATTGTCAAAAATCAACCAACTGGGGGGTGCCTGGGTCATGGTATTGAGATGGAGCCCCAGGTTGGTCTCCACGCTTGGCGCAGAGTCTGCTTGGGATTCTCTCTCCCTCTCCTTCTGCCCCTCCTGCTCGTTTTCTCTCTCTCAAATAAAATAATCAATCTTTTTAAAAAAAAATAAATCAACTGGGAACATGAGATCTCAGTTCTTTTCCATTGATCTGTATGCCTATCTTTATGCCAGTCCCTACCATATTGATTACTATAGTTTTGTAGTTAAGTTTTGAAATTGGGAAGTGTGAGTCCTCCAACTTGGGTCTTCTTTTTCAAGATTGTTTTGCCTATTCTGGGTCCCATATATTACCATATGAATTTTGGGATCAGCTCATCAACTTCTGCAAGGATGCCAGCTGAAATTTTGACAGGGATTGCATTGAATCTATTAGAGTATCACCATCTTAACAGGGTTTTTGGTTTTGGTTTTTTAGATTTTATTTATTTATTTGACAGACAGGGCGGGGAGTGGCAGGCAGAGGGAGAGGGGAAAGCAGACTCCCCGCTGACCAAGGAGCCTGATGTGGGGCTCGATCCCAGGATACTGGGATCATGACCTGAGTCGAAGGCAGTTGCTTAACCAACTGAGCCACCCAGGTGCCCCACCATCTTGACAGTTGAAGTCCATAAACGTGAGGTGTCTTTCCATTTATTGAGATCTTCTTTATTTATTTTTAGCAATGTTTTATAGTGTATAAGAGTATAAATTTTACACTTCTTTTGTTAATTTATTCATAAGCATTTTTTGGATTTTTTATTGTGGTTAAATAAATATAACGTAAAAGTTGTCATTTTAACCATTTTAAATGTAAAATTCAATGACATTAATTACATTCACATTTTTGTACAATCACCACTGCTACATATTTCTAACATTTTCCATCATCTCAAATAAGCTCTCTACCCATTAAGCAATAACTCCCTCTTTTCACCACCCCTCAGACCCTGGTAACCTCTAATCTACTTTTTTGTCTCTATGAATTTGGCTATTTTAGGTATTTTATATAAGTGAAATCATATAATACTTGTCCCTTTGTGACTGCTTTATTTCACTTAGCGTAATGTTTTCAAGGTTCATCCATATAGAAGCATGTCTCAAACCTTGGTTCTTTTCTATGGATCAATAATATATTCACATATATACACACACTACATTTTGTTTATTCATTCATCTGTTGGTGGACGCTTGGCTTGTTTCCACCTTTTGACTACTATGAGTAATGCTGCTATGAACATTCTCATGCAAGTATCTGAGTCCCCGATTTCAATTCTTTGGGGCATATATATAGAAGTAGAAATGTCGGGTCATATACTAATTCTATGTTTAACATTTTGAGGAGAAAACACCAAACCGTTTTCTATGCTGTTCTTTTTAATGCTATTGTAAACAGAACTGTTTTCTTAATTTCACTAGATCTGTTGCTTTTTAACTGAGGAACATTTCATAGGCATATTTGTGGGGCAATAAACATAAAATCATCGTAATTTTCAGTGTATGCCCAGTATTCCATAGTATAGAATTATGAACCATGATTGAAGCAGTCACCTATTACTGGACATTTAGATTCTTTTTAGTTTTTCTCTACTATGAGAAACTTTGCAGTAAACATAAGGAGGTGCATCTTTGCACACTCACTTTTCTGATTATTAGGAGCGATTCTCAGAAGTGGGGTTGCTGGATCAAAAATTACGTGCATTTTTCAAGCTTCTGATGAGTAGCACCAAAAGGCTCACTAGATGTATGTTGTTTGCTTTAGAAGCAAAATAGAGAAAAATGAGAAAATAGGAAACAACCCAAACTTTCAACACCACAGGATCAGTTAAAATAATGACGGTGTGTCTATAGAGTGGCGGAGGGGCAGCAACACTTGCTGACACTGAGGGACACTTAGAGTATATTTTGAAGTCACAGAATTTGTTACAAATATGTATGTTAAGTAAACTCTGGCACCTCCGTTCAAGGAAATACTCTACAGCTCTTTAAGAATCAAGGCAGCTGGGGCGCCTGGGTGGCGCAGTCGTTAAGCGTCTGCCTTCGGCTCAGGGCTGATCCCGGCTTCTGGGATCTAGTCCCACATCAGGCTCCTCCGCTGGGAGCCTGCTTCTTCCTCTCCCACTCCCCCTGCTTGTGTTCCCTCTCTCGCTGGCTGTCTCTCTGTCACATAAATAAATAGAGTCTTAAAAAAAAAAAAGAATAACAACAACAAAAAAAGAATTGAAGCACCGTCCTATATACTGGTATGGAAATATCTGAGGGATGATATAGTGAGGTGCAAGAGCACGCTGTGGAACAGGGCGTGTGGAAACCGAAGGGTAGTTCTGCTGATATAATTTATAATATGCAGGGAGATGGTGACGGCGGTGAGCTTCAGGGAGGGCAACTGAGGGGCTGCGAGCAAGGGAGAGAGGGAGACTCACTTGCATGTGCAGCTGCGTATCATTTTGTGCTTTTGTACCTTTTAAATTTTATTTTGTGTGCATTATTACCTATTCCAACATTAAATAAAATAGCAGTAAACCACAGTATTTATATTATGATCCCATTTTTATTGTTTAAAGTAGACATGTATCTTTGTGTGAGAAAAATTCTGGTTATAAATACATTTTGTATTGATGTATAATGTACATAATACATGTATTTTGTGAAATACAAAATGTTCATAATGGTTATTTTGGAAGGAGATTTGGGGTATCTGGAGGTTTAAAAACATAACCGCAAACCCTCTTATGCTGCTGGTAGGAATGCAAGCTGGTGCAGCCACTCTGGAAAACAGTATGGAGGCTCCTCAAAAAGTTGAAAATAGAGCTACCCTATGACCCAGCAATTGCACTACTGGGTATTTACCCAAAGGATACAAACGTAGTGATCCAAAGGGGCACCTGCACCCCAATGTTTATAGCAAGCAATGTCCACAATAGCCAAATTATCGGAAGAGCCCAGATGTCCATCAACAGATGAATTGATGAATAGATATGAAAATGTGGTGTATATATATATACCACATTTTCATATCTATTCATTATATATATATATATATATATATATAATGGAATATTACTCAGCCATCAGAAAATGAGATCTTATCATTTGCAATGACGTGGATGGAACTAGAAGGTATTATGCTAAGTGAAATAAGTCAATCAGAGAAAGACAATTATCATTTGATTTCACTCATATGTGGAATTTAAGAAACAAAACAGAGGATCATAGGGGAAGGGAGGAAAAAATAAAATAAGACGAACTGAGGGTTGCTGGAGGGGAGGGGGTAGGGTGATGGGGTAACTGGGTGATGGACATTAAGGAGCACATGCGATGTAATGAGCACTGGGTGTTATATACAACTGATGAATCACTGAACTCTACCTCTGAAACTACTAATACACTATATGTTAATTAATTGAGTTTAAATAAAATAAAATTTAAAAAAAAACAGATCCACAAATCTTTGATTCTCCTCCCTTGAAAAGGCAGAGACTAATCCTTCCCAAGGATAGGACTAACTGGATCTGTCGTTCTGGGGACAGTCAGCTGCCACGTCATATGACACTCACGCAGCTATGGAGAGGTCTGAGTTGTGAGCTTCAAGTCCTCCTACCAACCACCAGCAACATCTTGCCAGGCGTACAAATTAGCAACCTTGGAAGTGAAACTGCCGGCCCTGGTCAAGCCTTCAAATCACTGCAGCTCTGGCTGACAGCCCGACTGCAATCTCATGAGAAATTCTGAGCCAGAACCACCCAACAAAGCAACACCAAAATTCCTGAATCTGCGAAACTGTGAGATAATTCATGTTTGTTGTTTGAAGCTACTAAGTGTTGGGGTAATTTGTTACACAGCAATAGATACACTAATACAAGGTAATTTTGGATTTTCATTTTGTTTATTGTATTTAAAAATGTTTATTAAAATGAATACATATTGTGGTAATAATCAAAATTGATGAGGAAATGAGTCAGAGAACAATGGAAAAACAGCTCAGTCTGAGGTTCATTAATTCAGCTGTGTGATCCCTAGATGGGGACGCGCTGGCTTTTTAGCAGTTTGAGTGACACATCCTTACCAGCTTTAGAGGACTTCAGGCGCACTTTGACTTGCCATCAAAAGGCCGCTGCCTTCCTGGGCTGTGTTCATGGGAAGGTAGCTCTGCATCATGGAAAGTGACCTTGTGGTTCCCCCACACCCCACATCAGACCAGATCTGGGCATTAGACACTGGTGTCTAGAAGCTGTTGAAGGTCCGGAAGTTGTCTCTTCCTTCTTTTTGGGGCCCCTTGTCTCATAGCTCCTTTCTCAGTTGTGCACTCCAACAAGACTGGGCCTTGTCAGCGTCCCAGCACTGCATGCTCTCTCTCAGTGCCTACATGGCTCTTCCTGTCCCCTTTGCTGTCCCCAACCCTTCCCCCTGGCACCTCATAACGCTGCATTTCCTGGTGAGCAGGTTAAGCTCAAGACATGAGCAAAACTTTCCCAATTTTTCTTTATTTTTTAAAAAGATTTATTTATTCAGGTACACCTGAGTGGCTCAGTCGGTTAAGTGTCTGCCTTCAGCTCAGGTCATGATCCTGGAGTCCTTGCTCAGCATGGAGCCTGCTTCTCCCTCTGCCTGCCGCTCCCCATGCTTGTGCTCTTTCTCTCTCTCTCTTTGACAAATACATAAATAAATTCTTAAAAAAAAAAGATTTATTTATTCATTTGAGGGAGAGAGAGAGAGCGTGCGCATGAGCCAGGGGAAGGGCAGAAAGAGAAAATCTCAAGCAGACTCCCCACTGAGCACGGAGCCTGACATGGGGCTCAATCCCATGACCCCCAGATCATGACCCAAGTCTAAATCAAGAGTCGGACATCCAACCAACTGAAGCATCCAGGCACCTGCCCTCATTTTCTTTAAAACTTTGGCATTTGAACACCCTTGTAGCTGCTCACCTGCCCGCGGGGAGATCTCCCCAGGAAGTCTTCCCAGACCTCATGCTGGGTAAGGGCCTTGCCTGCTGCTCTGTGTCAGTCCAAATCTTTCCTAATTGGCCTTGTGCATGCTTTATGGTTACTGCTGATTGGTTGCTGGTTTCTTGGACAGACTATAAGCCATGGAGGGTAGCATCAACCTTGCTTGTCCTCTGCTGTGGCCCCAAGACCTGGTACACAGTAAATGCTCTGTATAGAGTCATGAACAATAAACAAATAAACCCAGGAGACCTGAGCAATCTCTTCAAATGTCTGAAGGGCTGTAGAAGGGAGAAGAGCTTTCCTCTCTGTAACCACAGAAGGCAGAACTAAGACAAATCAAAGTGAGTGTCAAATTTTGGTTCTAAATCAGAAGAATCTTCTAATAATATAGGCTGCCGATGAGGTAGTGAACTGTGATCGCCAAAGGAGTACAAGAAGCCTGGTGGGCTCTCTGTGAGGGATGGGCTGCAGAATTTGTGAGTTCCCAAGATCCCAGGCAAGCTGGGTTTTTGAGGAAGTCATAGGGTGTCTTTTTGGTGGGGGAGGGGCAAGGAGGTAAATTTGTTTTTTCCACTTGAGGAACTTGCTTGTGATTCAGACTGACTGAGCACAGCTGGTCAAGTTCACCCACCCACACTTCCTCTTCCCAACCCATCTCTTCTCATACCCTCGAGAGGCTGTATGGTTGGCACTGGTGACACCTGGTGGCCATATGGACTAGGAGAGAAGCAGCCCTACCACCTACCGGTCCATCTGGTTCATGGCTCTATCCCAGGGCCTACTACTTGGTACACAGGAGGCCCTCACCTTTGAGGAATGAATGAATGAATGAATGAATGAATGAATGAATGAATGAATGAATGAATGAATGAGTGAGTGAATGAGTGAATGAGTGAATGAATGAATACAGACAGTAAAGAGAAGGAGGAAGAAGAGATACCGCCTCTATGGGCCTGGAGACCTAATTAAGAGGACCAACCAAAACTGCAGGAAAGGGATGGGCAATTCATCCACTCAGGGATACACAGACAGCAGGGCCTCTCCTCTCTGTCCTCCCCCCTCCTCTGTGTCTGTCCTGTGTCCTAGGGACACATGTGAAGTGGGGGAAAGGGCTATCTTAGGAAAACGCTAAAGTTAACTGAAAGTTTTTCCTGCACCTGAGCTTAATTGTGCTCTAGAGCTATGGGCTGGGTTAAAAGTGCCTGAGTAAGGCTCCTCTCAAGGAGAGGACTTTGAGGCCCAGAGAGGACAGAAACCTGCCTAAGGCCCCACAATCAAAGTGTAGCAGGGCCTGGACCCCCAGTTTTGGTTCTTTTTTTTTTTTTAAGATTTTATTTATTTATTCGACAGAGATAGAGACAGCCAGAGAGAGAGGGAACACAAGGGGGGAGTGGGAGAGGAAGAAGCAGGCTCATAGCAGAGGAGCCTGATGTGGGGCTCGATCCCATAACGCCGGGATCACGCCCTGAGCCGAAGGCAGACGCTTAACTGCTGTGCCACCCAGGCGCCCCCAGTTTTGGTTCTTTAGATCAAATCATAGCATTTGACCACCTAAGATAGAAACAGAAAGGAAAGGAGCCGTTGGTGTGGTGCCTAGAGGAACAAGTACAAGCACCTTAGCCTGGCAAGCAGGCCTCCCCAGCCACAGGTGACTCCCCCAGTACGCATCTTCCCTTCCAGCTGAAGAGCTGGGGCACTGTCTATACCCCAAACTGAATGTGTATTCCCTCCCAGCTCACTCAGAGACCACCTCTCAACCACTCTGCTTTATATCCATTGCTTCAACTGTACAGACAGGCTTCATCTCTGGCAGCCTCAGTTTCCTAATCTGCAAAGGATTGTTGAAGTTGTGAGACAGGCTGCATGTCAAATGCTTACAGCAATGTTCAGTGTGTGGTAAGCATTCGCTAAGAATCAAGGGAATGCTGAGAATTGGTTAAAGCCTCTGACTTTTGATTGCTGCTCAGGTTGTGATCTTGGGTTTGTGAGATCAAGCCCCGTGTCGGGTTCCTCCCTCAGCAGGGAATCTGCTTGTCCCTCTCCACCTGCTCCTCCCCCAATTCATGCATGCTCTCTCTCTCAGATAAATAAATAAATAAATAAATAAATAAATAAAATCTTTAAAAAAAAAAAAGAATCGGGGTGCCTGGGTGGCTCACTCGGTTGAGCATCCGACTCTTGATTTTGGCTCAGGTCATGGTCTCAGGGTCTTCATTCAGATGGGGCCCCAGGTCAGGCTCTGCACTGGGGGTGGAAACTGCTTGGGATTCTCTCTCTCCCTCTCCTTCTGCGCCTCCTCCCCTCCTACTTGCCCTCTCTTGCACCTGCTCTCTCTCTAAAAAAAAAAAAAAAAAAAAAAGAATCCCAGCAGCTATTACCATTGCTGTAAGCCCAATACAAGTCCTTCCCACAGCCTCCATCTAGATGGAGACATCATTGAGGGCAGCAGTATAAGGTTTTGTTGTTGTTTTTTATGATCTTATTTATTTATTTTTTGCAAGAGAGAGCACACATGGGGGTAGGGGCAGAGGGAGAAGCAGACTCCCCGCTGAGCAGGGAGCCCAATGCAGGACTCCATCCCAGGACCCTGGGATCATGACCTGAGCTGAAGGCAGGTGCTTAACCGACTGAGCCACCCAGGCCCCCAAGGGCAGCAGTTAGAGTGCCTTGACTCAGTATCCAGAGAAGACTCAGGACACAGCAGTGGTCTGTGTTGACTCTACAGGGCACCTGCTGGCTGGTGTTCCTTCGTGCCTTCCCTGCAGGTTGGACAGGAGCTGGCCCTGCTGTCTGAGGCTGGCTCTCTGGCTTTCCATTCCTTGAGGCTGTAATGAATCATTCGTATGTAGTGGGCTTGGGATCTCTCTGATAGGCCAAAACCCAAAGAGACAGGGTGCTGCCAGGAGTACAAAGATGCCATCCCCAGATGACCTGGATGGGAAAGGGGGACTCCAAACCCCCAGCAGAGGAGGAGGGATAGGTCCATGAGGCCACAGAGAAGAAAGCCGATATACAGGCACAGGTTCTCCTTGGCTTCCTTGGGAGAAGTGTGCCCCTGCACCAGACCCTTGTGGGTAGTAGTGTTAGGGGAACTGGAAGGGCCCACTACTGCCCAATCAGTCCCTCTCCTCCATCCTCGGGCTGGTTTATTCTGGGGCGCTCTTCTTTCTCATGCCATCATGCCAGGTCCTAGAGTTGCCCTGAGCTTGGAATATTCCCAGATATTCATTCAACAGTCAACAAGTATTTATTGACCCCCTTCTCTGTGCCAGGCACCTTGCCATCGGAGCTTATGTTGTTTTGTGGTTGGAGGGGCAAAGGAGGAAACAGACAAAACTCCATTTAATAAGTGCTGTTTTAGAAGAAAGCCCAGGGCTTGCAGAGGGCAGGAGATAGGTGGCCTTTAAACTTGATCTGGAGGGAATGGGCAAGGTATAGTCTCTAGGCAGGGGGAACCTGAGTTCACGCCAGGTGGAAAAGAGCCCTGGCATTTTTCCGGAGCTGCAAGAAGTGGGTCTTAACCACAGGAGACCTGTTAAACATGGGTGCCACTTCCAGGGCCTGGGGTGTGGACCCCGAATCAGCACAGTTAACAAGTCCCACTAGTGATTTCGATACAGGTGGGACTGTGGCTCAACATGTGAGACAGGCATTATGAAAGCTGGGCTGGAGGTCACAAGGGCCACCCCGTGAAAGGCTGGTAGGTCAGACGGAGTTTGGTCTCTATAACAAAGGAACAGGAAGGCCACTGAAGAGCGTTCATCCTGGGAACACCAGAATCTTTAGGAAGACCCCTCTGCAATGTGGAAAATGGGTCAAAGAGCGCTGTACTGCTGGCTGATGTGGCCTTCCAGCCTGGGGTGGATGTTGGCCTGAATCAAGAAAGAGGCAGTGGGGACAGAGAAGCAGCCAGATTTGGGTGAGGAGGTGAGGCTGGAGGATCCATGGGACCAGGTGAAGCGCTGGCTGGGAGACGAGAGAAGGAAAGCGGCCCGAAGGCAGGGGAACGAGTGAGAGAAACCGAAAACTGGTAAGGGAAGTTGGAGGAGTGTGTGAGGAAGGGAAGCAGGGATCCAACGGGGAATCCGAGGGGTCTGAGAGGGACAGGCCCCTGTGGCCATGCCTGCTCCCTGAAGACGCACAGGACACGGGTGGGGAAGGTACGGCACATCCGGGACCCGAATGGGAAGGCCCCACACTCGGGCGCGCGCTGAGCCCACAGGTGGACAGCAGACAGGCCCAGACTGCAGCTTGGTTCCAAACCCCTCCTCTGTCCCTTTGGTCCCCCACGCCGGCTTCGGCCATTCCCGGCATGCCTCGGGGCGGTGACCTCATGGGGCCCGGGTGCCAAGGCCCGCGCCTCCGCTAGATGGCACTGCTTCCGGCCGTCGTCGGACGCGCCAGGGGCGCTTGGCTCTTGGGGAGGACCGGGAGGACGCGCCCCGCCTCCCAGCAACCGCTCCGGCTCAAGCTCGGCTTGGGCGGCGGGTCCGGCCCTGTCCCGGCGGAGCGGTCAGCCTCGGAGCCAGGGCCACTGCCTGGCTGCCTCTGGCCCCGGCCCCCGCGCTTTGGCCTAGAGAGTCTGCGTTTTTGCACGCTTCTGGGGAGCGCAGGTCCGAAACCGGGGCACCATTCTGGAGAGCGCCGTCATCCTCAGCCATATCCAGGCAGCCATGGAGTCTGGTTGGCCTTTCTGCCCTCTCCAGAACCGTTCCCTGAACCCTGCCCTCTCTCTGATCTGCCCGTGTAGGTGAAGGAATAGACTCCAGAATCAACACCTAGCCCTGACCTTGAGGAAACAATCTTCTCTTCCTCCAGTTTCCCTTCGGATTAGATGGAAATGGTAATACCACTCCTAAGATTGTTGGGGGGACTAAATCATCTTTTTTATTCTAAAGCAAGTGGTCAATACATATCAGCTATTTGAACATTTCTCTTTGTGTTGCTGGAATATAGTCACTGACCCAGACTTTTCGATAGCTTTTGACTGCCCTCAGGATCCAGTACAAACCTTTAGCTTAGCTTGCAAGGACCTTTCAGTCTCGTTTCTTGTCATTTCCCATCTCTTCCTCCCCCACATCCTTTGTCGGTTTTATCATAGACTTCTCTGTGCCTTGACCTGAATGCCCTTTCCCATTTTCTCTCCTCACTTTTGAGTCCCATCTCAAAAGCTTACCGGTCAAACCCCCAGTGATCCCAAAGTTTTAAGATGCCCAGAACTGGCATTATCAGAAACAAAATGGGAAGACAAGGAGCAATATATCACAATTATGAATATGTTTGAGCACTCTTTGCTTAGTTAGAGGGACAGAAATAGCTGGGAAGATGATTGAGCTGGGATATTAAAAGACAGGAGGACCAGAGAGGGAGGAGCAAAGAAAAAGAGTTTCCCTCACCTATTAGCTCAACAGGTATCCAGGCCCTGAGGAGGCCACCCCCCTCCCCACACACACGTATCCAGGAGTCAGGTCAGGTCTCTGGTTTAGGTTTACAAGTTCTTGGATGCTATTGCTGCACACCTATTTAAGCAGCTTTTCCGGATGTGGGAATGGAGGCCACTGAGTCACCTGACCATTGGCATCTGGTCCCCTGAAAACCAGAGAGGCAAGCACATGTGAGGAGACCAACCAGATCTGGGACTATGCAAGCTTATGGAGGTCTGAATCGACAGTCTCTGCAGGTAATCTGGACCCCACAGACTCCTTAAATAACCTGAATCACCCATACTCATGCCTAATGTCCTTCAGCACTCTCCCACCAATCAGATCATCCCAAGCCTCAACTGAACTGGGCCAATCTTAGAGAGGTGAGGGACACAGAGTATTAAACCCCTTCCCAACCACCTGAGTCTTTCCCCAGTACTTACGAATATGTGTTCTAGACCTTGGGCTAGGCAATGCTCAATAGATGGGACAGGTAGAACAATGTCATTCTTGCCCTCTTGGGACTCACAGTCTAATGACAGAGATGAGTCAGCCATCAGGACAAGCTGTGGCAAGTGGTGTGAGAGGATTACGTGAACTAGGGACAGGCAATGTAGTGTGGTGCTCAGAGACCTAAACTGGCCTCAGATGGTGCAGTGAAAGTGCTTAGTGCTGAACATGACAGGCAGCAAGTAATCAAAAAGTACTTACTCAAGAGGCTGTTGAAGATGCAGGAATCTAGTGTCCAGCTTATCCTCTAAGCTTTCTGCAGTCTCCCCAACAAACATGAACTACCCCCATTAAATCTCTGTAGTCATCATTCACAGCACCCCTGAGTAGAGATGAGTATCCTCCCCGCCCCCTCACAGATAGCCTGGGTTCATCACCTGAACAGAGGACAATGGAGGGGGGACAATGATGGGAGATAGATTGAGGGTGGGGCTGCTCCTCTGGAGGAGGTAGTTCAGACCTTTAGGGTGCCAGTGAACACCAAAGGGATGGAAGACAGATCCTTGAAGACTTGTCTTGGTGGTCCATTTGCATCAGAATGAGAAAGCATCAATTATCCGAAACAAAAAAAGAGAAGTGCTCTCCTTGGCCCTGCCTGATGGTGTCCCCAACTCTCCAGATCAACAAACACACAAGTGCTGATGCCAGAGAGTATCAAAAAAAGGACCCCCGAAGTGCTTGGGACTTCTCTATTGTTACTGCTTTTCTTTTGACCCCAACTTGTAGATCTGCTGGGGTTTCTTATTCTGGAGTTCATTGGGCCACAGAGAGCTGGGAACCCTTCTGGCCCCTATTTCCAGGGGCTAAATTTAAGGCCAGTCCATCAACTCCCATCTCTACCCACGTTTTGCCGAATGTGAGCTTTCATTTCTCATTACAGGATAAATATATGCTCGTTTACAAATACATTGGAAAACAGATAAGCAACAAAAAGAAATATTTCATATAAATTTTATCATTTTCCTCAAAAATCTGAGAAGTTAAACAAAACATACTCTGAACATTTGCTCCTATCACTAAAACCTTCTGCTGCACAATTTGTAATGGCTATAGACCGTTGTGTTAGAGAGATAGATGTGTGTGTGTGTGTGTGGCCAATCACCTGTCATTAGGCACAGAGCTTATCTCCGCTTATAAATAACACGAGAGGACCATCCTTATAACAAAATCCTCGCAAGGTTCCTTAGTTATTACAAGGTACATTTCTAGCTGTGGATTTGCTGCATCAAAGGGAGTCCATTTTTAACTGTATTGCCAAAATACAGATGGGTCTATTTAGTGTCAGATTTTAGGAGTCAAGGGGCACTTGGGTGGCTCAGTCAGTTAAGCGTCTGCCTTTGGCTCAGGTCATGATCCCAGGCTCCTGGGATGGAACCCTGCATCAGGCTCCCTGCTCTGGGCTCAGCAGAGAGCCTGCTTCTCCCTCTCCCTGTGCTGTTCCCCCTGCTTGTGCGCTCTCTCTCTTTCTCTCTCTTTTTAAACAAAGACTTTAGGAGTCAAATTAGGAGATAAAGCTGGTGGTTGGTGGAGAGGGGTGGACAGGAGGAGAAGAAGACAGCCTGAGTTTGCAGCTATTCCTAGTGAACCCTGGGATGTGGAGCAAAAAAGTAATCATGGAACCAGGCAGCTTCCCTACTCCATCTTCCCTGTATGTTGTCCCAGTTCCCCACCAACCAGGGCCTCCCAAGAGATCTTTGGGAAGTGGGGGATTAGGGCCAGTGGTGCTAAACTGATGACCTAAACCATTCTACTTTTCCTCGGGATTTCATTTTAGACATTGTGCTAAATGATTTACAGATATTATATAATTCAGTTCTCACCAAAGCCTGAGGAGGTAGGTATTATCTTTATTCCCAATGTATGGATAAGGACACCGAGGCACAGAGGAGCCAAGTGATTTGATTAAGGCCATAGAACTAGTCCGTGGTAGAGCAAGAGCTCTGAAGATAAGAAGCTTCCCCCACCCTCAGCCCTGTTGAGCGGGCTGCCTGGAATGAATCCAGACTTGGCTACCCTGGGAAGGAGGAACTTGGCAAAAGAGGGTTTGAAGCTTTGGCCTAAGCGATCTCCCAACCTTCTCCAGGAGCTGACCCTGCGATGAGGGAGACTTACACAGAGTCCCATATGGCGCTGGTGACATTTGACCTTTAGGTGGATTGGCTAGCTCCAGGAAGGATGGAAGGATAGCTGGATTGGAAGGGATTGGGGAATTAATCCCTTTGTGTCCCTAGGAGGGTTTTGAATAATTGGAGAGACAATGATTGATGATGGGGGGTATTGAAAGTCCCAGTGGGTGGACCAGAGGTGAGAGAGGGGCCTGGGAAAAACTCCTGATACAAGGAGGCCAGGGGAATATGAACTACCAGCAGGAGGGGGAAGATGGACAGGTTTGGAAGTGCAGCTGGCTTGGTGGCAGAAAGCACTGGTTTCAGAGTCCCAGCTTGGGCTTTCAGTGCCAGCCCAGCCCTTTGGGTGCCTTGTCACTTTGAGAGGTTAAGGACCCTAAGCCTTTTTTTCCCTTGTCTGTAACAGTATCTTCTGCCCAAGATAGTTGTGAGGGGTTTGGTGCCTAATAAGCATGCGATAAAGGCTAGCTATTTTCATTACCAAGTGTTGAAGATTTGTGCGTGGTAAGGAACCATAGTTATGCATTACTCGGCCATCTCTGAAGGCCCAGCCTATATACTCCCTCAGTGTGGGATAGGAGATCAAAGGAGGCTTGAGGATCCTAAATGTGAAATCCCCTTAGGAGGCTCCAAACTCCTGTACCCTAGCCAGAAAGACCTTTATGATGACTATTAAACCCTAGGCAGAGGCCCAATTCCAAACTTAGCCCAATCACCCTACTGTCTCCTTCTCTGGAAGGGGTCAATAGTCCCCCTGGGGCCTTTGCAGGGGAAGTATAAAGATGTGGGTGGAAATAGGTGAGAAAACCACACTCCAAAGCTGGGCCAGGTGAGAATGCCCCCTGTGACCCCCACCTCCAGATGCCAACAGATAGCACCTGGGTCTCCAGAGATAGGTACAGGGTCAAAAAAGAGTGGCTGGTGCTCCCATTCCCCTTCCTTGGTGCCTTCTTTCCCCCACAGAGTTTGACAGACTGTGCCTAGAACCAGGTGGAAAAAGCAAAAGCTACAGAGGGCCTTAAGAAATGACATCCCCGGGACGCCTGGGTGGCTCAGTCAGTTAAGCGCTGCCTCTAGCTCAGGTCATGATCCCAGGGTCCTGGGATTGGGTCCCACATTGGGCTCCTTGCTAAACAGGGAGCCTGCTTCACCCTCTGCCTGCAGCTCCCCATGCTTCTGCTCTCTCTCTCTCTCTGAGACAAATAAATAAAATTAAAAAAAAAAATGACACCCCCTCACTATAGAACTCAAGTGAGTGAGGTGAACCGGCTGTAGAAATGGTTGAGATTAGACTGCAAGAGGGATTTTGTCATGACAGCCATGTTAAATGATACTGTTAGGGGAGGGTGTGACTCACCAAGGGGACCCCACACACATACACACTTGCTTGACTTCCTGTCTGGCTTTAGTGTCAGCAGCTGGCCACACCGATCTTGCTCTGGTCGTCCTGTGAGTATGACAGCCACCCATTCCCAGGAGCCTGGCAATATTTGGAGGGATCTGGTCCTCCCAAAGGGCAATCTGGTTGCAGGTTGTGGTCTACAAAATGATGGAAAGGTCTTTGGGAGAAGATGGGAAGAGCTGGCACAGAACAGATGCTTTCCCTGGGACTTTTGAACCAGGAAAGCTAGTGCTGCAGAAGAAGAGGCCACAGCTATTTCCCCCTGACTCACAGGCCTGTGTGTATGCTTTCCCTCCAGCTTTCCAGGCGGCCTCTCTTCACCCAGGCCAGGTTACCTCCTACCTCTAATTTGGGTTTCAAATGAGATGTCTTCCCTTCCAAGACTCCTCTGAAACCCTCAAGCTGGATTAGGACCCCTCCATTGTGCTGCATAGGTCCCTGTGCCTATCCCTACCAAAGCCTCAGTTTCTTCATCTGGAAACTGTTTACTCATCCATAAAATTAAAATAATATTCACTTCATAGGGTAGTCGGGAGGATTTAAATGAGACAAAGCTTAGAGTCAGGGTGCAGTAAAAACGATTGCCGTTTTGGCTGAAGCTATAGAGTTTATCCCACAGGATTATAATCTCTTATGTATTTGTCTCAGGATTATAATTTCCTATATATTATGGTCCCACTTAACCATGAGCATCTTTAGATCAGTCTTATTCATTCTATCCCAAGACCCAGGCACAACGCTTGGAATACAGGAGACGCCCATTTGTTCAAATACTCAATCATTTATTCATTCACAGAACAAGTATTTATTGACCCATCACCTGATATGTGCCAGGCATAGTTTGGGGTTCTTAAATGCTCGGGAACTATTTGTTGAAAGAATGACAGAAAACTGAGATACCCTTGAAAAAAAATCGTCCTCCATTTCAGTGTGGGGTGGTAGGATTCCGAATCTCCACTCTATTTCCTAATGTCAAATATTCACTGGCTGGATTTCCCAGCCTTTGCACTTCGGCCTTCCTTCTCAAGCACACCCGAAGCCAACAGAAAGCTGTGGCTACAAAACTTGCAGAAATGTAGCTCAGTGGGCAAAAGCACCTGTCTCTGGAGTCAGATAGACTCAGGTGCAATTCCAGCCACACAACTTCCTAGCTCTGTGGCCCTGGGCATGTTATTAGAACTCCCCCAGCTTCATTTCCTCATCTGTTACCTGAGGAACATAACAGTAGAGAGATAACGATCTGCATAAAGTGTCTGGCATGCTTGGTCAGTGTTCAATACATGAGATTATTCAGGTTCTTGTTAGAAGGAAAGTGTTTGCATAATTCTATAAATATACTAAAAATCCTTGACTTGTACCCTTGAAATGATTGAATTTGATGTTGTATAAGTTATACTGCAGTAAACTTAAAAAAAAAAAAAAGAAGAAGAAGAAGAAGAAAAGGATTGCTAATGACTAACATATTATTGGAAGTGTTGGGAAACAGGTAACCTCAAGGATTTTTCTAGAGAACGATCTCTCCATATGTACAAAAATCTAAAACATGCACATCCTTCCACTTAGCACTTTCACTTCTAGGAATTTATTCTAAGGAAATAGTCAGTTACTTGCGCAGAGACATTTGTACAAGGATGTTTCCTGAGGTATTGTTTAGTATATTAAATATTTGGGGACAATCCAAACGTCCTCTAACAGGTAATTGATTAAATAAATATGGAAGGTTATGCAGCTCTTAAAGAGCATGAAGTAGGTCTTCATGTATTGACATGGAAATATGTTTATTGATATGTATTTTTATTATTATGGAAAATTTTCAACACTGACAAAGGTAGGAAACAGATTATAATGAGCCCTCATGCATTCATCACCCAGCTTCAACAATTACTACATCATAGGAAGTCTTTTTTATTTGTACTCCCACTTGCTTATTTTTTGTATTATTTTGAAGCAAATTCCAGACATCATTTCATCTGTAAGTATTTCGGTATGTATCTCTGAAAGAAACGACTCTAACAAAAAAAAAAAAAAAACAAAAACAAAAGACAAAAAACAAAAAAACAAAAAAACACCACAGGGGAGCCTGGCTGGCTCAGTCGGTAGAGCAAACATGTGACTCTTGATCTCTGGGTTGTGAGTTCGAGCCCCACATTGGGTATAGAAATTACTTAAAAATAAAATATTTTTAAAAAATCACCACAATATTATCATACTTTTAAAAATAGTAATAAATCTTTACTATCCTCAAATATCTAGTCAGTGTTCAAATTTCCAATTTTATCATAGGTATCTTTTTTAATAGTTTGTTTGAATCAGAATGTAAGTAGGTCCACACATTATGATTGATATGCTTCTCCAATATTTTTCACAGTTTTATTAATATGTAATCACATACCATACAATTCACCCATTTAAAGAGTACAAGCTAATAGATTTTAATGTATTTACAGACTTGTACATCCATCAGCACAATCAATTTTAGAACATTCTCATCCCCCCCATAAGTAACTCCCTCCCCTTGGCCATCACTCCCAATTCTCTCATCTCTCCATATCTGCTTTGTATCTTTACAGAATCACCTATTCTGACATTTCATATAAATAGCATCATACAATATGAGGCCCTTTGTGACCGGCTTCTTCTACTGGTCATGTTTACAAGGTTCATCTATGTTGTAGCATGTATCAATACTTCATTTCTTTTTCTTGCTAAGCAATATTTCATTGTATGGGCGCATTAATCAGCTGATAAACATTAGGGTTGTTTCCATTTTTTGTCTATTACTAAAAATGCTTTATGAGTATGTACAAGTTTTTAGTGGAGATTCTTAAATATCCCTTGATTTATAAGTTTCCTCCATCTATGTGTGTGTGTGAGAGAGAGAGAGAGAATGTGCTCACTTGTAATTTATTTGCTGAAGAGATTGTGATGTTTGTCATGCAGTTTCTCACAATCTGGATTTCCCTGGTTGCGTTTGCAAGGGTTAGTCTTCACATGTTTTCCTTTCTACTTTCTGCTACTTTTTTTTTTTAAGATTTTATTTATTTATTTGACAGAGATAGAGACAGCCAACGAGAGAGGGAACACGAGCAGGGGGAGTGGGAGAGGAAGAAGCAGGCTCCCAGCGGAGGAGCCTGATGTGGGGCTCCATCCCAGAACGCCGGGATCACGCCCTGAGCGGAAGGCAGACGCTTAACGACTGCACCACCCAGGCGCCCCTACTTCCTGCTACTTCATGGTTGAATGTAGAGATTTGACAGCAAGACTGGGGTGCCTGGATGGCTCAGTTGGTAGAGCATGCAACTCTTGGTCTTGGAGTTGTGGGTTTGAGCCCCACATTGAATGCTTAGATTATTTAAAAATAAAATCTTAAAAAAAAAAGACTACTTCATAATTATGTCATTATCTCATGGATTATGGGATCGAATCCCGCAACCAGCTACCTGCTCATCACGGAGTCAGCTTGAGATTCTCTCTCCCTCTCCCTCCACCCCTACTGCTCATGCGTGCTCTCTATCTCCCCGCAAAAAATAAATCTTTAAAAAAAAAAAAAAAAGAGGAAGAAGGCACATAGTGTCTGGTTGTCCCTTTCTAAAAAGTTAGCATCCATTTGTGCTCCATGCCTCAATCAATTAATTCATTAGAGATTGCAAGATGTTGATATTCTAAAAGAAAAAAGAAAAAGAAAGTACGTTATAGAATGGAATGCTACACAGAAATAAAAAGGAACTAATGTTGATATACACAATTTGGATGGATCTCAAGGACACTATGCTGAGTAAGAAAAGCCAATCTCAAAGGTATGATTCCATCTACATAACATTCTTAAAGTGACAAAATTATAGGGTTGGGAAATAGATTAGTAATTGCCAGGGGTTAGAGATGTTGGGGTGGAAGGTGGTGGGTGTGACTGTGAAGAGGTGTGGTGAAAAAGATCTCTGTTGTAATGGAAGAGCCCTGCGTCCTTATTGCAACAGTAGTTCCAGGAATATGCACATGCGATAAAATGACATTAAACGATATGCACATTAGAGCAGCATCAATCTCCTCGTTTTGATATTGTACTAGAAGGGCACAATGGAACTTGCTGTGAATCTATAAATATTTCAAAAATAAAGTTTAAAACAGCGATTGTATAGAACCTTATGTGTAGTATGAGTCCACGAACATAAAAACATTTTAAGTAGCAGTTATTTTTTATTATTATCTCCATCTTGTATTTGAGAAAACTGAGGTCCAGGTTAAGGGTTGATTGTCAAAGTCCGCCTGTATTCTTAAGCACTATGTCATACCGTGTACATTTAGCCATATGATGGTTACATTAAATAGTTACATAAATAGTTACATACAATAGTTACATCAGCGGGGAGGCTTCTTGAGACTCTCCCTCTCCTCCCGTTCCGCCCCCCCCAAATAAATAAATCTTTAAAAACTGTATAGGCAGACACACACCATTTGTTATGGTGGTTATTCCTGGGAAGGTAGACTTGCGGAAGTGGCCTTAAATTTTCAGCTCATAGGTTTCTGTATCCTTTGATTCGTTTACAATAAATATGTTATTTTTATAATAAAAATATTAGATTTTCACTTTGGGGGGAAAGGTAAAACCCATGAGGCACCCCCTCTTTTACGCCTTAATGATGGACGTGGGTTATCCAATAGTCACCACCATTATTGAGGGACAAAGCTTGGGAGGGTGCGGCCCCTTTCCCCGACCTATTTGGTGCTCCTCTCTTTGGCCATTCAGCTTCCTCTGGGCCCAACCATCCGTCTAAATCCGCGTGGCTCGTGGATTGCACCGGGGACGGGCTGCAGGGGGAGGGCGCTGTTCTGGTGGGTGCCCGGCCCCACCCCTGCGGAGCGCCGCAGCTGCGGGCCCGGCGACCCGGAGACGGGACGGAGCCGGAGGCTGTAGGGAGGGGCCGGGCAGTCGCGGCTGCTCTCTCCCGCGCGGCTGACGCTTCTCAAATCCAGCCTCGCCTACCAGGGTCCCCGTGCCTGGTGTCCAGTGGCTTACTTTGATTGGAACAAGAATCTTTCCAAAGGAATGCTTCTAGGGCGTCCGTAACAATAGACGTTTAAAATGTGATAACGTTCCCGCGGAGCTTCACCTTCGAATTCCAATTCTTTCCCCAGAGGAGTACTGATGTTACAAGGTCGTGAGACCATAGCATTAAAGTTTTGTCTGCTTTCTTGTTTAAACCAGGTGGACTTCAACTAAAAAGTTCAGTTTCCTCAATGTAAATTGGAGGGCCATCAGCAACACCATCGTCTAGACTGGGCACGACTGGCCTGAAGCCTTTGGTATGTTCTCATTTCATGTTCTTTACCCACCGAGAGGGAAGGCAGCATCAATGGGGTGATTTAGGAAACCCCATGGGAGACAAAGAATTTTTTTCTATTTCTTTTGTTGTCGTTGTTTTTAATAACAAAAGCAAATCATGCTTATTATTTTAAAATGTAAATAATGTAGGCGTCTGTAAAGCAAAAAGTAGAAGAATCTTCCTTCACTTTCCCGTGCAGTTCCCAAGGAATAACTAAGTAATCACTGCTAAAAATTTCGTCTTCATCTGTCTAGATCTTTTTCTTACAGTTTATTTAAGTAATCTCTGCACCCAACATAGAGCTCAAACTTGCAACTGCAGGTCAACTGTCTCAGGTTCTTTCCACTGAGCCAGCCAGGCGTCTCTGCCTAGATCTTTTTCTATGCACATTCTAACACATACACACACAGACACAAACACAGACACACACAACAGAATTTCATGAAGATAAAAAAAAAACTTATTGAGGTGTAACTTAAATTGTGCAAATCTCAAGTGTGCAGCTCTATGACTTTGATGTATGTACATCACTGAGACATTTTGTTTAACCCACCCAAAGGGAATTATATCAACTACATTTCACTGCAGTTTGTTTTTGTTTTTTTAACTTAACGGTATGGTGCTATTTCTTCCCTAGTGGGTCATGCGGATCTAAGTCATACTTTTAGAGCTGGCATAGTATTCTATTGGATGAATCTCTAATCAGTACTCTAACCTCTCCCAGTTGATGACTACTTAGGTCATATCCAAGTTTTTGCTTTTACATGTTATTAGATTTTGAAGCTTTTACTTTTTTACTTTATATAAGAATAATACATGTTCAGTATAAAACATTGGATATTTCAGAAATGTGTGGCTTAGAAAGCAAAAGTCCTTCATAATTCCCTCTCAGCTAACCACCAAATACAGATGTTATTCTCTGCGTATACCACATATATCATCTATACTGTGTCATCTCTATATACTATTGAAAACACAAATAGGGCTGTACTATACGTCTTGTTTGCTGCTAAAGCCATTGGATTTTGAATTCTGTATCGTCTGCTTCCCAGCAGTGAAGAGGCTGGGCCCTTTTAAGCTACAGATCGTGAGAACCAACTCCTCAGAACTCGGGACTTTACTTGGTCTGCCACCTCTTCTGCCTCATTGTCCGTAGACCCTCCCATTCCCCCTCCAGGACAGCCCCCCTGTCCTTCTCTCTCAGGGTCCCATACTCCACTGGAACTTGGAGTCCTTTTCTGTTCTTATCTTTACGAAACACCCCCTCACGCCCACAACACACACACGATAAATATACAATCTGTGCACATCCTTTGCTATGCAAGCCACTTTTACAGATAGGTAAATCCTTTATTTATGAAGTAGGCTTAAAACCAACAGAGTCACATTTTAAAATTGTTTAATCTTTCTCTGTGAATAATACCAAATAATAATGAATAAGAGAGGGGAGCCTGGGTGGCTCCATTGGCTAAGCATCTGCCTTCAGCTCAGGTCATGATCTTGGGGTCCTGCGATAGAGCCTCGCATGGGCTTCCCTGCTCAGTGAGGACCCTGCTTCTCCCTCTCCCTTTGCCCCTCCCCCAACTCGTGTGCTCCTGTGTGTGTGCGCACGCTCTCTCTCTCTCTCAAATAAGTAAAAGCTTTTTAAAAAAGTAAATGAGTAAGAGATTTGGTGGACAATTTGTAAATGCATAGACTTCCATTCAAGTGTTCCTTATCTTCCCACCTCCTCTCTAGAATACAGAGGGAGTTTTCGGGGACTGTCTTTAGATCGAATGACCAGGCTGTTGGTTTTTCAGGCTGAAAGCCCCCAAGATTGCCGCCTATTAGAGCGTGGGTTGACTCTCTAGGAAGTGATCCACCCTTTGTTGATGTAGTCTAATCCCAGCAACAGGGTCCACAGGAAAGAACAGTGACTGAGGGCTCTGGGAACCCCAAACGGGCCACCACTCCCAGCTTCACAGGGACTGAGTTTATAGACTTCTCTCAAGGGAAAAAGGTTGGCTGAGACCAGTCTTTCATGGTCCTGCTTTTCTCGGGAAAATTATCATATCATCATCTTCATAGGTAATATTTGATGAACACTTCCTTCAGGCCAGGAACTTTATATACACCTTTTGTTATTTAATCTCACAATCCCATAAAGATGGTAATATTATCCCCATTTTGCTGATGAGAAAAGCCAAGTTTCAAGAGGTCACCTAACTTGTGCCAACTGCACGCTATGAGTAAATAGCAGAGTAGGGCTTAAACCCCCTGACGGCAAAGCCCTGGTTCTAAGTCACCACGTCACTATACCACACTACCTCTCAGCACCACTGACCTCAGTAAAGGAAGAAGCACAAGTGTGTACAACTCCTTTTTTCAGACTATTTCACCAGGAGGAAGCCCACATTTGCATAATGATATTTTCTCCAAGGACTGAGTAGGAACAGTATTTCTCTTTCCTGCTAGAGATCGTGTACCCCTCCACACCTGGTTTACACTGTAGTTCTGTGACATAAAGTCTTGGAATACCATGGAGTGTTTTTGTTTGTTGTTTGTTTAAGGGAGCTAGTGTCTTACCAACAACTTGTGAGTATAAAGGAGGTTTTCTTGAGCTGGTCTTTATTCAGCCAGCCATTCATGAATTCATTCAACAAGTGTCTTTGATATGCCAGGCACTGGGGATTAAAAGGGGAACAAAAGAGACAATATCTCTGCTCTCCAGAAAGTGACAGTCTATTGAAGGAGACAGTTGTCCAACAATTACAATAAAGTGTGATCAATCTCTGATGATAGAGCTCTCCTCTAAGGGCACCTAACCTAGTCTGCAGTAACTGGTCAGGAATGCTTCCTGAAAGAGGACTTTTGGGCTAAAACTAGGCTGCCAACAAACATAAGAAAGTGTTATAGAAGACAGGTGGCAAAACTAGTACCATTTCTCTAGTTAGCAATTCCTATGAAGTAGGGCATGGATATGGGGACAGACTCCAACAAGGTAAACGCTGGTTGCAGAACACACCCCAAATCAGATATAATGAGAGAGTGGCTGCACGAAAAGAGTGTAAAATTGAGTACAATTCCTTTGGTATGCCACTGTTCTGATTTTTTACCTTCAAAAAAAGAGCTACCTGAAACCACACAAAGCCTAGCTTTCCAAGGAAATGGATTTTCCTCTAATAGCTAACCTCTAATAGCCTTTGAATGGTGGTACTATCTCAAAGAGTTTGGAATGTTTGGGGAAAATTCTTATGTTTTAAAAGTACACCTTAGAAAATATCACAAAAAGGGATTATACTGATGCAGCTATAAAACCAATTCCTGTTTACCTAATACTCCTTCCCCAGTCATTCTAATAAGACACAATGAACTCATCTATAGGGGCTGATATCTAAAAGTAGGGAGTTCCCAAATTGTTTGGGCGGTCCTCTTTACTCAGCACACAGCAATCAGCTTCTCTGGGAACCCTCTGCCAAGGGAAAGCTTTATTTATTTTTATTTATTTTTAAGTTTTTTTTTTTAAGATTTTATTTATTTATTCGACAGAGATAGAGACAGCCAGCGAGAGAGGGAACACAAGCAGGGGAAGTGGGAGAGGAAGAAGCAGGCTCATAGCGGAGGAGCCTGATGTGGGGCTCGATCCCACAACGCTGGGATCACGCCCTGAGCCGAAGGCAGACGCCTAACCGCTGTGCCACCCAGGCACCCCCAAGGGAAACCTTTAAATACTATAATGCTTGCACTATTGGGTTAACAGCCAAGAGGGGAGATCAAACGCAGTGCGCTCACAATTTTAGTAGGATAATGGAAGGTAAACTAAGGAATCTAAGATCCCTGTGGGGTGACTAGAAGGCAAAAGGAAAAAATCACCCCAAGGAGAATTCTATTGTTTGTTTGTTTTTTTAAGATTGTACTTATTTGTTTGAGAGAGTGCGAGAGAGAGCATGAGCAGGGGGAAAGGGGCAGAGAGAGAAGGAGAAGCAGACTCCCCACTGAGCAGGGGCTCTATCCAAGGACTCTGGGATCATGACCTGAGCTGAAGGCAGATCCTTAACCAACAGAGCCATCCAGGTGACCCTAGGAGAAATTTATTCTATATGAAGATCTAGAAATTCTACATACTCTTTAAAAAATTCAATATTATTTTTTTAAAGATTTTATTTATTTATTCGACAGAGATAGAGACAGCCAGCGAGAGAGGGAACACAAGCAGGGGGGGTGGGAGAGGAAGAAGCAGGCTCATAGCAGAGGAGCCTGATGTGGGGCTCGATTCCATAACGCCGGGATCATGCCCTGAGCCGAAGGCAGACACTTAACCACTGTGCCACCCAGGCGCCCCTAAAAAATTCAGTATTATTTTTAAAAAGATTTTATTTATTTATTCGTCAGAAAGACACACAGAGAACGAGAGAGAGCACATAAGCAGGGGGAGCGGCAGGCATAGGGAGAAGCAGGATCCTTGCGAAGCAGGGAACCTGACGAGGGATTCGATTCCAGGACCCTGGGATCATGACCTGAGCTGAAGGCAGATGCTTAACCGACTGAGCCACCCAGGCAACCTCAATATTATTTTATAATATGCACAATTTACATATAATAAAATGCACATGTTCAGTTCCAGAGGTTCTGATAATTGTGTATATATACCTGTGTAATCTCTACCCAAAAGAATATGTAGAATATCTCCATCATCCCAGAAAATCTCCTTGATCTCTTTCTTGACAGATCACCTCCCCAATAGTGGCAACCACTTTTTTGACTTCAAACACCAAAAATTAGTTTTGTCTGTTTCTGGACTTCATATAAATAAAATTGTACAGTTCATACTCTTTTGTGTCTTTCTTCTTTTGCTTAACATCATCGTTTTGAGATTCATTCATATTGTTGAGTGCGTCAGTAGTCCATCCTTTTCGTTTTTGTTGTAGAATTCTGTTGCATAGATGTCATAATTCGTTATCCCGTTCTCCTATTGATGGACATTTGGGCTGTCTCCACTTTTGGGCTGTATACGAATAAGGCTGTTAGGAACATTTGTGTAGAAGTATTTCTGTGGACATCTGCTTTCATTTTTTTTGGGTAAATCCCTAAGAGTAGAATGGCTGGGTCATATGATAGATGTATGTTTAATTTTATAAGAAATGACCAGACAATTCTCAAAACTGGTTGTATCATTTTATACTCTCACCTGCAATGTATGAGAGTTCCAATTGTTGTACTTCCCTGCCATCACTTATTGTTATCATTGTTCTTGGAGTTAGCCATTCCAGTGAGTGTGAAATGGTATCTTATTATGATTTTAATCTGCATTTCCCTGATGACTGATAAATTTCAAGGTATTTGAAACTAACCCCTGGGGGGGCGCCTGGGTGGCATGGCGGTTAAGCGTCTGCCTTCGGCTCAGGGCGTGATCCTGGCGTTGTGGGATCGAGCCCCATATCAGGTTCCTCCGCTATGAGCCTGCTTCTTCCTCTCCCACTCTCCCTGCTTGTGTTCCCTCTCTCGCTGGCTGTCTCTATCTCTGTCTCTGTCGCATAAATAAATAAAATCTTAAAAAAAAAAAAAAAGAAACTAACCCCTGGTCAAAGGGGAAATTAGAAACTATTTTACACAGAATGAAAACAAAACCAAAACATATCAAAATTGTGGGATGCAACACAAGTAGTGTGCTTTTAAATATTTTATCTATTTATTTGAGAGAGAGAGAGCACAAGCGGGGCGAGAGGCAGAGGGAGAAGCAGGCTCTCTGCTGAGCAGGGAGCCCAATGGGGGCTCGATCCCTGTACTCCAGGATCATGACCTTAGCTGAAGGCAGATGCCCGACAGACCGAGCCACGCAGTCACTCCAGTAGTGTGCTTTTAATGTTTTATTAGAAACTGCTTACATTTAAAAAAAGGAAAAGTATAAAATCAGTGATTTACACTCCTACTTTAAGAAGCTAGAACAAATTATATTCAAAATAAGTAAAAGAAATAAAAATAATAGCAGAAATCAATAAAATAGAAAATAGAGAAAACACAAGGTCTAAAGTTGGTTCTTTGGAAGGATTAATAAAATTGATAACTTCTTAGCAAGATTTATCAACACAAGTAACCAATATAAGGCATACAAAAGGGACATCTTTATAGATGCTACAGATAATAAAAGGAACAATAAGATATTATGTGTAACTTTAATAAATTGGACAACTTAAATGAATGGACAAATTCCTTGAAAAACACAATTATCACAATGGACATAAGAAAAAAGAAAAATCTAAATAGCCGCATACTTATTAAAGAAATTGAATTTATTATCAAACTCTTTCTGTGAAGAAAATCCAGGGCCAGATGGCTTCATGGGTGAATACTACCAAATATATATTTAAGGAAGAAAAAAATAACAATCCTACACAAAATCTTTCAAAGCAAAGAAAAGGGAACACTTCCCAATTTATTTTATGAGGCCAAAATAAGCTTAATATGAAAACTTGATAAAGACACTACAAAAAAAATTATAAACTGATATTCCTCATGAACATACATGCAAAAATCTTATTACTCTTTGATGCAGCAATTTCATTTCTAGAAATTTATCTTAAAGAAGCACTCTTAGGGGCACCTGAATGGCTCAGTGGGTTAAGCATCTGCCTTAAGCTCAGGTCGTGATCCCAGGGGTCTTAGGATCGAGCCCCACATTGGGCTCCCTGCTTGGCGGGGAGCCTGCTTCTCCCTCTTTCTCTGCCTGCCGCTTCCCCTGCTTGTGCTCTCTCTGTCAAATACATAAATGAAATCTTCAAAAAACAATGGGCCTTTAAAAAAAAAGAAGCACTCTTAGAATTGTACAAAGATTAACTACAGGACATCCATTTGGGGTAATATTTTTATAGTATTATTTTTTTAAAAAGATTTCATTTATTTATTTGACAGAGAGACAGCCAGGGAGGGAGGGAACACAAGCAGGGGGAGTGGGAGAGGAAGAAGCAGGCTCTCAGTGGAGGAGCCTGACGTGGGGCTCGATCCGGGATCACGCCCTGAGCCAAAGGCAGACACTTAACGACTATGCCACCCAGGGGCCCCTATAGTATTATTTTTAATAGTAAAAATTGGAAACAGCAATGTTCCTCCAGATATGACCAGTTAAATAAATATGGTCCATTTACATGATAGAATATGTAGCCATTAAAATATGGTAGAAATGTGTATTGACACAGGAAAATTCACTATATATTGTTTATTTTAAAAGTAGATTATCAAGGTGCACCTGGGTGGCTCAGTGGGTTAAGCATCTGACTCTGGTTTCTGCTCAGTTCATGATCTCAGGGTTGTGGGATCAAGCCCCACATCACACTCAGCACTCAGTAGGGAGTCCGCTGGAGATTATCTCTCCCTATCCCTCTGCTCCTCCCCCTGCTCGCTTACTCACGCTCTCTCTCTTTTTCTCTCTAAAATAAAATAAATAAAATCTATAAACATGATTATCAAAGATATCAGGCGCTCTCACCATAAAAAAAAAGCAAGGCAACTATATGTTCACTAATTTGACTGTAATAATCATTTCACTATATATATTTTGTTTTTTAATATTTTTTGTTTTTTAAAGATTTGAGAGAGAGAACAAACGCGCTCATGAGCTGGGGGAGGGGCAGAGGGAGAGGAGTGAGAGAAACTCAAGCAGACGCCCCACTGAGCATGAAGCCCAACACAGAGCTTGATCCCACGATTCTGAGATCATGTCCAGAGCTGAAATCAAGTTGGGCGCCTGACTGAGCCACTCAGGTGCCTCTAATATTTTATTTTAAAGTAATCTCTACACCTAACTTGGGGCTTGAAGTTACAACCCCAATATCGAGAGTTGCATGCTCCACCAACTGAGCCAGTCAGGTGCCCCTATGTGTATGTATTTCAAACCATAATGTTGTAGACCTTAAATATATACAATTTTTTTTTTTTTACAAAAAGCAGATTACCAAATAGTATTATGTCATGATTCTACTTTTTCAGGAAAAGTATGTATTTATATGTAAGGAAAAAAGACTGGAAGACATAAACCAAACGTCCAAAATGGTAAATCATTAGATGAGAGTATGGTTGACTTTTATTTCCTTCTTTTTGCTTATTATATTTCTTGCAACAAATATATAGTTTTTCTAATACAAAAAGCTTAACTGTTGAAGAAACGATTTTAAAAATCTGACCAAGGGGGGCGCCTGGGTGGCACAGCGGTTAAGCGTCTGCCTTCGGCTCAGGGCGTGATCCCGGCGTTGTGGGATCGAGCCCCACATCAGGCTCCTCTGCTATGAGCCCTGCTTCTTCCTCTCCCACTTCCCCTGATTGTGTTCCCTCTCTCGCTGGCTGTCTCTATCTCTGTCAAATAAATAAATAAAATCTTTAAAAATAAATAAAAATAAATAAAAATCTGACCAAGGGGCGTTTTTGTACCTATTCATCACAATTCTTAGGAAGAAAAGATTTGGGACTGTGTAATGTTCCTCTTCACTTTCAAGTTCAAATATACAGACCCGGGACCACTGGATGCAGTTTTTCCCTCCTTTGATTTGCTGTGCCCACGTTGGCCTGCCCTACTGGTCCAACCTTTACTGAGTAGGTGAGGCAGTTTAAATTTTGCCACTGACCTACTGTGTAACATTTGGCAGGATCCTTCCCTTAGGAGCTCCAGTTTCTAAGCCCTCTCTAAATTCGGGTTAGAATCAATGATCTCCAAGGTCCCTTCCAGATAGAGAAAAGAACATAGTTTTAGAATCAGAAAACCTTGGGATGGACTTGAGAATGTGGGCATCAGCCACCAGGAAAATAATCCTTATTCTCCAGTGTGTCTCCAGCCAGATAAGTACCTTCCAGCCTAGGCCCGGTCTTGTACCTCACAGGTCATGGCGTAGGGCTCAAGGCACACTAGTTGCTCTGTGAATTAGCTTTTTGTCTCTACCTCTTAAAAAGCAACTACAGAGGGGCGCCTGGGTGGTGCAGTCGTTGGGCATCTGCCTTCGGCTCAGGGCCTGATCCCGGCGTTCGGGTATCGAGTCCCACATCGGGCTCCTCCGCTGGGGCCTGCTTCTTCCTCTCCCACTCCCCCTGCTTGTGTTCCCTCTCTTGCTGGCTGTCACATGAATAAATAAAATCTTTGGGGGGGAAAAAAAAGCAACTACAGAATAGGTTTTCTAGGCTTGCTCCTGATGGTGATCTGAAACACAGGTTGGTTTTAACTCCTGCACGTTTTTTCTGAGGTAACTGGTGCAGTGCTTGTTTGTAACAATTCACCAAGCAGAGCAAGGTCTGGGTACCTCCCCTACAAGTGACAGGTCTGTGTCTAAGAGACATTCAAGTTGTCATCCTGCTGGGGCCTTGGTTAGAAAGGTTGTCTCAGGGATGCCCGAGGCATGTTCAAGGAAACACATTCCCAGCAGGTGCCCAGGCTGTTACCACGAGACTTCTAGAAAAGGATCTGACGAGACCCTCGACTTCAGGGAAGTCCCATTTTTGCCTCTGTAGAGCTGTGTGACCTTGGACAAGTCCCTTCCTCCTACAGACCATTGCAGTGGATTTAAGTACCTTCTTCCGGGTCAGTCTATGCTATGGTGCTGATCAAGTGATCTGGAAAGCATTCGCCTTTAAACGTTTACGGACCTTCGAGGACACACGCGTGGGGTACCAGAGGCAAAGGACTCAAGGGTCCCAGCGCGCGAGCATCTACCACCCGCTCCACGAATCTCGCGAGACCTCTTCCCTGCGCTCCGCGGCGTCATCCTCTCGGCGGCCGTGGCGGCGAAGGCGACGGCGCGTAAGATACTCACAGGGGCGGCCCGTATCCCTCCGCCGCCGGCGCGGTCCGGCCCTCCCTCCCCTAGCCCGCCAATCCCCGCGCCTCCCGACCTGCCCCTCGGCCTGGGCCCACCCCGCGCTCCGGCGGCCCCACCCCGGCGGCGCCGCCCGTCCGTTCGCCCGCGCGTCTCTCCGTCCACCTGCAGCAGGCAGTCCCTCTGGCTGTCCGACTGAGCGGCGCCGGCCGAGCCCGACGCCTGGGCTCTTGCTCCCCGGCGGAGGGATCCACGGTAGCTGAGGAGGCGGCGCTGAGATTAGGTGGAAGAGGCAGCTACGGCGGCGGCGGCGGTAGCGGCGGCGGCACCTCGGACTGCAGCGCATAAAGGAGCCGCCGCCGGGTGATGCGGTGACCGCTGCGGCAGGCTCAGGAGCCAAGTGGGCCCCGGCCCTCAGTCCGTCCTGCCGGACTCGCGCTCCCGAACTCCCCATCTTCTCCGGCCGACCCGCGATCACCGAGGCGGCCTCGCGCCCCCTCGCCCCTTCCCCGTCCCTCCCCTGTCCCCGTCCCCGCCCCGGGGGCCACCGCCACCCGCCTCCCACGATGGCTCTGAAGAGAATCCACAAGGTAAGCGGCCGGAGGTCGGCTGAGGGTTCCGGCCGCTGGGCGGGCCAGCTGAGCAGGCTGCGGCCTGCACTTCCCGCCGTCGCCTTCGCCTGGCTCGCGGCCTCTTCGGACCCGGCTGCCGGCGGCGATGGTCCTGCCGGGCGCCCTTCACACCCCACTCCCAGTGATGGCGCCCGTGGAGGCCCCGGCGCGCAGCCCGCGCTTAGGCCGGAGGTGCGCTCGCCCGCTCAGCGTTCCTCCCTGGCCTCCTTTCTAGGCCCCGCGTGGTATGGAGTCCCAGGGCCTCTGCCGGGCTTGGGACTGCTGCACTAGAGGGCCATTGTCCGGCCGTGCCGGGAGGGGGAGCTGGGGCTGGGGCGTTGAGCTGCCCCATTGACAGAGGTCGAAAGGGCTCCTCGCCCCATGTTGCCCGTGTCCCCCTGCCCTTCTCCCGCCCACACCCGCCCACCTGCCCTGGTTCCCTCCGCAGACCCGTCTGAGCTTGGAGCCCATGTCTCAAGCAGACGGAGGAAGCCTTTTTGTCCGATCCACAAGTATTTCTTGAGTTCACTTACCTCTTGGCGGCCGCACTCTTCGGTCCACTCTACTAGTCCAGAAACTTAAGAGTAGGAAGTTCGGAAGGAAAAACAAAAACAAAACAAAAACAGAAAAACCCCATGACTCTTTTGAGGGAGGAGGGAAGTGGAAAGAGAAGCGTTTTGTTCTTTGAGGTTGCCAAATGTAGTCAGAAACTACACTTTTACAGGAATGGATCTGATAGAAAAGCTGTTAAATTTTCAAGGGTAGAGGTAGAAACCTGAACGTTGAAAACCACTGAAGGAATTACAGTTTCCTTTTAGAGGCTCCATACAATGGATTTTAACGCTTAAATTACGTGATACGTTCAGGGAGACCCTTTTAATTTAGAAGGAATTTTGCTTGATTTTTCCATTTGGAAGGATGTCTTTGCCTTTTTAGATGAAGGGTTGTTTAGTTATTTGTATGAAGGTTTTCCTTGTACTTCTTATATATTATGGGCTTGGCTTAAAATTTAGGGTCCCCCCAATACTGTAACACTCCTAGTGCCTCTCATTATCATGTCTTTTTCTTAAAAGTGGGGAAGTACTACTGGTGATTTTTGTTTGGTGTTTTACTTGGCTATTTGGAGAAGCTCTGTTAAATCTCTAGCCACTTACAAATAGATCCTGGGGTTATCCATAGGGAGGAATGGGATGGAGATGCAAGGGGAAGAAAATATTCACCTTGTGCTTAACTCAGGGAAAATGCAGACTGTTGGACAATTAAAACACCTCAGTTTGCAGTCGGTGTTCATTTCATTCATGATCAGAGACCTTTAATGTGGAATTAATCCCAATGGTTATTGTAAATTAGGATAGATTCTTACCAACTTGTTTGGACTTCTTTGATTTCTAACAAATGAAGAAGGGCAGACTTCAGACAGAGTAAATCTTCTATTAAACTGAAGCAGGTTATTTGTTAAAAAGAGCTTGAAACTTCACCGAAGATTTCTTAAAGAACTGTTTAAGAGGCAGGAGCACACTGAGGAATCATCATCCAAATAAAAATATATATGTAGTTTTAAGGCTTTTAGTAGTTAACTGTGTTCTTATATGGTCTAATTGGGAAGTTACCAATGTAGATTGTAACTGTAGAAGACTGTGTTCTTATTTATTTATTTATTTATTTTTTACTCCCCTTCTCCTCCATGTTCTTATTTTAAAAGCTGAAGAGGAGTATATGTGATAACTTAAAGATCAAGAAATATACCCTTTAATCTCTACATTAGTTGATAAGTGTTACATTTTTTCAGAGAAGGTAATTCAAAACATGTATTTTAATCTTCTAACATGCTTGCCCCAGTAATGTGGTTTCTTTTGAGTTACTACATATTCTGTAGATCTTCTCTAAAATATCTTCTTACAAAAATTTTAATAGGGAAAATCAAGTTTAGGCAATGATACTTTGAACTTTTAAAACTCAGTATTAACCTTTCCCCCCCGGTTTATAACCTAAAGCCCTCCTCAAAGTATGGCTCAACTTCTGAGACTGCCAGGGATTAGAAAAATAAAATTTATGGGGCGCCTGGGTGGCACAGCGGTTAAGCGCCTGCCTTCGGCTCAGGGCGTTATCCCGGCGTTACGGGATCGAGCCCCACATCAGGCTCCTCCGCTATGAGCCTGCTTCTTCCTCTCCCACTCCCCCTGCTTGTGTTTCCTCTCTCGCTGGCTGTCTCTATCTCTGTCGAATAAATAAATAAAATCTTTAAAAAAAAAAAAAAAGAAAGAAAAAATTTATTTTTGGTATACTAGTCAATAAGATTGTAGAAACAAAATGGATACTTTTCCCCCAAATTTTTTGAGTAATACCAATTTTAAGTTGAATGCAGACTTACCTAGGTATGGATAAGACTAGTCCTTCCTGTCTTCTTCTTGGCCCTAATGTATGTATCTACAATGGAATCCCAAAAAAACTTAGTTGGCTTATATAATTGATCTTGGCCTTGAACCTTCCCAATTATCATTCTCTGAAAAAATAGTTCTACTTAAATACTCTGTTAACTTTAGATAACATGAACTGCTGCATCTGGGTTCTAATAAAATTTTGCTGATAACAAATTGGACATGTGGCATCTTTAGGAATTCAGTATCTTGTTTCTTTGATGGGGAAATAGTGTTCTGTGAATTTGACAGTCCTTTAAATGCATTGTCTTTTTAGCAGAAGCTTTTGATGGACTTTATTTTGATACACACTTTAAAATCTCCTGACCTATGCTTTAACAGAGTGTACCAGAGAAGGTCATTATGAATATCCAGTATAGTTCTGTGCAGGGATTGGGACCCTCTGGGCTTGTTTGTATCTATGCCAAATGGTCCTAGCCTGCTGTGTTTTGAGGTTTTCTGCTGACTTCATAGGTCTTCAGCTTTGATTTTGATGCTTTGAGTGTCTGCCTCTTGCAGCACCACCCCCAGCCCTTTTCCAGTTGGCTGCATCTCATCTGTTGTGGGCTGGGAAACCAGATCACGGAGCTTATTAAAATTATGTCTAAAATAAGATCCAGTAGGCTCTGAGTGACGAGGGCTTCATGTGTTCTGTGAACTGTGTGGTCTCTTTGAATGATCAGAGACCTTTTTTACTTCCTGTTTTTCTTCTTTTGTTATACAGATGCAGGAGGCTTTGGGGTACTCTTAGAGTGCCATAATATTGAAACATGGGGTTAATTTCTTTATTCTGAGGAAGGGTAGAAGACTGAATGTCTTGATTCTTTGAGGAGTTAAGAACAGACCAAAGTTAGGATACTAAAAGCTATTTTCTTTTTTTTTTTTTTAAGATTTTATTTATTTATTCCAGAGATAGAGACAGCCAGCGAGAGAGGGAACACAAGCAGGGGGAGTGGGAGAGGAAGAAGCAGGCTCATAGCAGAGGAGCCTGATGTGGGGCTCGATCCCATAACGCCGGGATCACGCCCTGAGCTGAAGGCAGACGCTTAACCGCTGTGCCACCCAGGCGCCCCTAAAAGCTATTTTCTTAACAGTCATAGTGCCTTGTATATTTTAGTGGTATCCGGTTATTTATAATTAACATTTGGTGTATATGGCTTTAATGCCAAAATCGTCACTTGATTTATTCTGTTTCTGTGATAAAGATTTTTATAGCTAGCTTCTTTAAGACCCCTCAAAAGATACCCCCCAAGAGGGGCGGGAGAAAACCCCACCACCTCAGTAGAATAAAGATTTCAAACTCTGATAGCTCTAAAGTCCAAGCAGGTAACCAAAGTGAGCAAAGAGAATTGGGGGAACTAGAAATTACATACGCTATCAGAAGAGGGCAGCTGCTACCCTGCTCTCTCCAAATGTTGTTATTATCAGGATCTGTGGGCCCAGTGTTGCCAGATCTTCCTTTTTCCCCCTTCAAAAGGAAAGCCACAAATTCAGATTTTTGGCAACCAATTCAAATTAAAAACAATAACACATTTCTGGTAGGTTGGTAGGCACCAGTTTAATGTGTGAATTAACATTAAAAGATTGAGGTTCAGTAAGCAATCAGGAGTATAAGGATTTAAAAAAAAAAGGAGTGTAAGGATTAAATGATTTAAACCATACTTGCTATCTTTTTTAAAGTTTCAAAAGTTTATTGCTTTATGTAGATGGGCAAGATGAAGTAGTTTTTTGTAAACTGTTAATTAACTTCCTTGCTGAGGTTATACTTGGTTATGTGTGAGGTCATAGGGAAAGCCAATTTAGTAGATGAGATTGATCCCAGGTAGAAGTTTGTGTCTTACTCTTCATTATGCTCTGTTTCATGTTGTGAATCATCTTTCTTATACTGCATACTTCAAAATGTTTTAAGATTGGGAGAGTACAAAAGGATGATTCTTACCTTTGTAACACTCTAATAGTACCAAATATAAAAAATAATTATTTTAGGGGTGCCTGGTGGCTCAGCCGGTTACACGTCTGTCAGCTCAGGTCATGATCCCTGGGTCCTGGATCGAACTTAGCAGTGGAGTCTCCTTGTCCCTCTCCCTCGGCCCCTCCCCCTGCTCATGCGCGCTCTCTCTCTCTCTCAAATAAATAAATAAATAAAATCTTCTAAAAAAGTATTTAAAATACTGTACGGTAAGTGTGGTACCATATATTACATTAGTGTTATTGATGTAAGGGTGAAGTGAATTCCTGTCAAAATGGCAAAACAAATTATCAAATTGTTCTGTGGAGTACTGTGAACTTTAATAAATGGTTTACTGAAAATGGCTGTTTGAATTAGATCTATCTTAGAAAGCAGATATGCCTTCTTACTCCAAAAGATAAGGTTCTTGAAACCTCTGGGAAGATTTTTTTTTAATTTTTCATTAAGAAATGATTCTTTGCTTTACATAAGTTCATTGGATTGAGAAACTTTCTTTGGCTCTTCCAGGTTGCTGTTTAAATGTTAATTTAAACAGCCATCATTGAAGGATAACTGTTAATCTAGGTTTGCTTTAAACTCTCTCAGTGTATATTACTGTATAGCTGACTGACAAGGAGGAAGTTTTGACAAAGTCCAATTCTGGATATTTTAGTCCAGAGAGAGGGCTGCTAAAATATCCTAGGCAGTTCCCAGGATAGGAATACCTGACTCATGCCTGATGCTGCCAGGAACCTCTGCAGCCTCATCCCAGAAATGCAGGAGTATACTTGTTTTTTCTGTAGAAATAAAGTTTTGGTGGTTAGATTTCCAGGCTAACCTTCAAAATCATATTTAACTATGACATAGGAAAATAAGTACCATTTCTTCTGTCTGCAGAGTCAAGTGAGATTTCAATTAATAGAATCATAAAATGTTAGAACTGCAACACATCTCAGAGCTACTGTCTGAAAAGGCCATGCGACTTTCTAGGGCTGGATCAAGAACCTGGGTTCCTTGACTGTGTCCGGTGTCTTTTCTGGTAGACCGTATACCTTTATGTAGCTGTTAGGTACGTAAATCCAAAGGATGCAGTCTTTTTCTTTTGTTCAAACAATTGGGTATTCAGACTGTGCCTTGGAACAAGAAGATCTTTTCCTCAACATCTCTTTTTATTGTTGAAGAGGTGTGTATGAACTCCCTTAAAACTATACAAAGTTTGGATGTTTTGTCCTCCATATATCTTTCATCAGTGTTAAATGGGTTTTTTAATCTCCACAAGATTAAGAATCATTGTCTTATATCCTTAAACACTCTGTTTTAATGTGAGTTGGTGACCCAGTTACCTATTCTACAGAGAAAATAGAAATCTTGTATGTGAATTCTTTCAGATTTCCTTTGAGGCCTTTAGGAACAAAAACTAGGGGCGCCTGGGTGGTACAGTTGTTAAGTGTCTGCCTTCGGCTCAGGGCGTGATCCCAGCGTTCTGGGATCGAGCCCCACATCAGGCTTCTCCACTAGGAGCCTGCGGCTTCCTCTCCCACTCCCCCTGCTTCTGTTCCCTCTCTCGCTGGCTGTCTCTCTCTGTCAAATAAATAAATAAAATCCTTAAAAAAAAACAAAACGAAAACTATATAGCTACCATCTTTATAGTACTCACTCAGTTTCAGAATTACTGAATCTTCTGGGACACCTGGGTGGCTCAGTCAGTTAAGCATCTACCTTCCACTCAGGTCGTGATCTCAGGGTGCTGGGATCTAGCCTTGCATCGGGCTCTCTGCTCAGCAGGGAGCCTGCTTCTCCTTCTCCCTTTGCCTGCTGCTCCCCCTGCTTATACTCTCTCTCTGTCAAATAAATAAATAAAACCTTAAAAAAAAAAAAGAATTACTGAATCTTCTGAACAACCCTATGAGAATTCTGTTCTCCCCAGGTTAGACGGGAAAACAGACACTTGGAAAAGTAGACAAACTTGCCTATGATTATATGGTATGGTAAGAAGAGCCAGGATTCAGATTCATACAGTCTTGACTCTAGCTAGCCATTACTCGGAATTTACCTTAGTCATCACTCTTCTTCCTTCTTGTCTTTTCAGAAGCTATACTTTTCCCTTTGTCAAGCTAACTTATGCTTTCCTATTCTTCCTGCCAGGTCCTTGCTCTCGAGTAGTTGCCTCTGCTCTCCTAGTTCCAGCCTCTTCTGAGTCCCCTCGACATCCAAGCTTATTCAAAATTACCCCATCCTAAAAAAACAACAACAAAAAACTTTTTAACTTCCCTAGTCCACTTCAACTGATTCCTTCCTCTTCTTTATACCTCCTAATTCTGGCATTTCAGTGCCAAAATTCTTTTTTTTTTTTTTAATTTTATTTGACAGAGATAGAGACAGCCAGCGAGAGAGGGAACACAAGCAGGGGGAGTGGGAGAGGAAGAAGCAGGCTCATAGCGGAGGAGCCTGATGTGGGGCTCGATCCCGTAACGGCGGGATCACGCCCTGAGCCGAAGGCAGACGCTTAACCACTGTGCCACCCAGGTGCCCCTAAAATTCTTTTTTTTTTTTTTAAGATTTTATTTATTTATTTGACAGAGAGAGACAGCCAGCGAGAGAGGGAACA